>NW_004443939.1:15085893-15088657 GCF_000243295.1 Trichechus manatus latirostris | reverse complement strand
TTTTAAAGTCTATTTTATCTGAGCTTAGAATTGCCACTCCTGCTCTTTTTTGGTAGTTGTTAGCTTGATATATTTTTTTGCAACCTTTGACTTTTAATAAATTCACACCTTTGTTTCTAAGCTGTGTCTCGTGTAGACAGCATATTGATGGATCCTGTTTTCTTATCAATTCTGTCACTCTTTATCTCTGTGGGTGCATTGAGTCCGTTTACATTCAGTGTAATTATTGATAGATGTGGGTTTGTTGGTGTCATTTTGTAGTGCTTTTTTTTGTGGTGCTGAAGTTTTCTTTGTTCTTCTTACTCTTGTTTGCTGAGTTGCTTTTGTTTGTGGATTTTTTTTTCATTTCTTTTGTTTTTGTTGGTTTTGTTTTTGCTGAGACTTTATGTTTTTCCTCTTTTTTTTTTATGAATATGTTTGTTAACTTTCTTTGTGGTTACCATGAATTTTACCCATTTCTTTCTAAGTTTGAAGCAGTCTACCATTACTTGGTATCACCTTGACATCCTCTCCATTAGAAGATTCTATACCTATGCTGTTTATTCCCTGTTCTATTGTTTTGATGCTGTTGTCATTTACTTATTAACTGCTCTGAGTCCTTGTTGTATTTCTTTTGGTTTTGCATAGTCCTCGAGAGTTCATTTCCTAGATTGGTATCTGGCTGGTACGATTGTGCATCCTAGATTCTGCCTGTGAGCTGAAGCTGTTTGTCCTCAGATTGAAGAACTCCCTTTAATAATTCTTGTAAGTTTGGTTTGGGTTTTACATATTCCCTTAATTACTGTTTATCTGGAAATGACCTAATTTCACCATCAAATTTGAATGAGAGTTTTGCAGGATATATTATTCTTGGCTGGCAATTTTTTTCTTTCATGATTTTATATGTGTCATCCCATTGCCCTCTTGCCTGCATGGTTTCTGCCGAATAATCTGAGCTTAGTCTTATTGTTTCTCCTCCGTATGTGACTTCTTGTTTTTTACTAGCTGCTCTCAGGATTCTTTGTTTGTCTTTGGTTTTGGCGAGTGTGATTATGATATGCCTTGGTGATTTTCTTTTGGGGTCTCTCCTATATGGGGTTCGTTGAGCTTCTTGGATGGCCAGCTTTTCATCTTTCATGATATTTGGGAAGTTTCCTGTCAGCCGTTCTTCAGTGATCCTCTCTGTGGTTTCTGTTTTCTCCCCCTATTCTGGAACACCAGTCACTCGAAAATTTTTGCTTTTGGATTGTATCCCACATAACTCTCAGGGTCTCTTCATTTTTCTTTGTTCTTTTTTCTGAGTTTTTCTGAAACAGAGTTGTATCCAAGTATTTGTCTTCAATTCCACTGATCCTGTTTTCCACTGTTTCAAATCTGCTTCTCAGCCCTTTTGTGACACCATCCATTTCTGAAATCTTGTTGTTTATCTTTTGGATTTCTAATTGTTGTCTTTGTATAATTTCTAGTTGTGATTTTATTTTGGCATTTTGTTCCTGCATTATTTTCCTGAATTCTTCGTATTTTTGTCTGTATTTTCCATGAATTTGTCTATTTTTTCCTCATGTTTGTCAGCTTTTTGCCTCAGTTCTTGGAGAATTCTGAGTATTAAAGATTTGAATTCCCTGTCAGGTAGTTCTAGCGCATTTTCTTCCAGAGGAGAGTCATCTGGTGTTTTATGTTGGATGCCTACTGGAACCATCCTGTCCTGTTTTTGTAAATGTTTTGATATTTTCTGCTGTGTTCGGGGCATTCAGTAGTTATTTTTCTCATTTATTGATTGTAGATTTGTTTGTTTCGTCCCTTTTTTGAAAAATTTTGACTGTGTGAGCAGGCGGACTGTGTGTTCTTCGATCTTTGCTCGACTGTGGGCACAATACTTTTCGCCTCCTTCTGCAATTGGCAGGGTCAGTCACTCAGATATGGTGTGTCAGGGCAGGTCTAGCTGAAGAGAAGTTACTGGGACGGGTTGTTTGTGGCACTTACTACTGCCACCAGAGTGGGTTGGTAATCAGTGCAGGGCAGGTTCCAGTAGGCCGTGCCCATGCTGGTTGGTGGTGTGAAGTCAAGCGCACGGTGCAGGTAGGCAGGATGTAGCGGGGAGATTGTTATGTGTGGAGCTAAGATGGATATAGGAGAGAGGAGAGAGGAACAGGAGCCCAAAACATACAAACAAACAAAAAAGAATGCTAGGGGAGCTTGCCATTGGAGTGGAGAGATGAGAGACTAGAAAATGGAGAAAAACAGAAAGGGTGAGAAGAAGAAAAGAAAAGAATGAATAAATAAAAATCAGAAAGGTTAAAGAACCACAAAGTTCCCAGGGATTTCACTGGTGCAGCTATGAGGTCTGGGGAAATCGCTCTCAGGTGTTGCACTACAGCCTGGCTAGAAGGCGTAGAGGTATACAATGCCAGGTATTCAGGGAACAGAAAGAGAAGGAAGATATAGAGAGACGAGAAACTGAGCAATGAAGAAAGACAAAAAGGGAAGAAGAGGGAAAAGAATACAAAATAAATTAAAAAAATAAAAAAAAGAACAAGAAAGGCCCCCAAAAAACAGAAAAAATACTGAACGAAAAAAGAAATGCTCTCAGGGATCTCTGTGCACTTCTGTGCAAGCTAAGGGGAAGTCTCCTTGCCATGCAGCACTGCCTGGCCAGAAGGGGCTCCCAACTCTAGAACAGGAAAAGAAAACAAACAAAGAATTCAAAACCAACCAACGAACAAAAGCCCCGGGATCCCACCAGCACGGCAGCCCAGACTGGGAAGCAGCTCCACACTTGAACGGC
>NW_004443939.1:15078134-15085428 GCF_000243295.1 Trichechus manatus latirostris | reverse complement strand
GCTGAGTTCTTTATCTCTTCATTTGATGTTTTAGGGTTTCAGGATTGTTGTATTCTCTGTTTGGCTTAGTTTTTCGGATCTTTGCTGTGGAGGGACGGCATGGTGCTTCTACCTAGATGGCCATTTTGCCGGAACTCTCAGCCTTACTTTTTTGAATTGATTGTGTCCTTCCATTCATGCATCTATTATGGAATGTTAAGTAGTCACCAATTGCAGACAGTTAAACAGAACTAAGGAACAATTTGTTGACTGTAGAAAATGAACTGTCACATTATCCAAAATGATGAGGGGTGAATTTGTAGAAGGAAGAAAGTCAGGGAATCCTGTGTAGTTGTTGTTGGCTATCAGCAGGAGTTGTGGTTCTGAAATCCAGATTTCCTGCTGCCTCTTGGGGAAGAGTCCACAAAGAGAGCTTTATGGGGCAGAAGGATTCTATACACCAACAAAAACTGTAACTGCCATGATGGAACAGGCCTTCGGTAATATGTCATTTGTTGTTGTTGTTAACTGCTATAGAACTGGCCCGTACTCATGGGGACCACATACACAATGGAATAAAATGCTGCTGGGTCATGCACTATTCCCATGATCAGTTGCAGATTGGATTGTTGTGATCCATAAGGTTTTCATTGGCTGATTTTCAGAAGTAGATCACCAGCCTTTCTCATAGTCTGTCTCGATCTTAGTCTGGAAGGTCCGTTGAAACCCGTTCACCATCCCGGCAGTACACAAGCCTCCACTGACAGATGAGTGGTGGCTGCACATGAGGTACATTGGCAGGGAATTGAGCCCGCTCTCCTGCATGGAAGATGAGAATTCTACCACTGAACTACCAATGCTGCTCCCAATATTGTATTTACATCGCTGGATCGCCATGCCTCAGCAGGTGGTACACATTAACGAAATGTGTTGGAAGCAGCCACTAAGAAGAAATCTATAACCCTACCTTCCTATCCCTACCTCTACTCCCACCTTCTGAAAGAAAGAGGTCTTCTATGATTCATGACCATGTTACAGTCTCTATTTATAAGAAACATTTCTGAATGGATAGTTTTTATTGTAGGCTGGGATAGCCAAGATTTTTTAAAGTTGCCTTTAAAATTTCTTCACCTACTTGAGTCTAAGTCAATGCCAGCAGAAATAAGAACGTCCAAATCTTTCTCCCTTTATTATCTAATTAAGCACCCGCAACCCCAAATAAAAATATAACTAAAGAAGTGTAAAACACACCAGCAAGTTCCAGGAGACTTAACTGGAGTTGGGCTTGGGGGGTTGTGGAAGGTGGGGAGGTTGTCAGTATTTGAGATGGGTTTACACTGTCAGCCTCGTTCTTTTAATAGAGCTGTGAGTCCCCTTCAAATCAAGGGTAGAATCTAGAATTTACTAGTGTGAACAGTCTTACCTACTGACTTGGGATAGAAAGAAACTGTAAAATCTTAGGAGAAGAGTGTATTTGATGATTAACCCAGGATAGTAAAGGTTGAGAACATGATGTTTGTTCACTCTCATTCATGGATTATCTTTGCCTTTGAGGGAATGAATCTTCAGGCACATCTGTCCAGCTCTCCCTTTGTAACTAACCATTGTGAACATGTTTATATTGGCGGGTGCGTGGGAACCTTTGGCTTTGTTTTATTTCGGATGTGATTATTAAGAAGCACAGTACTTGGATAAGATCACTATAAAGCTCTCTGGATCTTTGTATCTGGCTCGAAGGTTTGTGTAATGTATTTCCAAGTGAAAGAATCTAACCTACAAACAGAATTTGGCTCCTCCAAAACCATCCCAAGATTTTATATTGATGTTTATAGCTTGGTTTATCGAGTCTTCACACTTCCTTCCAGTTGTCCATTGGCTTACTTGTCACTTTAACATTAGGAAGTAGAGTGTATTGGACTGGTCTCTAGTCTTTACAAAACACTGGTTTGTGGTATTGAATAATTTGCAAAAATATTTCCTAAACATCTACCATATTATCACAGACTTTTAGTACTTGAAGGGACATTAGGGTGTTGTTGGTCTAAGAATCTTTAACCAAGCAGCCTGAGATGGAGTTCAGGGGCTAGATGATACCCCAGATAATCTCTGTAAAATTTTGGTCATATTTAAATATATACATATTTTAAGTTACGAGGGTTTGTGGTTTTTGTCATGTTTTCAAATAAGTGCATGTCCCCAAAATGTTAAAGGATTAGTCCTTCAATTGAACAGGTGAAGACACTGTTAGCCCAGTGATACTTGCCCACTGTAGCACAGCTGGTTTGAGGCAGAGAAGGGTCTCCTATTTGTACATGAACAGTGTAGATAGATGGATGGTACATAACAGTAAGTACTTTTACCGAACTACTTATTGTGCCTTTTATAAAATCAGTGGCCTTCAACATTCTGAGACAGAAGTTGAGCTAGTCATTCTAAAATGGTGTATTTTCTCCTTTTTTAAAATCTCCCAGTCTGTAGCTTGGGGAGTACAGTGCAGTCTAGAATCTAGACTAGGAGGCAAGCTGGTCCTGTTTATAGTACCACAGCTGCAGATCACCCACGTGTCTCATTTCCTGCTCTGAGGTTAGAATGTAAATGAGATTCTCTTTTGCATCCATAACAAGTGTATCCTGGTTGCTAAAATATAAGCATAGTGACATTGAATAATATGAACAGCAAAGCAGTCAGCAACCACAGATTCTGTGATGGTGTCCCCGGTATATAGAAGGTATTTTGTGTTTTTACCTCCTCTTCTAATTTTGGGTCTTCTTGTCAATATTTAAATGCCAGTCAGTATAATATAGGTAATGTGGGCTTCTTTTACACCTTTACTTTGGGTAACGTAAGGAAAAATGAAGGAAAGTTGTTTTCTGGATTATGCTTTTCAAAGCAAAATGATGTGGTTAGAAAAAGTCATTTGTTTATCAAGGTAGAATTTCACTTGCAAAAGTACCAGGGACTCTAAATTGGAAAACACCATTTCTCCCAACATGTACTATCTGTACACTGTTACTAGAAATGGTTCCATTTCCCCTTTTGCCTTAGTGAGTTCATAGTAATAGTGTTAGTAAGAGAGGTAGTAGTAGTGCTTTAAAGGGAGAAGAGTTTCTGCCTTTTTAATTGTTCCAGTCTAGGTTGTTTCCTAAAATAATTGTCCAAAGAATCTGTTTTTCATATATTGCCTATTATTCATATTATGATTACAAAGGAAAGCCCAGACTTGACTTAACAAGCAAGATCATGCCTTCTTAAGTGCTAAGGTTTGGAGAAGATTGCAGATACTTAAATTCATTATCTAAAAAAAAGTTACTCTCCCATAGGAAAGAGAGTTCTAATAATTGGAGTTGTTGAGCAATGAAAAGGCTGTCTCTCCAAGTAGTGAGCAGGCTGTCACTGGTAGTAGTCATGGAGAAGCTGGCTGATGGGGATAATAATGGTGACCCACGATGATAGCTCAACGGCAGTCGGTTTGGTTTGGCTTTTGGTTTCTTTACAAAGCACTTTTGTACCAGAGAACCTGGTGGTTTTCTTTGCCAGTCATTTGTTTCTGCCGTATATGCTTTTCTTGCAGAACTTGCTAGCCGTCCTCCTTCAGAGAGTCAGTTTCCACCACTCCTGCTGAGTGGGCAACTGACCACACAATCAGTCCCCCAGCTTCAGCTGATTATATTAGGGACAGGCTCTTAACCCAAGAGGCTTTAATCATATTGTCTCTTATAAGGAGTTCCAATAATTCTAGGCCCACCTTCATTGGTGTTTAACCTGAGGGCCACCTGGGCAGCCATTGTTCACCAGGTATATGGAGAAGCAGAGGAAGTTGGTTGGCAGAGAAAGAGAGAGAGAGGGAAAAACAACAACAACAGATACAAAGAGAAAAGTGGGGATAAAGGATCATACAGTATGATTGTGATAGACTACAAGAGGCGAGTTTACTCTTGACAGCTTTCTATTCCTGCTTTAGTCCCGCAAGCTTGCCAGCACTTTCCTGATATACTCTTAGATCCTTTCAGCTAGTTTCTCCTTTTTTGCCTAAGCTAGTATGGGTGAAATCCTTTGGTTACTTGTAACCAAATTTGTTTCATCTGATCATCTCAATAATTCTTCTTGACTTGATGAGTGAATCTGAGAATTAGAGAGGTTAAATGATTTGTCCAAGGTCTCCCAGCTGGGAGACAGAAGGTTTATACATGTAAGTAATCTTTGGACTCCCGTGCCTTGATCCCACTTAAGTCTGTTGACAGTGCTATGCAGTGGCTTCCTGCCCTGAGTGGGAAATTATATGAGATGACCCCTAAGGTCCCATCACTCTAACTCTCTGATGCTGAGAGTCCCATGACTCACTTAAGATTCTTCAGCTCTATAAAAGTCCCATAAATACCCCTTGGCTTTGTAAATAGGTGACTTGAGACACCCTTAAGCATGAACCACTTTAGAAAGGTGCCGCTCAGGTGGGAGGGACCCTTCTTTGTTAGTGAGTAAGCTTAGTGTTGAAATGAGGGTGTTTTGTTGTGTTTTACTTTGTTACGTGTCATTTCTAGTCCTTGGGTAGGCAGACAGTGTTGGTGTACTGAAAGTGTATTTTTAGTCTGACATTAAAAAATGTATCATAGACACCAACACAGGAAGCAGTTCTTAGGTGAGTCAGTGCAGAAATAACCTCAAAGAATTTCGAGGGATGGTACATCTTTTAGTTTAACAGTCTAGCGTCTGAGGCCCCCCTAGCTTACTTACCTTTTTTTTTTCTTTCTTTCAGTAGTCATTTATTGGGCTTCTGTGTTTTCACCATTTACTCAGGATTTTAAGATACAAAGATAAGTATTTATCTATCATAATATGCTTTCAGAAATCCTCATTGCCTTTCTTTGTTTACATCTCTCTGTGCTGCAAGACTGAATTGTTCGAGGAAGGGACTTCTGTGTTCCCAGTGCTTAACACAGCCCCAGGCCCAGAAAATACTCAAGATACATTCCCCAACAGTACTGGGGAAGAAAGGCCTGGTGATCTGCTTCTGTAAGGTGACAGCCATGAAAACCCTATGGAGCTTTTCTGCTGTGACACACATGGGGTCACCATGAGTTGGAATTGACTCAACAGCAACTGGTTACCTGGTTATGAGTACCAAATTACATGTTGATCCACATGCAGGCACTTGTAGAACATCCTAAAATAGAAGATATGTGAAATCTCAATATCCATGGTTGAATGTGCCCACAGGACATGGTTTAATTATATTTGACCATGTAACGTATTAGCCAACACCACAATCCAAAGGCGTCAATTCTTCTTCAGTCTTGGTGAAGAATATTGAATATACCATGGACTACCAAAAGAATGAACAAATCTGTCTTGGAAGAAGTACAACCAGAATGCTCCTTAGAAGCAAGGATGGTGAAACTACGTCTCACATACTCTGGACATGTTCTCAGGAGGGATCAGTCCCTGGAGAAGGACATCATGCCTGGTGAAGTAGAGGGTCAGCGAAAAAGAGGAAGATCTTTAACGATGTGGACTGACACAGTGGCTGCCACAATGGGCTCAAGGATAACAACGATTGTGAGGACGGCACAGGACCAAGCAATCTTTAGTTCTGTTGTACATAGGGTGACTATGGGTTGGAATCGACTTGATGGCACCTAACAGCAACAACGACATATTAGCATGTAGATTAAAATGTCTTGAAATAGAATAATAATTGAAAATGGGAGCAGAAGTGTACAGCAGACAACCTCTTGGAACCATAAGAGTGTTAAAGGAAGAAAGGGATATGAGTTGACAATGATAAAAGTTTCTGGATAAAGATGAAATCTTAAGCAGAGGCATTAGGGCGAGGGAAAGAAACATTGTTTGTGCACCTACTATGAGTGCAGAGTCCCTGGATGGCACAATTGGTTAAACTTGACTACTAACCAAAAATGGGCAGTTTAAACCTATCCAGATGCACCTTGGAAGAAAAGCCTGGTGATCTGCTTCTGAAAGGTCACAGCCTTGATAATCGTATAGAGCAGTTCTACTGTGACACACATGGGGTCGCTGTGACTTGGAATCAACTTGACAGCAACTGGTTTGTTTTTTGTTTGGACTGTGAGTCCTTAAAATTTGATGTTCAAGATTAAATCTCCACCATTGCCTATGAGGCCATTACTGTGAAAACAAGTTTTAAAGCTCCCCCATTGCCATCGAGTTGATTCTGACTCATAGCGACCCTACAGAACAGAGTAGAATGCCCCATAGTGTTTCCAAGGCTGTAAATCTTTACAAAAGCAGACTGCCACATCTTTCTTCCGTGGAGCAGCTGGTGAGTTTGAACTGCTGACCTTTTGGTTAGCAGCTAAGAACTTAACCACTATGCCACCAGGGTTCCTATTTTAAAGCTCTAGAAACTGAAGCTATGGAAGTTAAGTGACTTCTCCAATGTCACCTGGGTTGTAGATGAGTAAGGACTAAAACCCATCTTTTTCTACCGTGAAATGCTGGGAGAGAACATGTTGTGTGCAAAGGGCAGTAAGCCCACTTGTTAGACAATAGAAGAATGTCCATGTTGGAGAGAAAAAATAAGTTCCTGAGAGAAAAGGGGCCAGCTGATGAGTTGCCTTGATGACTAAGCTAAGACATTTGGATTTAGATCCTTAAGAAAATGAGTTGAAAATCATGTATCTAATGCTGAAATGAAATGTGGAATTCAGGATTTGAGACTCTTAGCTTATCCTTTGAATTATACAGCAGCTGGAAATCGCATTTCTTTTTTTTTTCCATCTGGACTTCTCACATGGTGGTATTCCCAGCAGGAGGGCATTTATGAACTTTTTAATGGAAGAAGTCGTAAAGCTGGGTTAGGGCTGCGTTCACAGGCTTTGGAAGCAGGTAAAAATCTAACTCCCCTTGTGCTTTTCAGCTGCAGGCACAGCCATCACCACCACCACCAGCTGAGTGACTCGAATCTAGGGGTTGCCAGTAATTGTGAGTTTAAGTCACAGAGGAAGAGATAAGAGGACAGCAAGGCTGGTTTTTCCACAATTAAATGTTGCCTCTCGGCTTCTCTGTCGGCAGGAATCCAAGAGGTCGGGGATCACCAGCCATATTATTTTTCTCCCTGGCTGCCTGCTCTCATTTGTATCCCCTCCTCACTGATGGGAATGAAGAAAAGGTGGGTTGGAAATAAAAAGCTTGTTCTAGCCTACTTTTTCACTTGATGAAACTTGTTGGAAGCAAAGCTTTCCTGTGAAACAGACAGGTTCCCTTTGGGTAGCTGGTTTTTCCTGTGCTTTCTGTCTCTGCTCTTTTTGCCTGGTAGCACAAAGACCTTTTTTTTGGGGGG
>NW_004443939.1:15016324-15078034 GCF_000243295.1 Trichechus manatus latirostris | reverse complement strand
GACTTTTTTGAGGGGGGTGTGGGGGAGGGAGAGCCATTGTTGAATTCTACTTTTGTCTGTTCATCGTTATGATAATTGTTTTTTCTTAAGTGTACCTCCTTGTACGCTGGTATTTTGTATTTGTTACCATTTCACTCTTGTATTGGTCAAATTCATGTTTGTATCCCTTGTCATTCCAACTCCGTTATAAGTGCCCTGAGGGCAGGAATTATCTCACGGGTCTTTGTTTTTGCCACAATACCTCCATGTAGAGGGCAGCCAAACAGCGAAACCATTAATGGTTGCTGTTGAGTTGATTCCGACTCACAGCGACCCCACAGACAGAGTAGAGCTGCCCCATAGGGTTTCCAAGGAGCGACTAGTGGATTCGAACTGCTGACCTTTGGTTAGCAGCCGAGTTCTTAACCACGGAGCCACCAGCTGGGGGTGTTCCTTTGGATTTCTAGATTGATGAGATGTTAGAACTGGAAGGGACCTTAGTAATCATATGATCCAACTCCAGTATTTAATGATTAAAACAAAACAAACAATATGTAAAGTGACTTACTCAAATTGTACAGCTGATTTGCAGCCTTCCTAAAGTAAGAAATGGGTCTCCTAACTCCTGACTCGTTGGCGTAATGGGAAAGAACTTGAGTGATGGAGTCAGACAAACCTGGATTCATATCTTGCCTTCCTCTCACATTATCAGTGTGAGCCTTGGCCCCAGTTTCCTCATTTTGAGATTGGAGATGACTGTTTATATCTGGGTGGGCGTCTGTCTGTGGGTAAAAATTCCCGCACGTGGTTGGCTGTCAAAAATGTGAGCTTTAATCATTGTTTTATTTTACTTTAATATACCATACTGTCTTTATAAGAAAATTCACATTTCTGAGATCTCTACAATGGTAGAGAATGTAGCCTGGTTGTTCTTGGTGAGAAGGACTTATTAGAGAAGCAAGCTAACCAGGCTCATGAATAGAGATTCAGCCTAGAATGGACTAGAAATAGAAATCACTCACAGGAAACAAAGGTCACAGATGCCATGCCCTATCCTTTTTCCCACCACCTCAGTGTAAGGGAATTTTGGTTGACTTATTCAAGCAGTTAGTGATGGAGAGCCTACCACACTGAGCAAGGGGCTAGAGATGTGGAGTAGTGGGGGAGACAGATGGACAAGCAAACAGACCCTAAACCTGTTGCTGTTGAGTTGACTCCAACTCATGGTGACCCCATGTGTGTCAGAGTAGAATTGTGCACCATAGGGTTTCCAATCCCTGATGTTTTGGAAGTAGATTGCCAGGCCTTTCTTTTGAAGCACCTCTGGGCCCTTCTTGCTTCCTAAGTGATACGAACATAAATGATCATCAATGCCATGAGGAAACGGGAGGCCAAGGGAGGAGTACACAGGAGCAGCCCCGCCCCAGACTTAGTGTTCAGGGGCAAGTTTCTGGCGGGATGCATGCAGAGAAGGTGCTAACATTACCTCAGAGGAAAGAGAAATTCAAGGGAAAGAGTGAGGGAGATGATAGGAGACAAAGAGTGAAAAGGAGAGCCCAGCTTGAGACTCCTGTGGGTGGGTGTGGCTGAGAGGGGGCAGTGGAGATCTTCTCGGGTGCAACCAAGAGTCCTGTTGTCAATTATGCTTCGTTCTCTCTCACACCCTTTGTGGTGTTATGAATGTGTACATCCCCTGGAAGCCCAGGCGGCAGCTGAGTGTTGCCCCATTGCCACACTAAGCTCACCTCCAGCGAATGTTCTGGCTGATTGATCAAGGCAAGCAACTCATCTCCAAGTAGAACCCCAAATCCCAAGTGCAATAGCTCCCCAACACAAGCCGTACGAAACAAATACTCTGTGTGAATAGCACTGGCTGGGCTTCAGAAATAACACAGCTGTTGAAACAGCTTAGTCACCAGGGCGATGGAGGCAGTGTGGTGAGGGAATGCTGTGGTGCTGTGATCTGACATTCAGCTGGCTGGCAGCAGCCCTAAGAGCCAGCTCAGATCCGTGGGGGAGCCGGAGAGGGGCTCTGCTTCCCATCCACAAGCATGCCCTTGTTTCTTTTGAAACCCAACCATAATCCCTTCCCTAGGCAAGGCAGACCGAGGAGGAAAACTGAAAACATTTTCAGACTCAGGGGAGGGAAAGAAATGATTCGCTCCTTTTAGACACCTGGTTTTTCCCACTTAATGATCCATGTTTATTTCCTGAATAACATTAAAAAAAAAAAAAATTGTCCCCAGGCTAAGTAGAGTGCATTTAGATATGGTAAAGGGGGAAAAAATGCACTCACTTATCTAGAAAGCCTAGTGACTCTTCCTAGCTTGAGGGTATCCAGGTGATGGATGAAGTTAGGAGGGAAGAAAGTCCTGGCCCTTCCTGCTGGTCTTGTTTGAATCGCTGTAGCAGCTCCTTCTGCCAGAGCCCTTGTCTGAAAGATTCGGGGCACATCTGGGTAAAATACTTAGCTGGTTTCATCAGGATTTGGGGAGGACTAATAGGGTGACCCCATTCTTCTTCCAACTCTTTGAAGAACTGACCTTTGTGTTTTCTGTTTATCCTACTGCACTGTTTGTTTTGGAAGTTGTTAAGCTAAATTAGCCACCCCTTTCCTTTCCTGGTTACTGTATGAGAATGCAGCTGTCAGTCTGTGAACTATGCCATCATCTATTTTTAGATCCAGTGTGAATGAAGCTCTCATCTCTAATTGCATTCAGAAAGAGGAGAGAGGCAGGTAGTTTTCCATAACCATCAGATCAGCTATTCTGAATGCTCTGCACTGACGGTGTCCTGAGGAGCGAGCAAAGAAGCCCACTGGGTGTTTTCCTTCCTTGGCTGTCAAGTTTGTTTTCTCTCCACATTTATGTCGATTATGGTCAGATAAAAAGAGCTGTTGCCATATTTGCCTTCCCGTGTTATAACACTTGCCAGCTTGGATGGTTCTGATTTCTCTAGCTTTGGTTAGGAAAAGATTGGTTCATCACTGAGTTCAAATTCCTTGGCCTTCTGGTGACATAATCTAAGAGATAAAATAATTTTAAATATGCTGAGAACTGTGTAAGTACAGTGAGCCTCAGTTTCCTCTGGATGTCTACCCAGCCCCCACCTGTTCCCAGTCTGCCTATCACACAGCTGCCAGCATCTCCTCCTCACTTAAGCATCCTTCTAAACAAAATCCTGCAATGTGTAGTGCCAGCATCTTCTCTTCATTATCAGACCCTTCTTGTTCTCCAGCCTTGCCTGCTTTCTTCACTCTCTCGCCTGTTCCCCGCCATATTGAATTCATTGATTTCTCTGACTACACTATTCTATTTTGTATTTCCATGACTGTTTGTACATGTGTCTCCCTCTGCCTAGCAAACTCATACTCGTCCTGTGATCCAGACTTCTGGGAGTCTTCTGTGCTAACTTTCTTGACCCCTACCCAGCACTCTGACTGAATACTGTATGTGTATTTTTTACTTGCAGTACTTGTTGTGAGCCGTTGAGTTGATTCCGACTCATAGTGACTCTACAAGACAGAGTAGAACTGCCCCATAAGTTTCCAAGGCTGTAATCTTTATGGAAGCAGATTGTTACATCTTTCTCCCGTAGAGCAGCTGGTGGGTTTGGACTGCTGACCTTTTGGTTAGCAGCTGAGCATTTAACCACTGCACTCCAGGGATAGACACATGGAATTATACTTTATTTATCAATATGCCTGCTTTCCCCTCTTTATTGTGAAAAATTTGGGGGCAGTGACTTTGTCTTATGTATTTTTTGGCCCAACTATTGTGCATGAAAATTAGTAGATGCTTAAAAATATTTGGTAGAGGAAAAATTGAATTGATACAGAAGAAAAATTATATTGGTCAGATACTTGGATCTACATAAAGGAAAAGCATTTGAGAAGGAATAGGTGAAGATAAATACAATATTTTATTTTTCTTATTCTTAATTGATCTAGCAGATAACAGTTTGTTCAAAATAACAATAGCAATAAAATGTTAGATGATTATACCTTATGGATAAATAAAATGTATGACAGCAATGTTATAAGGGAGGAATTGGGAAAACTTTCTTATAAGGTACTTGTACAACTTGCGAAGTGGTATGTTGTTATTTGAAAGTGGACTTAGATTTGTTGTAAATGTATGTTGCAAACTCTAGGGCAACCACTAAAAATGTTTAAAAAAGTATAATTCATATGCAAAGAAAGGAGAAAAAATGGAATCATATAAAGGTAATTAAAACCTGAGAAGGCAAACAAAAAAGTAAAAGACAAAAAAAAAAAAAAAAAGAGTGGAAGACAAAATAACAAAAACAAAGCAAAACAAAAAAAACAACAAAGAACAAGGGCAATGAATAGAAAACAGTCACAAATATGGTAGATAGAAAACTAACTATATCAATAAATCACCTTAAATGTGAACGCTTTTAAATGTAAATGCTCTTAATATATCAATTAAAAGACAGAGACTATCAGAGTAGATGAAAAAGCAAAACTTAACTGTGTATTGTCTTCAAAAAACCCACTTTAAATTTAAAGACACAGACAGATTAAAAGTAAAAGGATGGAGAAAGATACATCATACTGACACTAATCAAAAAAGCTGGAATAGCTATATTCATTTCAGAAAAGGCAGATTTCAGAGCAAGGAAAATTATCAGGGATAAGTAAGGCCATTACATAATGAGAAAAGGGTCTGTTGTCCAGAGACCTAACCATCTTGAATATGTACCTTACAACAGAGCATTAAAGTTCGTGAGGCAAAAACAGAACTGCAAGAAATAGACAAAGCCGTTATTATAGTTGGAGACTTCAGCACCCCTCTGTCAGTAATTGACAGATCTAGCAGGCAGAAAATCAGTAAGAATATAGTTGAACTGAGCAACACCATCAATCAACTGGATCTAATTGACATTTAAAGAATACTTCATCCAACGACAGCAGAATACACATTCTTTTCAAGCTCACAAGGAACATTTACTGAGATAGACCACTTCCTGGGCCATAAAACACACCTTCATGAATTAGAAAAAAAAAAAAGAAAGAAAGAAATACAAAGTATGCTATCAGACACTATGGAATAAACTAGAAATCAATTTAACAGAAAGATAGCTGAAAAAATCCCCAATCAGCAATGAACAATTGGAATTTTAAATTAAAAACAACATCATTTTCATTAGCACCTAAGAAAAATGAAATACTTGGTACAAATCTAACAAAATATGTATAAAGTCTATCTGAGGAAAACTATAAAACTCTGATGTAAGAAAGCAAAGAAGAACTAAATAAATGGAAAGCTATTCCATGTTCATGGATGATCAAAACCAGTTGCTGTCAAGGTGATTCTGACTTGTGAAGACCCCAGGTGTGTCAGAGTAGAACTGTGCTCCATAGGGCTTTCAGTGGCTGATTTTTCAGAAGTAGCTTGCCTGGCCTTTCTTCCTAGGCACCTCTGGATGAACTTGAACATCCAACATATTGGTTAGAAGCTGAGCATGTTAACCGTTTGCACCACCCAGGGATTCCATTTGGGTGCCATCTAGTCCATTCCGACTATCCCATCCTGCAGGATCCTCACAGTTGTTGCTGTTTGAGCCCGTTGTTGCAACCACTGTGTCAGTCTATCTCATTGAATGTCTTCCTCTTTTTCACTGACCTTGAGCTTTATCAAGCTTTATCAAGCATGATGTCCTTCTCCAGGAACTGGTCCCTTCTTATAACATGTCCAAAGTATGTGAGACCAAGTCTCACCATCCTCGCTTCTAAGCAACATTCTGGCTGTACCTCTTCCAAAATAGATTTGTTCGTTATTTTGGCAGTACGTGGTATATTTAAAATTCTTCGCCAACACCATAGTTCAAAGACATCAGTTCTTCTTCGGTCTTCTTATTCATTGTCTAGCTTTCCCATGCATATAAGGCGATTAAAAATACCGTTGCTTGGGTCAGGCACACCTTAGTCCTTAAAGTGACATCTTTGCTTTTCAACACTTTAAAGAGGTCTTTTGCAGCAGATTTTCCCAATGCAACAAATACGTCATTTGATTTCTTGACTGCTGCTTCCATGGGCATTGATTGTGGATCCAGGTAGATTGAAATCCTTGACAACATCAGTATTTTCTCCATTTATCATGATATTGCTTATTGGTCTAGTTGTGAGCATTTTTATTTTCTTTATGTTGAGGTGTAATCCATTTTGAAGGCTGTAGTCTTTGATCTTCATCCATAAGTGCTTCAAGTCCTCTTTGGTTTCAGCAAGCAAGGTTGTGTCATCCGCATATCACAGGTTATTAGTGAGTATTCCTCCATTCCTGACGCCTCTTCTTCATATGGTCCAGCTTCTCAGATTATTTGCTTCAGCATACAGATTGAATAAGTACAGTGAAAGGCTACAACCTTGACGAACACCTTTTCTGATTTTAAACCGTGCAGTATCCCCTTGGCTCTGTTCGAATGACTGCCCTTAGTCTATGTACAGGTTCCACATGAGCACAATTAAGTGTTTTGGAATTCCTATTCTTCACAATGTTATCCATCATTTGTTATGATCCGCACAATCGTATGCCTTTGCATAGCCAGTAGAACACAGGTAAACATCTTTCTGGTGTGCTCTGCTTTCAGCCAAGATCCATCTGACATTAGCAGTGATATCCCTCAGTCTATGTCCTCTTCTGAATCGGGCTTGAATTTCTGGCAGTTCCCTGTCGGTACTACTGCAGCCATTTTTTAATTATCTTCAGAAAAATTTAACTTGCATGTGACATAATGATGTTGTTCAGTAATTTTTGCGTTCTGTTACATCACCTATCTTTGAAATGAGCACAAATGTAGATCTCTTCCAGTTGGTTGGCCAGGGAACTGTCTTCCAAATTTCTTGGCCTAGATGAGGGAGCACTGCCAGCATTGCATCTGTTGGTTGAAACATCTCAGTTGGTATTCTGTCAGTTCCTGGAGCCTAGTTTTTCACCAATGTGTTTAGTGCAGCTTGGACTTATTCCTTCAGTACCATCAATTCTTGATCATATGCTACCTCCTGTAATGATGGAATTGTCGACCAATTCTTTTTGGTGCAGTAACTCTGTGTATTCCTTCCATCTTCTTTTGATGCTTCCTGTGCCATTCAATATTTTGCCCGTAGAATCCTTCACTATTGTAACTCAAGGCTTGAATTTTTCTTCATTTCTTTCAGCTTGAGATATGCTGAGCCTGTTCTTCGCTTTTGGTTTTCTATCTCCAGGTCTTTGCACACGTCATTATAATATTTTACTTTGTCTTCTTGAGCCGCCTTTGAAATCTTCTGTTCAACTCTTTTGCTTCATCATTGCTTCCATTTACTTTAACTACTCTATGTTCAAGACCAAGTTTCAGAGTCTCTTCTGACATTCATTTTAGTCTTTTCTTTCTTTGCTGTCTTTTTAATGACCTTTTCCTTTCTTTATGTATGAAGTCCTTGATATCATCCCACAACTCATCTGGTCTTTGGTCATCAGTGTTCAATGCGTTGAATCTATTCTTGAGATTGCCTTTAAATTCAGGTGGGATATATTCAAGGTTATGCTTTGGCTCCTGTGGACTTGTTTTAATTTTCTTTAGCTTCAACCTGAACTTGTATGTGAGCAATTGATTGTTCTGTAGTCAGTCCCTGGCCTTGTTCTGACTGATGATACTGAGCTTCTCTATCGTCTCTTTCCACAGATGTAGTTAATTTGATTTCTGTGTATTCCATCCAGTGAGGTTTGTGTGTATAGCTGCCGAAAAAAGATATTTGCAATGAATAAGTCATTTGTCTTGCAAAATTCCGTCGTGTGATCTTCTGTCTCATTTCTATCACCAAGGCCATATTTTCCAGTCACCGATCCTCTGTCTTTGTTTTCAGCTTTCGCCTTCCAGTCACCAGTAATTATCAATGCATCTTGATGGCATGTTTGATCAATTTCAGGCTGCAAAAGTTGATAAAAATCTTTAATTTCTTCATCTTTGGCCTTAGTGGTTGGTGCATAAATTTGAGTATCAGTCATATTAACTGGTCTTCCTTATAGGGGTATGGATATTATCCTATCACTGACAGTGTAGTACTTCAGGATAGAGCTTGAAATGTTCTTTTGACAATGAGCCTGATGCCATTCGTCTTCAAGTTGTCGTTCCCGGCATAATAGACCATATGATTGTCCGATTCAGAATGGCCAACACCAGTCCATTTCAGCTCACTAATATCTAGGATATAAATCTTTATGCAGTTCATTTCATTTTTGACAATTTCCAATTTTTTTAGATTCATACTTTGTATAGTTCATGTTCCGATTATTAATGGATCTTTCCAGCTGTTTCTTCTCATTTTTAGTCATGCCACATCAGCATATGAAAGTCCTGAAAGCTTGTCTCCATCCACATCGTTATTGTAGACTCTGCTTTGAGGAGGCAGCTCTTCCCCAGTTGTATTTTGAGTGCCTTGCAACCTGAGGGGCTCATCTTTCGACACTATGTCAGGCAGCGTTCTGCTGCTATTCATAAGGTTTTCACTGGCCAGTTGTTTCAGAAGTAGACCGCCAGGTCCTTCTTCCTAGTCTGTCATCTAGAAAACAAAAGAAAACTTGTTGCCGTCAAGTCAATTCAGACTCATAGTGACCCTATAGGATAGAATAGAACCACTCCATGGGGTTTCCAAGGAGCAGCTGATGGATTTGAAGTGCCGACCTTTTGGTTAGCAGCCGAGCTCTTAACCACTGTGCCACCAGCTCTGCTAAAACCTATCCACCATAAGTGACCCTACTGGTATTTGAAATACCCGTGGCATAACTTCCAGTATCACAACAACACGAAAGCCTGCACAGTACAACAAACTGACAAATGTGTGGTGGCATTCATGGATAGGAAGACAATGTTATTAAGATGTTAGTTCTTCACATGTTGATCTATGGATTCAACTCAGTCCAATCAAAGTCCCAAGTTAATTTTGTGGATATTGACAGACTGATTCTAGAGATTATGTAGAAAGGCAGAAGACCTAGAATAACCAAAACAGTGCTGAAGAGGAACAAAGTCAGGGGACTGATACTGCCGACTTCAAACTTACTATAAAGCTATAGTTATCAAGATAGCGTGGTACTGGTGAAAGAACAGACAAATAAATCAATGAAATGGAATAGAGAGCCCAGAAATAGACCCACATAAATGTAGTTAATTGATTTTTGACAAGGGAGCAAAGGCAATTCAATGGAGAAGGGATAGATTTTTCAACAAATGGTGCTGGAACAACTGGGCATCTACATGCAAAAAAGCTGAGTTGAGACACAGACCTTACACTTTTCACAAGAATTAACTCAAAATGATCATAGACCCAAATGTAAGAAGCAAAACTGTACAACTTCAAGAAGATAACATAGGAGCAAATCTAGGTGTCTTTGTGTTTGAAAATGAGTTTTAGGTGCAAACCCAAAAGCACAATCCACAAAGAAAAAACTGATAAGTTGGACTTCATTAAAATTAGAAACATCTGCTCTGTAAAAAAACATTGTTAAGAGAATGGAAAGACAAGGCACAAATTGGGAGAAAATATTTGTAAAACACACATCTGATAAAGGACTTGTATCCAAAATATACAGAGCACACCAAACATAAAAATCCCAATTAAAAACTGGGCAGAAGATCTCAATAGATATCTCAACAAAGAAGATATACAGATGACAAATAAACATATAAAAAGATACTCAACATCATTTGTCATTAGGGAATTGCAAATTAAAACAACAAAGATATCACTACACACCTATTAGAATGGCTAAAATCCAAAACACTGACAATACCAAATGCTGGTGAGGATGTGGAGCAAAGAGAACTCTCATTCACTGCTGGTGGGAGTGCAAAATGGTACAGTCATTTCGAAAGACAATCTGGCAGTTTCTTACAAAGCTATCCATAGTCCTACCACATAATCCAGCAGTTGTGCTCCTAGGTATTTACCCAAATGAGTTGAAAACTTCTGTCTACACAGAAACCTCCACACATGTTTATAGTAGCTTTATTCGTAACTGACAAAAATTGGAAGCAACCAAGATGTCCTTCAGTAGGTGAATGGGTAAACTGGTGCATCTGTTTAATAGAATATTATTCAGTGATATGAAGAAATGAGCTATCAAGCTATGAAAAGACATGGAGAAATCTTAAATGCATATTACTAAGTGAACGAAGCCAGTCTATAAAAGCTACCTACTGTATGACTTCAATTATAGTACATTCTAGAAAAAGCAGAATTATAGAGACAATAAAAAGATCAGTGGTTGGGGAGGGATGAATCAGTGAGGCACAGAGTATTATAAGGGCAGTATGGTGGTGGTGGTGGTGAAACTATTCTGCATGATATTGTATTGGTGGATACAGGACATTACGCACTTGACAAAACCCATAGGATTGTACAACACAAAGCATGAACCCTAATGTAAACTGTGGACTTCAGTTAATAATAATGTATCAGTATTGGTCCATCAATTGTAACTAATGTACTCCACTAATGTAAGATGTTAACAATAGGAGAAACGGAGCAGGGGGAAGAAGAAGTATATGGGAACTCTCTATACTCGATGTGCAGTTTTTCTGTAAATATAAAATCGCTGTAAAAACTAAAGCCCATTAAGAAAAAAAATTGGATTGGATGGTCCATCTAGCATTCGGGGTTTCAGAAGTATATTCACTCCATCCTGATGGCAGTGCTGACTGTGAGGGGTTCTTCATTCCTGACAGGCTTCCTTTCCAACCCTGGCAGCTGTGAGTACATACCCAGGGACGTGACACAAGTCATGCTGTACCCAAATGAGAGTTGTACAATTTTTCTTCTCTGTAATCTCTTTCCAGAAGCCCCATCTATTCTCTTATTCTCATGGTTGGATGGGCACAATGCAGGCATCAAAGACCCACCCTTTTATTGCATTGTGTAAACCTTAAACACTAGATCAGCACCAGGTCAGAGGACTCTTTGGTTTCTAGGCCCCTGGGTTACGTCCTGTCTTTATCCTTTACCAACACTAGCCCTATTAAACAGGACACTAGTGTAACCCCATGTCAGAATTCAAAAGGAAGAGTGATAAAGAAATAGTGCCCCCCTCAGGATCACTTCCCTCAGAAGTTCCCCTTTCACCCTTCTCCTAGGGGACAGACTCATTGTATCTTGTTGGGACCGTTGGGCCAAATTTAAGGGAGATCCTTTTTCTGAGGGGTGTGCATGTGTGTGTGTTTACATGCGTGTATGTTCGTGTGTGTGTGTGTATGCACGTGTGTGGGGATGAAGGAAGGGTAGTAGGCAGTGTGGAAAGAAAGTGTGAATGCCACCAAAATAGACCAAACTACTTGTGTGGTATAGAGACGACGGAGTGACAGGAAATTTCAGGTTATGGAAGTATTTGGAAAAAGAACGATGATACTCATTAATTTGGTAAATATTTAATGAATATCTATTGTGTAAAGACAGGTAGCTGTGAAAAAGATTGATGCAGTCCCTAGCTGTCAGGAACTTCTTAGTCTAAATGGGGAGGTGGATAGGGAGAGAGAAATAAGTCGTCAGCTAGTTTCCTTGCAGTATGATAAGAGTTAATGAGATGGACAGAGTGCTGTGGGAGCAAGAGGAGGGACACTTGATAGAATTTTGGTGGGTGAGAGGAACCTCTTGCCATTGAGTTGATTCCTACTCACAGCGACCCTATAGGACTGAGTAGAACTGTCCCATAGGGTTTCCAAGGAGCTGCTGGTGGATTCAAACTTTTGGTTAGCAGCCAAACTCTTAATCACTGTGCCACCAGGGCTCCAACAAGTTCCCAGACAATGCTAATGCTTCTAGTTAGGGATGAATTCTGAGAACCACTAGTATAACAGTGGCTCTCAAAGTTTATTATACATAAGAACCACCTGGGGATCTTGTTAAAATGTAGATTCTGATTCAGTATATCTGGAGTGGAAATGCATTTTTGTCACGTAAGCCTGAGATGGTGGCAGCCTGACCAAGGGCAGTGGCAGTGAGGAGGGAGAAAATGGGATGAATCTGACAGACACCTAGCGGGAAGAATTGACCAGATTTGGTGGTATACTTTTATGAACCATGGTAGAGGAGATATCCAATGGGAAGTGAATCTGCAAATTTAGAACTCAGGAAGGAAATCTGGACTGGAGATGGTGACCGACGCCCCAGAAGCAGATGACATCCCTCAGGGTGAGTGTGTTAGAAGGGAAAAGAGCTCCTCTAGAACCTGGTGAATGAGCAGTGGTGGTTCAGTCGTAGAATTCTCACCTTCCATGCCAGATACCTGGATTTGATTTCTGGCCAGTCCACCTCACGCACAGCCACCAGGCCGGCGATCTACTTCCGAAAACCAACTAATGAAAACCCTGTAAATCAGAATGGTCAGATTTGAAACTGGTCAATGGGATGATTCAGGACCAGGCAGCATTTTGTTCCATTGTGCATGGGGTCACCATGAGTTGGGGGCTGACTCAAGAGCAGCTAACAACAACGGAACCTGGTGGACACCAATGGATATGTCGTTGTAGCTGCCTCATGGCAACCCTATGTGTGTCAGAGTTAGAGCTATGCTCCATAGGGTTGTCAATGACTGATTTTTCAGAAGTAGATTGCCACACCTTTCTTCCCAGGTACCTATGAGTAGACTTGAACCACCAACGTCTTGGTTAGCAGCCGAGTGCTTGACTGTTTTTGCTATCCAGGGACTCCCCAATGGATATAATTTTTCTATGTTCTTTGGTACTTCAGATTCATTTATTTTCAAAAAAATTTGACATCCCTAATTACTTTTTCATATGTACAGCCTTTAAGCAATGTTAGTCTTGAGTATAATAGGGATAAATGGATGTTTTATAACCGGGAAGATATCACTTTGCAAAGGATCTGATGTGAGGAGTGTCCTTCCTTATGCTAGTCATGTGTCATAGACATCTGACTTCAACTAGAAGATACTGCTTCAGAGTACGGCAAGGGACCATTTTGAAGATGCTTGGAAAAAGTTCTTATGTGTGGCAAGTATTTCTCCACAATTCAGATGCTTGGAGTGATGAGGAAAGAGCAGAGAGGTAATGTTAACTAAACTATTAGGCTGGTTTTTGAAATGACTGTACTCATTCATTTTTATAACTGCTCACACCCAGGCCCTTGGGGCATCTTAAGAAAACTGCCAGGGCCAAATTTATAATTAGCTGAGTCCATTTTGTAAGACCTAACCGTGGATGTAGGACAAGGTTGGTTTTGTTATTTCCTTAATTGAAAGCATGGGTTTTTGATTGGGGCAGGAACGCTGGCATAAATAACCCCCAGATTATATGTCTGTGGAGGCTGGGAGGAGGCTCGTCCGTGTAGCCTCCTTCTGAGGTTACCCAAACAAACCCCACTGACTGGCAGCTCCCCTGTGTAATGTGGGAATGCACATGAGCAGCTTGAAATCTCTTTTAGTTTTTTTCCCAGGACAAGGGCCCAGGAAATTCAGGGTTTCTGAAGGACCTTAAAGGTTTTTGATGACCATAAAATGTTCCTTTATTTTTTCTTAATGTAACTTGTCCTTGACTGCCCCCCCCCACCCCGACCTTTATTTCCAGCTAATTAGTCAACAGTATAAGCTATCAGTCCAGGGGATAGAGGGAAAGGGAACTAGGATTTTGAGTGCCAAGCATTTGATCCTGTCAACAACCTTAGGAAGCAGGTCCCACTGTTTTCATCTTGCAGAGGTGGAAGTTGAGCTTATTCAAGATCACCTAGCCAGAGAGACACACAGATAGAATTCAAAACCAGGTCTGTCTGGCCCTCAAATTCGTGCTCTTTATACTACCCTGGCTGGCAAATACTGGTTCCGAACAGAGAGAGGATGTAAACTATAAGTGAGAAGCATTCTGATAACTTCCCCAATGAAGCTTCAAGTAGCATCTTTCATCACTTTACCCCCAGGGGCCATCCTTACATCAGGCAGTTCCCAGGGCTTCCTAGGGGTGCTTAGCTTCTTTCCTATGTATTTGTCTCTCCACCCCATTTTGGCTTGTGCAAAGGACTTGCTCCCTTCTCTGGCTTTCCACTTGTCTGCAGGAAGACTGATTGGCAAATAAGAGCTTGGCTGCTAACCAAAAGGTTGGCAGTTCAAATCCACCAGCCGCTCCTTGGAAACCCTGTGAGGCAGTTCTGCTCTGCCCTGTCGGGTCGCTATGAGTCAGAATCGACTTGACAGCAATGGGTTTGGTTTGGTTTTCTCATGAAGGGTGGGGCAGTATAACTAGTACAGAGATAAATGCTTTCTAAGGAGGTGATTGGTCAGTGGTTCCCAATATGGAAAGGCACAGATCTTTCCACCTGTAATGACACCTTGAAGACTGAGTCTGCTCCCACAGAACCCTGGAGCACAGGTTTCCTCATGACAGAGTGTCGCCCCCGTAACAGGATGGAAATAGTACGTGTAACCAACCACAGTGCCTTTCCACACCTCCCTTCTTGGTATTTTGAATGAATTTTCCACCCAACCAAAATATGTCTCCAAAGCCATTTGAGAAATGTGAAGCTTGGCCAGCCTGTAGGAGAGCAAAGCTGTTGGTCTGGTATAGGTGTGGACAACCATGGATTTTCAAATCTGTAAACACCCTATGCCAATACCTTACAACTTTACCACATGGAACAGGTTTAACCAGTGGCCTTGTTTTATAGGAAAGGTTTTCCAAGTGCCAAATGTAGTCCTGGCCTTCCTGCCATTCTCCCAGGGAGTTCGAATTGGATTCTTCACCTTCATTATCTCCGGGGGGAAGTATTGCCCACGCAGTATCCCAGGAGTCACGAAACTGGTGTTTTATTACATGCAACATAGTCATTAAAGCTGAACCTTATTTCTGAGTCCATCGGAGGCAGCAGAGAAAATGGTCCAGGCGGCCAGCTTTACACCATTGCTCCTCTGCCCAGAAGCTTTCCTGTTTTTGATTTTCTGCTTCAGATTTTGGAGAGGGGTTCAGAGTGGGAAGCTCCAGGTTCTTGAAACCTGGTCATTATTTTGAATTAAAGGCAGGTATAAGTGTTTCACTTCCTGAATCAAATGATAACAATAATGGCTAACACTTTGTGCTTACTGCACTGTTCTAAGCATTTTTCATATAGTAACTAATTTAATCATCACAGAATCTTAGGAGATAAGTTCTATTCCAGCAGGTAAGGAACCTGAGCATTCTGGGGGTGATACTACAAGGTCTAGTGAGGGATACTAGAGGGTCGCTTGAAACAGGCCATTCTCCCTTTGGTTTCTGTTTTTTCTGTATACCATGAAAGATGGCAAACAGGCCATGAAGCTCTAGAAGCTTGAGTCTGTGTTTCTTAGGGTGGGACTTTCTGAGCCTTGACTTCCTTACCTCATAAATGATAACAGATTGTATGAAAAGTAAGTAGCTAATATCTGTGGATTAGGCAGAACATGTTATAAATTTAATGAATAATCATAGAAAGCTTTAGAAAGAGCTGAATTGTGAAGTGGATAGAAATGAGTGGTAGGGTGGTGGCCAGTATGAAGAGATTTAGTGTCACCTCCTCAGACATGATACAGAGGTAGCCTGAGGTTTTATTAGCTCACATGTACAGAGCTTATTTTTTTTTTTTGTTGTTGTTCTTGTGTTTAGTGAATTGTTGTTACGTGCCGTTGAGTTGATTCCTACTCATAGCAACCCCATAGGAGAGAATAGAACTCCCCCATAGGGTTACCTAGGCTGTAATCTTTACAGGAGCAAATCACCAGGTTTTTTTTCCCACACAGCCACTGGTGGGTTCGAACTGATGACCTTTCAGTTAGCAGCCCTGCTCTTAACTGTTGTGCCACCAGCGGTCGTTTTTAAGTGAATTAGTTACAGGCATTTAAAATTGGGAGATATCTCATAAAAATCTGAATTTTGGGCTTTTCTTGAAAACAGATTAGAAAATCTGGTAACACCGACCTATAAGTACCTCATGAAAGCTATTGGCTGGAGCTAAAAGCAGCTGCCTTCTTTAGACAGGAGTCATTTTCAGTTCAAACTCAGCCTATCCGTGATCACATGCGTAGGTAGGGGCAGAACCAAGACACGAACTCCAGTGCTCCAAGTCTTCCAACTTGGTGTTCTTGGGACCACATCACACTTCTCCAGTCCTTTTTCTGAACTGATACTGTGTTGGTTTTAGCAGTTCCTCCTGCCCCTCAAAGATGAGATTAAATTCCAGCTGTTAGTATGAGTCCAGGAACGCTGTATATTTTTTTGCTGTAGAAAGCTGGGAAGGGTGTTTGTTCAGAGTTGAGGGGCTCCTCCATGCAGTACACTCCATTCATCTGTTGTTTCTGTTTAATTCTACTGCTCTTCTACCAACAGACGTAGTAAAGGGCAATGGGGCACTGGGGTGATCCAGACAAAGATTTCAGTCCCAGCTCTGCCATTTACTAGCCATGTATTCTTGGGCAATTTATGTCACCTCAGTCTTAATTTGTAATGATAGGGGCTGCTCTTTATAGGGTGGGTGTGAGGATCAAAGACAATAATACTTACACAGTGCAGGCATGAGTTAGCATCTGAAAAAGGAGAGCGGTTGTTCTTATTAAAGACTTAGATATTCATATTTTGTGACTTGTTTGAGGGACTTCTTTATCACAAGTTAGTCTGTTTCCTTTAAGCAATGCAAAAAGATGATTGGTCTCTTAAGACACTTTTGACATAGAAGCTGTTGCCCTCATCTTATCAACAAGAATATGACTTTGTCAAGTTACTTAATATCTGAGAACCTCGGTTTTCTCATTAATCAAAAGGAAACACCTGTGTCTACTTCATAGCATTGTTTGGAAAATTAAATGAGGTAATTTAAGTGAAAGCACCAAAGTCATAGGGCTTAATACAGAGTACATTAAAATGGTGTTTAAATTTTTTGTTTTGTTTTTAACAACTTATTTCTTAACAGTTTTCCCTTTGAGGATCCTCAGCACATTAGAATAACGGTTAAAGCTGGGACCAAGCCAGGAGGCCTCTCTGGCAGCCTGTCTTTCCTGAGGCACCTCCTCTGAACCAGGCCTGTTCCTAACATGCATGGAGCCCAGGAAAGGAGTACTAGTAGGTGTAAATATTTGAAAATGGTAAATCAGGCCAACAAACTGTTTAGTCAAATGTGTTCTGTCCTGTCTCGACAAATTTACCTTCATCATGAACTGGAAAGCCAGGTTTGAGTTTAGGATTGTTGGACTCCTTGAAATTCTGAGGCAAGATGTGACTGAGCCCGAACAGGGAGTATGGGCCCTCAGGCCCCGTTTCTCTCGACTCTTGGCTCCATCTCATACAGAGAGAAGCCTTGTCTGCTTGTGTATGGACACATAGGCTCAGGTTCAGTAATCATTTATCAAGCACCTACTGCATACCAGGACACATGCCAATATTTTCACCTACTCGACCTTGTTTAATTCTTATGATAACCCTGGAGGTGGGTATTGCTTTACAGATGAGCAAACTAAGGTTTGTGGATGTTACTAGAATTGAAGCCAGTCTCACAACCCCAGTAGGAGCTTGCTCTCCAGTCATTTTGGAAATGTGATCTAATGCTTTTTCTTTTCTTTTCCATTAAGACCCCTCTGCTCTTGAACCTGCTTAACGTAGTATAAAATGTACAAAATGGATAGATGTATTTGTTATTAATCTCATCACTTTAATGAGTTCTGTCTTGAGTTAAACACATTCATGAGCCTTACTAATATGGAAATACGTGTGAACATTCATTTGTACAGTTACATACTCATTATTGTCTTCCTATCTGTTTATAGCTCTTTAATTTTGGAAAGATCATTTACCTTTTACTTTAGTTTTATCCAGAATATGAAGACGGGTCTTTGAGCATTCAGAAATGTAAAAGATCCTATATTTGAGAGCTTTTGGGGGGTAATTTTAAGAAGGGTATGTTCAGACCAGAGTGTGCCAGGAAGAAAGCACCCAAGGGCACTTAAATCATGTCCCTAAGGGTGTTTGAAGGATCTGGTCACATTGGCAGAGGAGAGAATACACAGGCAGATATGGTGTGGTTTTCAAGTATCCAAGTGCTTTTTGTGGAATATGGACCTCATTTTCCGTGTGATTCCTGTGGGCAGACTTAAGACCAGTGGTGCAAGTTACAGGAGGATAAGTTCTGACCATGAGCCAGAATCTGACCATTTGAGCTGAAAGTGGTTGGAACTACCGGGGAGAAACTGAAGTCCCCATCTCAGGAGGCATTTTAGCTGTTTGACTGCTGGCAGGGTGGTTATGGGAGGGGAGACAGCATTGAGCTTAGGCTTTCATCCTATGACCTTTAAGCCTTCAGGTTTGGAGTTCCGGGCTTGGAGTTTGATAATAACTAATATATCTCTTTTTCTTGTTTGTTTCCATGGCAGAGCTCATAGGAATTTTTGAACTATTTCCAAAGTATCTTCCCAGAAGCTCTTTCTGAATTGTGTGACCTTTTTCTTGCAGGAGAAAATGCTGAAGTATCCATGGACGTTTCCCTGGCTTACCGTGATGATATGTTTGCTGAGTGGACTGAAATGGCCCATGAAAGAGTGCCCCGGAAACTCAAATGCACTTTTACATCTCCCAAGGTAGGGTGCCTTGATGTGTACATTGATGGAGTTTCTATTTGGTCCCCAGGTATGTGGAAAGATTTGCTTTTATTATTCACAGACATTCCCCTTGTATCTTAGCATGCATCACTCACAACGGTTGGTCATTATCCCTCGATTTAGTAGATTAAAGGTTACTACAGATATTCATGCCCCTGGTTTGACTGTTTCTCCGAAATACCTCCTTAAAGCAATTCTTGGTTCTTTGATAAGTAGCTGAAAGTGTTTGAAGAACTTTGCTAAGCTGTTCCTAGGTGTAAGAATCTGTTCACATTGGTTTAATGCTTGTATCTGCTTCTGTGTTTCTTAGGTAAGGCATCTGTTTGTGGTCAAAGTTAAAGACTGAGGAATGAGGACTAATAATCCCAGTGAGCACTGTAGACAAATAGAGGACCTGAGAGAGGAAATCTGGCTTCCAGTCTTCTTATCCCTCCTTAAGGTTCTCCCTTCTCCAGTCCTTCCAGGAGGACTCATGTATCTACCCTCAGGAGCTTACTTTCCTGCATTGAGAGTAGGGAGATATTTTCTTTTGGGCAAAAGCCTTAAATTTCTCATCAACTAAAATTCAGGGATGGACTCATTGATGTTCAGAGGACAGTACGATTTGATAGCATGAGCACCAAATTAGAATTAGCCAGGGACCTGTTCCACGTATAAATGCTGCCTAAGATTCTGTTTCCCTTCCCCACTCTCCACTCGCCCACCCTGGAAATCTCTGCAAAGGTGAGATAGAGCCATGGTTACTATTACTCATGGTTGCTCATGTTCCTCAAGGGTATTGACATAGAGCACTACCAGCTGGGTGATCTCTGATGTCTCTTTGAGTACAGAAATGGCCTTAGTCCATAGGACGCCAGACTGTCAAATGAGGCACATTCTTGCTTAGTTGCCTTTTGTCATTTGACATCTTTAGATAAGTTGATCCAAAAGAATTTAGACAGCTTTGTAGTACCTACTCTGTTATCAGTTTACTTCCTTTTTTTTAGCCTTGGTATTTTCTAACTTTGCTGTAGGCTTTGCCTATAACTGCAAAGTTAGGGTTTCTGGTGAAATAGTAAGAATGGCAAGTTAAAGCTTCTGAGTACCATGCTTAAGCCCTATCCATCCTTCCCTAAAGAGAAGTGAGGTGGGGGAGGATCTCACAGTGTTAACATACATTAAAAGCATGGATTTGGAGCAACTTCAGCTTCACTTTCAGACTTCATCACTTCCTGACTCTGTGACCTCAGGCAAGCTTACATATTTTGTCCATGCTTCAGTTTCTCTTCTGTAAAACTGAATGACAGTATCTCTTTGGGAGTCTTTGTAAGGACCAGATCAGATAAGGGACGTAAGCAGGGTGACTTGGTAATTTATCGTGTTGTCTGGGCCATGTTTGAGAGTGAAAGGGGAAGTTAACCAGATGGGCTATCAGGACAAAAGGTGTAAATTAGGGCTGTCATGGGCAAACTGGGCACGCTGCACATTAGCAGCTAATGCAGCACCTGGCACTTACTGACTCCCTCCCACCCAACCTGGTTCCCTAGACCAGAGCTACAGAAAGTGTGGTCTGAGAACATACTCTCAGCAACACCTGGGAGCTTGTAGGAAATGCAGATTTCCCAGATGTCTTAGTTTCTTAGGGCTGCGGTAACAGTACCACAAGTAAGTGGCTTTAAACAACAGAAATTTATTGCCTCACTGTTTGGAGGTTAGAAGTTTGAATTCAGGGTGTCGGCAGGGCCATGTTCTCTCTGAAGGCTGTAGGGGCGGATCCTTTTTTGTCTCTCTCAACTTCCGGTAGCGTAGCCTCAGGTGTTCCTTGGCTTGTAGATGCATCTTCAAGGGCATTCTTCCCTAATCCATGCGTCAGACATCAGGCTGGAAGTTTCTCCTGATTCAGTGGTTGCAGGGGCTGACAAACCCAAAATCAGCAGGTCAGACAGTAGGCTGCTGGCTCACAGGTCTGTAGGAGCTGGCGAACCCCAAAATCTGCAGGTCAGACAGCAGGCTGCTGGCTCACATCCCAAGAACCGGAGGTCAGAGGATGATGAGTTGGCTGCAGGATCCGGAGTGAGAGTGAGCCTTGCTGGGACATCCATTTGTGTACCGGAGGCAAACCACACCCCCAAGGAAACTCCCCTTTCAACTGATTGGCTGCTCATAGCAGATCTCATCATGGAGGTGATTACATTATATCAGATCTCATCACAGAGGTGATTGCATTATATTAGATCTCATCATGGAGGAGCCCCGGTGGCACAGTGATTGCTGCTAACCAAAATGTCAGCAGTTCAAATCCACCAGCCGCTCCTTGGAAACGCTAGGTTCTCATCATGGAGGTGATTACATTATATTATATGACATTATGTTGCATTATGGAAGAGCAGTCACTCCAATATCTGTCACACCACTGAGAATCATAGCCTAGCCAAATTGACACATAATGTTAACCGTCACAATACCAATCACACCCCAGACCTAATGAATTAAAATCTCCGGGAGTAGAACCAAGGAATCTGTGTTTTAACAGGCTATCAATTCATTCTTTTAAGCTTTATAAAGTTGGAGAACGACTTCCCTAGACTCTGTGCTGAGTGCCAAATATAGGGCTCCCCGAGAAAGAAACCACCGGAGTGTTTTGGGCAGGCCCTTGGGGCAATCTGTGGGTTAAAAATGAATAGTAAAGAGAAACTGAAGGTATAGGAGAAATATCTAACATGTTTAGACCATTGTATGCAATGAGGCAATTAAAACCTTTCTAGCTGTCGCTGCAACTTGATTGCGTCTTTCAGAACTGAGACTGGTTGGACATTTAAGCTACAGGGCTTTTGGATATGGAATTTCATCCTTAGAAAAGGGAAAAGTCATTTCTCACCTTACTTATCCACTTGGAGGGCAGAGAGTAAGGAGGGGGGGTGTTTGCCTGCAACTGCTTCTTAATGATGGTTGCTTAATTATCTTTAGGATGTGTTGATCTCTTTCAAGACAGATATTAAATCTTGAAAGGTGTGAAAGAAATGTATCATCAAATCTGTGCTTTTTGATTGCAGTGAAATTTAGTCTTGAGTCTGAAGATTAAATGAGAAATTGCTTTAAAGCTTTTTAGTCCCTGGTGGATTGTGAAGTTTAGAAAAAAAAAAAAAAAGTCAAGTTGCCACCTGCTGTAATGTGTCCTAATTAGCCAGTCTCTTGTCTGAGTTGGGGGAGGACTGAGGGGAATGGGGCAGATGGAGGAAAGTGAGAGTGAGGAATCTTCCATCCTAAATGCCCTAAATACTGGCAGAGGCAGAACCTTGGTGCAAAAAGAAGAGTCCCTAGTAAGATACAGTGCATTTGTTACCAAGACAGGTAGGCCAGGCCAGAACCCCAAAATCTCATGTGAGTCTATAAGTTTGTTGAGCTTAGGCAAGGAGCCCTGGTGGTGCAATAGTTAAGCACTCAGCTACTAACCAAAAGGTCGGGGGTTCAAACCTACTAGTGGCTCCACAGAGAAAGACCTGGTGATCTGCTTCTGTAAAGATTAAAGCTTGTGAAACTCTGTGGGGCAATTCTGTCACATAGACTCTCTATGAGTCAAAATCAGCTCGACAGCACACAACAACAACAGTGTTACCATCTCTGTAGAGACAGGGAAGTGAAGGATACCGAGAGACCCATGACTGGGAATTAGAAGGGCCCCTGGATATCGTAATATTTAACTTTTTTGATTTACTTAAGAGGAAAAGGAGGCTAAGTGAAGTGGGGTGACTTTCCCAAGGTCTCCCAGCCAGCAAAGAGCAGAATCAGGACCAGAATCTAAGCTTCGTGGCTTGGAATTTAGTGCTCTCTTCATGGCAGCACAACACCTGCCTTTGGGCATGTATGAGACAAAGTCATTGTTTTCCTTCTGCTGCCTTGGAGAGTCTTCTTCTGCATTAGAGCTGGAGGCAACAATATGGGGCAGCTGGACTTGGAAGAGGTCTCTGGGTGACACTTGACTACTAACAGTTGGCGTTTTGAACCCACCCAGCGGCGCTGTGGAAGAAAGGCCTGGCCATCTGCTTCCATCCATAAAGATTACAGCCAAGAGAGCCCTATGGCACAGTTCTACTCTGTAACACATGGAGTCACCATGAGTTGGAATTGACTCGACAGTAATAGGTTTCTTTTTTTGGTGTGGACTTGGAAGACCCATGCCCTTGTCCCAATTCTGCTACTACCTTTGGGACCTTGGACAAGACATACATCAAGTCAGTGGCATTAGGCTAAATAATTTTTGTTCCCTTCTTCCTCACATACTCCATTCCTATGAATAAAACAAGAACGTGACTTGGAACACATCAGAAAACCCTCCTCTTACTTACTGTTAACAAAACGGGTAATGAGCCGCCTCAGTGCAGCTTAATCTGAGGTCAGGTTAGAGCCCGTAATATGTTTTCTGTAGTTCCTGCAGAGTACTAATTCCAGCTCTGATTTGCAAACATAAAAGAGAAAGGAGTGGAAGGGAGAGAAGGATGATATATATAAGAATTACCCAACCTACAGCTGAGGTTTGAAAAAGAAGCAGAATTTTTTCTCCAGAAGAATTTTTCTAATCTCACATGCCAACTTTAATCAACTGGTAGTGTCTGACAAGAGCCCCACAGACTGTGGAGGATAAAACATTGCCACAGCTGATGAGTCATGTCTACCATGGGTGGGGAAGAAAAGCGTAGAAGCACATGAGCCAGGTATTTTCCAGCTCTTTCTTCAAATGGAGTCCCTGGGTAGTGTACACGGTTAATGCTCTCAGCTGCTGACAGAAAGGTTGAAGGTTTGAGTCCACCCAAAGGTGCCTTGGAAGAAAGATCTACTTGCAAAAAATCAGCCATTGAAAACCCTGTGGAGCACAGTTCTACTCTGGCACACGTGGGATCACCAGGAGTTGGAATTGACTTGATGGCAACTGTTGTTTTTTTTTTTTTTTTTCTGGTTTGGTCTTTGAAAAACGATATTGAAAAAATAACTGCTACCTCTGCTTTATCCATATGTGTCTTTTGTCTTTGTACAAAGGTCTGTTTATTGTACTCTAAACTTTTAACTGCCCAACTCTCTGTTAAGGAACCCCCCAAGACCACAGATGGGGAAGAAACCCTTTACACACAGACCACAGACCCTTGTTATCTTCTTTCTTCTGATTCCTCCCCTGGATCTTTTATTCTGGAGATTTACAACGAATTGTGAAGGTCCCAAGAACTACTGCCACTCAGCTGTAGAACAAATTAGGCCCTTCCTGTCCCTTGGTCGGAGCCCCGGTGGCGCAGTGGTTAAGAGCTCTGGCTGTTAACCAAAAGATTGGCAGTTCGAATCCATCAGCCGCTCCTTGGAAACCCTATCGGGCAGTTCTGCTCTGTCCTGTAGGGTCCCTATGAGTCGGAATTGACTCAACAGCAGTGGGTTTTGGGTATCACTTGGTCAGGAGGTGCCTGGCAGGCCTTGCAACTGGCATATAAACCCAACACTCATCTGCTTTATCAGGGAAAAGTGTCTGCTACAGCTCATGCATCTCCATGCTCATATTCACCCCCTATCACCCCTAACAGGTGTACATAGCCAGGAGGCCTGGTGAAGTGGAGCAGAGTTAATTTTCAAAAGCAAGCTGTGTACCTACTCTCCAGTCTCCTACCACCTTGTTCTGGGCAGTGTCTCTTAAATTGTTTGGCAGGAAGCCTAAGTCTTTTCTAGAAACTGGGCTAAATTTTTGTTTAATTAAATCTTTTGCTCATTTTTCCCATTTTGCCTCTTGGGTTGTTAGGAAGCCACGGAGGCAGAAAATTCAGAGTGCTCCTTTCTGGCAAAACAACCTCATTACTAGCTTTCTTCCCCTTCTGTCTTCCCCAAAGTCCAAGGACTCATTGGATGTCTTCTTTTCTTGTCAAGTCAATAAAAAGAAGATATTTTTCAGCTTGTAGCTGCTCTTTCAGGCCAAACCATAAAAATAATTAGCCGTCATAAAGAGAGTAATGAACTTCAGCAAGGGTTTCTTCCTGAACATTTAAGAAGGTGGTTATTGCACAGATCCTTAGAAGTCTCTGATGATATGCTGCAAATAAATTGTAGTCCTGGTAGACCAGGTCTGTAGAATGTGTACCTCTAATGAGGAGTCCCGGGGTGCAGGGGGTGTAATTGGTTAAGTGCTTGACTATTAACTATTAAAAGTTGGCAGTTTGAACCCACCCAGTGGTGCCTCAGAAGAAAGGCCTGGTGATCTGCTTCCAAAAGGTCACTGCCTTGAAAACCCTATGGAGCACAGGTCTACTCTGCAAACATGGAGTCATCATGAGTTGGAATCAGCTGGACAACAACTGGGTTGTTTTTGTTTTTAATGAGGATGAAAGGCCTGACAAAGGTGTTAAGAGATAGAAGGGATTTCTGCTTTTTACCTATAATTTCTGATTCTACCTCAAGTGTGGCTTTTTTTTGGGGAGGGGGGAGTGGTGAACACCACGCCTCCATTGTGCCCTATTAGTCTTGTCCTCTAAGGTGTGTCTTTAAGCATGAACTTCTTTTAATTGGTGACACAAGACAAAGGTATGAGAATTCAGGCATAGTCTGCTGGAAACAGTGGCCCTGCCCCAAACCCTCTGCTCTTTTTCCAGACCCCAGAGCATGAGGGACGTTACTATGAGTGTGATGTCCTTCCATTCATGGAAATCGGATCTGTGGCTCATAAGTACTACCTCCTAAACATCCGACTGCCTGTGAATGAGAAGAAGAAAATCAACGTTGGGATCGGGGAGATAAAGGATATTCGGCTTGTGGTAAGTGATCCAAGCAGCATATGACACTAGAGGTACTAATTCTTGGGCATGTGTTCTAGAATGAAACCCCATCTCACTCTTGGCATCCCTGTGCCTCAGTTGTGTCATCTGAGAAATGGGACTAATAAGGTACCCATGACAGCTGAGAATGTAAGGTAGACTAATTTGTGTGAGAGATTACAGAAATGGAAAACAATTACTGTGCCCACTTAAGATTTTATTACAATGATCAGTTGCATAGTGAGTAACACCAAGATAATAGTAATTTATTTTAAATGCTTGCCTTCCAAGCACAAATGTTAAAGGGAACAAAGGTATTTTAGGTGATGAAGTCTTTCCAGTTTATTTGTTTAATAGGGGAACATGGAGTAAGGAGGCCATTTTTTTAAATCTTAAAAAAAAGAAAAAAAGATCATGCCAGAAATACATACTTCTTTTAGAAAAATTAGAAAGTACAGTTGAACACACAGAACATAAAATTACCTGTAATATCCTGCCATCTAGAAATATTCACCAATGTTGAGATTTTGGTGTATCTCACTAAGATGGCACACGACCAGGCAGCATTTTGTTCTGTTATATGTAAGGTTGCCATGAGTTGGAGCTGACTTGACAGCAGATAACAACAGCAATGTACATATAATCCTCCCCGTACAAAAAGTGATTTCACAGGAGGGGGCAGGGGAGCTGCTAATGGGGAACCCACTGTCAAGAAGGAGAGAGTGTTACATGATGGGGTTGGTAACTAATGTCGCAAAAAAAATGTATGTCTTAATTGTTTAGTGAGAAACTAATTTGCTCTGTAAACCTTCATCTAAAGTACAATAAAAAAATTTTAAAATGATTTCATATTTAACACATTTTGTTCCTGGCTTTTTCATGTAACATTATATTAATAATATAATAAAAATATATTTTACAATACTGCTTAGCATTCCATTGTATAGGTTTACCTTAACGTATTTAACCAAGCTCTCCATTTTGGGCATCTAGGATAGCTCCAGTTTTTTAATGAAAATCCTTACAGAAAAATCTTTGATCATAATCTTAACCATTCTCTTACCATGGAGGGTCCATTTTTATACCTTTTGATACATAGTTATTTCTACAGTGTCTGAGAAGGAGCCAAGGGTAATATAAGGACAGTGCATGCTGTGAATATGAAAGTTTTTAGATTTTGAAAGTTGAGCAGACCAAATCTCCACCCACTTCTCTCAGATGTGTTTGAAGGTAGAAAATAATACTAAGATATATTCAACTTCAAAATGATTACTGATCTCTATCCAGGGAATCCATCAAAATGGAGGCTTCACCAAGGTGTGGTTTGCCATGAAGACCTTCCTTACGCCCAGTATCTTCATCATCATGGTGTGGTACTGGAGGAGGATCACCATGATGTCCCGACCCCCCGTGCTTCTGGAAAAGTAAGAGCTCATTTCAGAACACTCCTTTTGACCACTGACATCCCATGCCTGCCACCCTCCTGCTTTTGCTGGGGTCTAGTTCAAGCAGCCAGTGTGCTACATGGGCTAGTGAGTTGACCAGGAGTCATCCTGGACTCCTTTTTCTTCTTCAGCTTTCACATGCAAATTATCATTAAGTCCTAAGCGCTCTACTTCTCTTATATTTCTGGTCCATTATCCTGTATCTGGAGCTCTGGTGACACAGTGGTTAAGAGCTACGGCTGCTAACCAAAAGGTTGGCGGTTCGCATCTACCAGCTGCTCCTTGGAAGCCCTATAGGGCAGTTCTACTCTGTCCTATAGGGTCGCTATGAGTTGGAATCGACTCAACAGCAATAGGTTTTATCCTGTATCTTCTTCTCGTTTTCACTGCCAGAGCCAGATACTTCTCTCAGTTACAGCGGGTGAACTGCCCTGCTCCTAACTAAGCCCAATCTTGCTCGCCTACAGAAGGGCGATGCTCCTGTGAATTATGCCCTTTCTCTCCCACGTCATTGGCCTTTCCCTTTCTGCTGGATTATTCCCACCAATATACAAACATGCTATACCATCTCCCACTCCTAACCAAAGTCTCCCTTTTCCCCACTTCCTCTTCCTGAAGCCACCACACCCTTTCTCTGCTCCTCTTCACAGCAAAACTCCTCAAAAATCTTGTTCATATTTCTTCTCCTTCTGTTTTCTCTTGAACCTGTTCCAGTCTGGATTCTTCCCCACCACTCCACTGAGACTGTTCTTGACAAGGTCACCAATGACCTCCATATTCCAAACCCAGTGGTCATTTCTCAGTCCTCACTTTTCCTGACCCATCACCAGCGTATGACATAATTAACCATTCCCTGGTCCTCCTCCACCTCCGCCTCTACCACTCCTTGTCTTTTTCTTGGTTATCCTTGTCTGTTGCTGGCCATCAGTCGGTCTCTATTGCTGTGTCCTCCCATCTTTCCAGTCTCTTAAACTTTGGAGTGAAGGCTCTGTTGTTGGACCACTTCTCTTTATTAGTTACACTTATTTCCCAGATGATCTCATCTAGTCTCGTGGCTTTAAAAATTATCTACACTCTGATGACTTCATTTATGCCCTCAGCCCAACCTCTCCCAAACAGCTACTTACTTAACATCTTCACTTACATTGAAAAATGAAACATATGCAAAGAACAACACTTAATTCTTCCCACTTCAAGCCTGCTCTTCCGCTAGGCTTCCTCATCTTAGCAAATGGCAACTCCATCCTTTCAGTTGCTCAGGCTACAAATTTAGGAGTCATCCTTCGCTGTTCTTTTTTTCGTTTCATGCCTGCCATCTAATATATCAGGAAATCACACCATTTTCACTGCTACCATCCTAATCTAACCTACCTTCATTTCTCACTTGCTTTGTAGCCCTGGTGGCGTAGTGGTGAACAGTTCGGCTGCTAATCAAAAGGTCGGCAGTTCAAATCCACCAGCCGCTCCTTGGAAACCCTATGGGACGATTCTACTCCGTCTTGTGAGGTCACTATGAGTCAGAATTGACTCGACAGCAACGGGTTTAGTTTTTTGGTTTACTGGGAAGAGCCTCTCAATTTGCTCTCCTTGCTGCCACCATTTTCCTCCCTACAATCTATTCACACAGCAGCTAGACTGCTCTTTTTCAAGTGCAAATCAGATCATATCACTCTTCTGCTCAAAGCTGTCTCCTGGCTTTTCATCTCCTTTGCCCTGGCCTGCAAAGCCCTATGTGATCCAGCCCCATGCCACCTCTGATCTCATCTTTTATCCTCTCCACCACCCACCAGCTCCCTTGATGGTGCTCAAACATGCCTGGAATGCTCTCACCCTAGGGACTTTGCACTTTCTGTTCTCTTTATCTGAAATGCTCTTTCCTGGATATGTTTGTGGTTCAATTCCTCATTTCCTTCCTTGCTGCAGTGTCTCTTATCTTAGAGGCTTTTCCTGTGCACCTTATATAAAATAATACCTCCGTTGTTTTCTGTTTTCTTACTTTGCTTTATTTTTCTTTATGACACCCATTCTTTATTTATTTACTCTCTTTTCCCCTTCACCCCCTTCTCACCCTATCTGAATGCTCTTATGAAAACAGGATCCTTGCCTGTTTTGTTCACTGCTGTATCCTCAGCTTCTGGAACAGTAACTGGCACATAGTATAAGTTCAATAAATATTTTTGTAGGAATTAATAGAAGAATCATGTCATTCCATTATTTAAACTCATTATTGGATCCCCAGTCCCATCAAGATAAATTTTAAGTTTTGTAATGAGACATACAAAGTCCTTCATGAGCTCAGCCCTCTTCTTTGGTCTCATTTCCTGTCATTTTTCTGAAATGTGCTACTTCCAGATCCCCAAATGCTTTAGGCTGTTCCAGGCCTCTGTGCCTTCATCCAGATTCTTCCCTCTGCTTGCAACATCCTTTATTCATCTACCTAACCTCAACTCACAGCTAAGCTCAGTTTCTGTCTCTGTCAGAGGCCTTGTGCACCCCTCTATCATTTTATTTGTCACACTCTGTTTCAGTTGTCTCTGTATCTGGCTCCCCCACTAAAGTGTAGCTACATGAGTGAAAGAACAGGTCCTATTCATTTGGGTATCTATAGTCCTGACACAATGCCTGGCACGTGATAAACATGTATTGCATGAATGAAAGTATGAATAAATTAGTGGCATCATGAATGGTATTTCAATAGAAAGGAGAAGTGGCAGTTAATAGTATGATGGGGGGCAGGGGGAGAAATATAAACTAAACAAGCAACCAGAAGAATTTGTATTTCATAGATATTTAGAGTCATTTGTTATTAAAATAAATATGCTTATATAATTCAGAGTTGCTGGGCCCATCAGTAATAATGCGTGTTCTTAATGATCAAGTTAACGATAACCTGAATCCCTGTGAGAAGATAATTATATTCAGTGAGAACTGTTTAAGAAGTCAAGGCAGAGCAAAAAACATTGTAGGAAGCTGTTAGTCTGAAATGGTGCTGTCAGTAAAGTTTGGGGCATTAAGGAGGTTAGGTTCAATTATGCAGAAAGGCTAAAGTAACAAACACTCTGTTCTGTAGTGGTGCTAGATAAATAGGACATTCTGCATCTCTGTAGAGACACTTATGAGAGCTAAGAAAATGATCCTATGGCTTCGGTCCCAATAAGTAACATCTCAGTTCCCAACATTGGCTTCTGAGTTTTAAAATCCTGCCTCCCAGATGAATGAAGAGGTTTTCCTGATATGTTCTCACCATCAGAGTCATCTTTGCCCTTGGGATTTCCATGACCTTTATCAACATCCCAGTGGAATGGTTTTCCATTGGTTTTGACTGGACCTGGATGCTGTTGTTTGGTGACATTCGACAAGGCATCTTCTATGCAATGCTTCTCTCCTTCTGGATCATCTTTTGTGGCGAGCACATGATGGTAAGAGCCCACTGGGGAAGGGACAGACATCACACCATGGTTGCTGTGTGCAGGCTGCTGAACTGACACCGGCCCTCTGCCTTAACTCTAGCTCTGGGTGAGGCAGGTTAGCTAGTGGTTATGGTGCAAGATGTGGAGTCAGACCCTCAGCTTCAAATTCTGCCGCACCACCTACTAGCTGGGTGGCCTTGGGCAAGTGACTTTATCGTTCTGAGTCTCAGGTTCCTCAACTTGCAAAATACAATTGAAAGACCTAATTTGTAGGGCTTTTGTGAGAACTAAATGAGATAAATGTAAGCAGAGTACTTGGCAGAGGGTAAACCTACAAATGGTAATGCTGACTATTATTTCTTTTCCTTTGACTTGGACGGAGCTTCAGCTCTGCTTGTCTCTAGCACCAAGTTAACCTCTAGAGAATGTGGGCATGGCTCTTTTCAGCTGGCCGTTTGTTGAGGTGGCCTAGTAACCTCTGAAATACTGACCTCTCTAGTCTTATCATCAGTTTTCACAGATTTCAAATCATATTTCAAGATGATTGAAGGTACCATGGATAAAAATGAAAATGGTACCGTCATCACATTGTGGCTAAGGCGATACGCCAGCTAGAGCTTGGTCCTCATGTCAGGCACATGGGCTTCCTAGTAGAGTGGACTGCTTTTAAATTCCATTATGGTTTGATCATTGCCCTGAAGATTTGCTGCACTCCCAGGAAAATAGTGTGAGAGGAGAGACACCTCTGCCTACTGCCGGGCCTTGCGTAAGAGTCCTCCAACAGCAGCGCATTGAGGATGAGCCCTTGGCACAGGAACTGGGCGTGGACAGCCAGCCAGGGAGAATCATCCACAGTGAGCTGGTGTGGACTGTCCCATCAGGGCCCCAGCCTGGAGCCTGAGACGTGTCTTTTGCCCTTTCCAGTTTTTTCACTCTAGTTTCTCCCATTTTTTTGCTCTCAGTGTCTTTGTTCATCTATCAAGAGGAATTGTTCTTGATTTTAATGATAATAAGGAGAAATATATTTATTTTTTTAACCATAGGAGACCTCTTACACTTCACATGTTTTAATACCTCAGAGTCTTTATTTGGTCCTATAAGGACCACCTCACCTTTGCATATACCTCTCCTTCAAAAGTTATAAATCACATATGGATTTAATTCTGAATGAGCTATTTTGGGACCACAGAACTTCCCCAGCTTGGAGTACAAGGCCTTTCTTTTGTTCCCATGGCATCCTGTCTTTATTGCTGTCAGAGTCCTTACCAATGGGCTTTGTAATTATCTGTTTATGTGACAGACTTCTCCAAAGAAAGTGAGCTCCTGAAGAACAGAGACTTTTATCTTATTCATTGTTGTATACCTAGAGTCTCGCATGATGCCTAATACACAATAGGTGGTCAGCAAGTCGTGTTTGAATGACTGACTCACCTGTAGAATTGCTTTGCTCTCCTCCTGTCTTTATCTTGTGTCTCAATTTGGTTTTCCTCAGGATCAGCATGAGCGGAATCACATTGCAGGGTACTGGAAACAAGTCGGACCGATTGCTGTTGGCTCTTTCTGCCTCTTCATATTTGACATGTGTGAGAGGTGAGCAAGTGCCCCGGGGCTCAGAGCTGATGTGCCCACTCCCATCTCTTCAGGAGGAGTATTCCAAAAGCGGAATGGTGATCATGAATCTGTGCTTTGGCATGAAAGAGTTTGACATGGTCACATCCACAGATGAGGACTGTGAGTGAATCAAAGACAGAGTGCTGTAGATGCAAAACATTTGGGCTGGTCATATTCTAAAAGCTTCTTTCTTTTTAGATTCTTTGGCACGTTCCTTAGTCTAAATACAGCCCCCACCCCCAGCTGCAAAGTTATGTAACAAGGAGCATTCCCCGCTTTGCCTTTTTATTAATTGTGTTTTGCCTTTCCATCTTGTTTCTCTTTGTAGAGGGGTGCAACTCACGAATCCTTTCTACAGTATCTGGACCACAGATGTTGGAACAGAGTTGGCTGTATCCTTCCTTGTTGAGCTTAAAGAGTTTTATTTCTTCCTGTAGCTGCCTGGTCTCCAAGATCATTTTCTAAGACACTGCTGATGCTCTCCATATGGGCTCAGCCAGAGCTTTGATCCTCAGACCAATGATAACAGCATAATTAAGGCAAATAATGAGAAGAATTAATGCCTGCTCTCAGGCCTGGGTGAGAGCAGGCAGAATGGGGAGGTTGCAGCACATCCCCATGGCACAGAGATCAGAGTGGCTGGTTTTCCTGCAGCCTGTCTAAATTATCTGTTATACACTTGTTTACCGCAGACTGAAGCATGACTAGCTTTTCCCTGGAGCCACATAGGTTCATCTCCGGGCACCTGAGTAAAAGCCTGTTTCTGAAGTCGTCTGCTGGCGGTTTCTTAAAGTGACCTTGGCATGTTGGCATGCTGCGCTGCCGTTCTTCATGCCTGAGACTGAGTGGAGATAAGGCTGAGGTGATTAGTTCCAGGGGAGTCGCCGAGGTTTCTGGTTGGTTGGCCTAAAGTCTGTCTGAGTCATCTTCGTGAAGCAGAAGTGACAGTCTTCGCTTATCCCTTTTAGGATGCTGGATTTAAATACTTTATCTCCCTGGATAATATGTTAAGTGCTCAGGGAGGAAAAAACTCTCATCTGGAGTGGGGAGAAAGTCTTGGGTTGGACTCTACCTTGATGGATAATGATATATTGTCATGTGCTGGTAAATACGCTTTGTCCAACCCTGATGATTATACTCATTTTCTTAGTGTCTTAAGAACTTTGTGAGGAAACTAAATCAGGGGAATGGTTATTTTAAAGATGAAAGAATTAGAACCCCTCTCCTCCCCTACCACCAAAAAATGTTAGCAGCACACCAAGGGACTATTTACATTGTTAAGTCTACTTCAGCGCTTTTGTTTTATAGATTCTGACTCATGACGATCGCATGTGTGCAGAGTAGAACTGCTCCATAGGGTTTTCAAGGCGGTGGCCTTCCAGAAGCAGATCTCCAGGTCTGTCTTCTGAGGTACTGCCAAACTTTGGGCGAGCCGTCAAGAACTTAACTGTTTGCACCACCCAGGGACTCCTGAAGTTAGTGTAGTCGAGGGGAATTGGAGTCAGCTTACCTGCCTCCCAAGCCAGCATGCTCTTCTCCAAGGCTTGGTGGTTCTCATGTTAGGCTCTAATGGAAGGTCTGAGCCTCACTGATGGATCTCAGAGTATGCTGCCCCCTTCCCCTGTGCCATGCGTCCTTCTGCTCCCTGCTCCATTCAACAAGATTTTCTGTGTTGACAAAAAATTACAAACAGTACTTCATCCCTGGTTTTATTTCAAGACCGTCAATCCCATGCCCAGGGACCCAGGCAGCTCCAACCCCAACCCCTCCCCATGATTCCGGAGCATCTTAATTTCATAACTGGAAAACTCCGGGGACTATGAGGTGAGCCCAGTGGTTGCCACACATAGTTATACTTGATTCCCTAGCCCTGGGAAAATCCAATTCATATATCTGGGGTGGGGCCTGGGAGTCTACATTTTAACTCACTCTTGCAGTGATTTCAATGCAGTTTTTCACCTGATCAGTGTTTAGCATCCAATATCCACCATCTCAGTGCTTTTCAACTTTATTGTGCATATGAATCTCCTGGGGACTTTGCTAAAAGTCAGATTCTGATTCTGTAGGTCTGCAGTGGGGCCTAGATTCTGCACTCCTAACAAGCAAGGCCCCATTCCTCTTCTTACTTGGCTTAGAAAGCCAATTTGAAGACTCCCCTCTGGGGTACTGTTGTGTCAGAAAACCTCTTTCTCTAGCTACCATTAGAATGCCAGTGTTTGGTATTTTATCTCCCTGAAAAGTGCATGAATATTTGGAGACAGAGAGTATTGCCAGCAGAGCTGGGGAGAAGTGCTTGTGCCCTTTCAGCATGCCTCCTTGGCCTGTGTGCCGTTTCCTTTACGGGATACCATCAGATGGCCTTCATCATTGTGGCTGGGATCTGCCTCTGCCTCTACTTCCTGTTTCTGTGCTTCATGGTATTTCAGGTGTTTCGGAACATCAGCGGGAAGCAGTCCAGCCTGCCGGCCATGAATAGGGTCCGGCGGCTGCACTATGAGGTGAGCAGATCTCTTGGCTCATTGTAGAGTGGGTACTTGATGTCTCTTGCTTGATGTGTAAACACACACACACACACACACACACACACACACACACACATCTGTGGCTTGGCACTAAAAGGCTCTTCTCTCAAATACACGTTGAGATTCTTATGTAGGATCTGTGGGCAAAATTCAAGGCTAAATCTTACTCTGAGAAGCATCTAACTGGTCTATCTAAATATTGGAGTTTCCTGTAGTATAAACTTCTCTCTGTCCCCAGTAAGGAGTAAACTTGTTCAGCAGGTTTTTTGGCTTTGGGATGGTATGTAGGGGCATACTACGTGGGAGATTTGACTATGGTAGGATTGGGACATAGCTTGGGGTGAAGCTTTGGTCAAGGTTCTCCACCGAGAATCAGCCTTAAGGCTGAGGGTCGACCCAGGTGGTCTGATTTCCAGACTCCAATAGACCACATATCTCCCCTCAAATATCCAGCAGGTGCTCAAATAGAATTCAGTAATCTCAGTTTACAGATTGCACACCTCATTCAAGAGAAAACACTTAACATCATCAGATCTCTAACGGAGACAACATATTCTTGATCAATCAAGAATCCCTTGAGTGTATGCCTAAGCGGCTGCCCTTGGAGACACTGGCCTAGTTACGCTGTGAAAAGGGGAGCAGAAACTGAAGAATCACAGGTTTTTATATGCAGTGTATCTGCAAATGTTGTTTGTCAGTTGCCGTCGAGTCATGGGGTATCTGCAAATAAGAGCTCCTAAATCATAATAGGTGTCTCTTCCTGAGACACAGCTTCCCTTAAATCCTGCACTCAGGAAACCACAAGCACTTTCTGAGGCATGCCTGTCTCCAGAGCTAGAGTGACACATGAGAAAATTCAACCAAATCCACTTCATGTTGATTAATATGCACATTTCTTTGTGTTCACTGGAGCAGAATTTTATTACAACCGCAGAAAACTTGGATTTGGTAACTTTGAACCCTTGCAGAGAAGCATAACCAGCTTAGCAGGGAAATTAGCGGCTTTTCAACGTGCTGTGAATATAATTTCCCAGGCTCTGGTATCGCTGCTTCATGTGAGATAAGAATGTAGAAACTGTTTGGCCCAAGAAGTTTCCCAGCCACAGTCACCACTGCAGGAGAAATGTTGCTATGTGAAATTATTTTACTAGCACTCCTAGGGATTTGATTTTATAGACTTTTGAAAATGGGCTTTTCTTAGATTTATATATTGAGATAAGGATTGATGATAGCTGGTGGAACATTAAACTACTGTTTTCCCTCTTTCCTATTAGGGGCTGATTTTCAGGTTTAAGTTCCTTATGCTCATCACCTTGGCCTGTGCTGCTATGACTGTCATCTTCTTCATCGTTAGTCAGGTAAGTGGACTGTGGGATGTCAGGATGAGACTGTCCCTGGAGCGGTCCCTCTACTCCGCACAGAAAATTGTGTAGAGCCCCGGAGGAAACGATCAGAGAGGCTGTCATTGTGGACAGCTGGTGGAGTCGTGTTTGTTTATACGGCTGTAATCTGGGGCTGGGGGCAGTGGTAGTTCAGTGGTAGAATTCTCTTTCCATGCAGTAGACCCGGTTCCATTCGCGGCCAGTCTACCTCAAGCACAGCCACCACCCATCTGTCGGTGGAGGTTTTTGTGTTGCTGTGATGCTGACCAGGTTTCAGTGGAGCTTCCAGATTAAGGAAGAAAGGCCTGGCAATCTCCTCCTGAATGAAAACCCAATGGATCACAACAGTTTCGTCCCACTGCGCATGGGGTTGCCATGACTTGATGGCAGCTGACAACAGCCACAACTGGAGACTTGTTATTACTTGGGTACTGAAGGTTGACTGAACTTCCCTTTCACTGCAACTCTAGGGAGGGAAAAATTTGCTAAATAAATTAAAAGTTTACAGCCACATTGAAGACGGCATATTCCATTTACTTAAGAGAATAAACTTTTTAACCCCTGTAGCAGAATGCTTAACAAGCAGTGTATTAATTTGATTTGATCCTTATCTAGCCATTAACATAGATCCTTGGACAATTCATCAGCCATTCTGTGTAGTAATTGTATTGTCTGTTAAACATGAAAAGTAATTCAAAAGTCCTCTCATTATATTGCCTCTTAAACATGAAAAGTAATTCAAGAGTCCACTTGATAGATCCTGTTCTTTCCACACTGGTTATTTCCAAAACTCAAAATTCTGCTACACTTGGAAATCTCAATAATGGTAATGAGGATAGGATTTAAATATTGGCCACTTGTTTTGAAAAGTGGAAAGTACTGTTTAAATCTAATGTATTACATATGTATCATTCATTTGCACTTCACAAAATCCTATGAGTTAAGTAGGGTAGGAACTGGTATCCTAGTTTGCTAGCATACGATATGTAATGGCTCTAGAGACATTTCCCAGATGTGTTGCTTTCCAGCTGGGTGGACCTTTGGATGGATCACTTAACATTTCTAAGGTTTTATTTCCTTGTCTTTAAAATGAGTATAACAATAGTACCCGCACAGAAGGTGGGTGGAAGGGTCAAAGGAAGTAATGCTTGCAACGTGATAAGCAGCATGCCTGGCACATGAATTCCAAAAGGTTGAATGTCTTGCCAAAGGACATACAATAAGTTTCTGCAACACATGGGGTCACCATGAGTCAAAACAACTCGAAGTTCTTTTCACATCTGCTTGGACCTCTAACAGTGCTGTATTTGTATCAGGCTGTTTGTTTATAAAACCTTGGAAACTCTACTCTCTACTCCAAATGTAGTAAAAATACTTCAGATTCTGAATGAGTTTTTTATTCAGCCAGCTGAGGGTCAACCACCCATATTCAAACAAAGTATGTGTCTGAAGCATGACCTATCCTTGGTTTATTCTCTCATGTGAGCAAAATGCTTTCCATCCCTCTAGCCCCTCAGTAGTGCACGGTGACATTAACACTCCCAGTTCTGCAAGGCTGAGAGAGCGTGAGCACTGCCTGGAGAAACAGAATCTCAAGTAAGATGGGTGCAGGAATAAAGGGCAATACCAATGTAAGTTCTCAGGGAGGCAGGAAGCAAGGGCATTTCCATCCTCATACATGTTTTTACCAGTATTTAAAGCTCAAGTCATTCTCCCTACATGCCCATCTCACTCTCTTGTCTCTTTTGAGAGCTCCTTCCACCTGAAGTCAACAGGAACATTTTGCTGATCTTTAAGGCTACATGCTGTCAGAATTAACTATGTACACACTTAAAACCAGAAAACCAAACCCGTTGCCATCGAGTTGATTCTGACTCATAGAAACCCTATAGGACAGAGTAAAACTGCCCCATAGGGTTTCCAAGGCTGTAAATTTTCACAGAAGCAGACTGCCACGTTTTCTCCTGCCAAGCAGCTGGTGGATTTGAAGCGCTGACCTTCCGGTTAGCAGCCAAGCGCTTAACCACTGTGCCACCAGGGTTCTTTCATGTACACGCGTCATTATATATATTAACACACACACATACACACACACACACACACACACATACACGATAGTTGCCATCAAGTTGATTTCTACTCATGGTGACTTTGTGTGTTGCAGAGTAGGACTGTGCTCTGTAGGGTTTTATGGCTGGTTTTTCAGAATTAGATCTCCAGGTCTTTCACGTTTAATCTGTGTGCCCTTTAAGCAAAGGAGACTAGTCTTCCAAGGAGCCTAGTTTGTGGCTTTTCTTTGGAGAAAAAATGAAGATTCCATTGCCCCAGTATTTTCTAACATGGCTCCAGCCGGTGGCTGGCTTTTTATATCTGCTGTGACAGTTGGCCCAGGGTAAATTCCAGCTCTAAGCGGGGAGTAGTGAGGCCTTTTGGATTCCATTAACTTCTCATTCTTCCTGCTGGGTTTTTTTTTTTTTTAAGGTTTATTTATAGACATCTAAGATGTTTTCAGGTAACTCTGTCCCAGGTACTGTATTAATATAGTCATCAGAGGATTTATTTTTTAATGTCATTTTGGAATGTCTCAGCAATGATCTCACCTGAAAGAAAACCTATTGGGTAACTTTTTGAAATAGATCCCAGCCTTAGGTGAAAGGAATGTATTAAAACTCCCATTATCCTCTCAGGCTTGCTGGGAGAGATTGCATTTAAAGCTCCATGAAATATAATACGAAGGGATCTCTCCAGGATATTAAAGCTCTGAGGCCAGGAATGAAAGGCTGACCGAAGCTGTGGAATGCACTGACCTTGAGGCTTTGTAGCTGGGTACTGAGGTGCAGTCTTTTAATGCCTGCTATTTTAATGGCCTCAGTCATAGCAACCAAGATATGGTACATTACAGTCTGGTATTTCAGCCACTTCCCTCTGCAGGGGCGGGGGCTGTTCCATTTGGAGGTGGCGGGCATTAGGGAACAGATGTGCAGTGCAGGGGGACGAGGTCACTGGCCTTCACTAAGGGAATTCCCAGGTGCCTGACATTCAGGTCAAGCCACATGCAGCAAACTCCCAGAGAAACTGTCCCCAGCTCTTTTTTTTTTTTTTTTTTGTGATCATTTTATTCTGGTACAGAGGAAATGTTTCCAGTAAGAGGTCCTGTGTCTGGGATTTGGATATCTTGTTGTGAAGTGGAATGTTGGTTGTCAAGACTACTGGGTGTAAAGGGATTTGACCTTCACTTGGCTCCAGGGGTATAATTGGGTGGTTTCACACAAAAGTAAATTGTTCAAATGTAAAACCAGGAAAAACAGAGACTTTTAGAAATAAGGCTTATGCAGAGGATGAGATTTCTTTTTTTTCTGCGGGGGCGGCAGGGGGCTGGGAGTACCTGATTTTTCTCTCTGAAAAAGTTAAAATGGGCGGCTATCACCTCTTGCATCGGCATTACTAAAATTCGAATTTACAAAGCCTGCTCTGTTGAGGGTGGTTATTGTGGTGCATGTTGGTGGGAATGTGCTCGGAGCTTGGGATGTCTCAGGCATGAATAATTGAGCAAGGAGAGTTGGGAAAGCCCAATCCAGTCTCTCAACAGTGGAGTTACACTATATACACAATTCATTTATGCAGATTCCACTCTTCGCCCTCAGCAGGAAATAATGCATTTAGAGATTACAAATTAAACAGTGTGGATAATTCTTCCCTTCATCCTAAACAATGTGCATGTGTCCCAGAGCAGGCATGAGACGGGAGCATGAATCCACCATTTCCTCTGTCACTCTTAGCTCCCACCTGCCTCCGTGGCATGAGTATCTCATCCCAGTGGTTCTACTATAAAATTAGGTTTTGCTTATGTAATCAATTTATAATATACCAGACATTATTATATTTAGAGTATACAGTGCATTGCAGACTAATCCAGGCTAGGAAGAAAGATGATCTACTTCTGAAAATTAGACAATGAAAACCCTATGGATCACATCAGAATATTGTCCAATGTACTGCTGGAAGGTGAGCCCCCTAGGTTGGAAGGCACTCAGAATGCACAGTGGACTCAAGCGTAATAACCATACCAATGATTGTTTAGATGACGCAGAACTGGACAACATTTTGTTCTGTTGTACGTGGGGGTGCCATGAGTCGGAAGCAACTCAACAGCAACTAACAACAACATATTAATATACAGATTTGAAAATACAAAAATCTGTGTATATAAACAAACGAAAATACCAAACCCATTGCCATGAAGTTGATTCTGACTCATAGCAACCCTATAGGACAGAGTAGAACTGCCCCATAGGATTTCCAAGGCTGTGATCTTTACAGAAGCAGACTGCCACATCTTTCTCCCATGGAGCGGCTGTTAAGTTTGAACCGCTGACCTTTCGGTTAGCAGCAGAGCACTTTAACCTCTACGCCACCAGTGCTCCTGTGTATGTTGAAACTGATCCTTGCTAGAACTGGCCTGACTGATCTACCTAAGGAAATAACCCAGCTGCATGCCTGGTACACAGTGGTGCTCAGTAGATTTTGCTGAATGAATGGGAGCGAATGTGTAGGAATGGCAGTACAAATACATGGAGGTAGAATGGGAGAATAGAAACAGCAACTCTTAAGAACTACCTGACTGGAAAGTAAAGAAAAAAAAATTGCAGCTAATAGTATAATAATTGCATTTAAAAATGAGAGGAGATGCCAATGGGTAACAAGTGTTATTTAAATATTGCTCTGTATTGTGTTCCTTTATTATCACTTAAAACAAGTAGGTAACACTGATGTTCACAAGGCTGAGATATTTTTGTAATAATAACAAGATAGCAATAATGTTTATTCAACACTGATGATGTGCCAGCCACTATACTTAGTATTTTACATGAAATATCTTATTTAGTCTTGATAACAACTCTATGAGGTAGGTAGGCAACATTTCAATTTAACACATGGGTAAACTGTGGCACAGAGAGTTGAAGTATTTTGTCCATGATTGCTCAGGCAGATAGTTATGGCTCGGACCCCAGAGAATGTGTTCTTAACTATTACACAGCACAAGAGTAGGAATATTATTTTAAACGGTGGCCATTCTCTGAAGTTAGCATTGTGAGGCAACCGTTGTGTAAGGTCAAATTTCTTTGGAAAATTCACTTAATTATCTATGGTTTTATGTATGTCCTGGGTGGCACAAATGGTTAATGCACTTGACTGCTAACCTAAAGTTTGGAAGTTCAAGTCTACCCAGAGGATCCTTGGAAGGAAGGCCTGGCTATCTGCTTCCAAAAAATCAGCTATTGAAAAACCTATGGAGCACAGTTTAACTCTGATACACATGGGGTGGCCATGAGTCAGAATCGACTTGATGACTTTTTTTTCACTTAAAAGTAAGAAGAGTGACATAAGGAGACATTTTTAAGAAGACCTAAATAACTTGAATGCTGACGCATTGTCCTACAATCAGTAATGGTTACAAAATCCTTCTTTGCCAAAAAATATTCCTGGAAACTTCATATAAAATAATTTTATAGTTATTTTCCAAAATAAATAAGATTTCATGGTGGTAGATTGTTTATGAATCATAAAAATGAAGAATAATGCATCAGCAAAGCCAAACTAAAGCTGGTACGTCAACGACATTTAACCTGGCTAACTGACACTCCAGCTCTTTCAAGAAGAAATGCCTGTACCTTCACCTTTATTATGTCACGGGCCCCAGTGGGTGATGGGTTAAACAGCATGACAGAAATGAATACAGACCCAACTACATCATAAGCAGGAAGTGATGTCACCCTGCTTATTAAAGTCATCAACATTTAGATCTAGTGTGACATCTTACAACTGAGAAGGGGCCCCTGGAGGTGGCTTGTGTAACCTAGCCTCATTAAACTCTCATGGGAACATTTGTCAGATACTTTCTACTTCTCCTAGTTAAAATTTTCTGTAGCAAACAAGTGGTCAAAAGCATTTCATTGATCTCGGAGTTGGCACAGATTATTAGTCACTCAGCTCAACAGTTCTGTTGACAGTTTTCAGCATAATCCATATGTCATCAGACAGCCCTTAAAACAATTACCAAGCCATTAACACAGTTGAAAGTAGCTTCAAAACATACCTTGTGGAATTGTAAAGCATACGAAAGCTTCATAATTACTTTTATGAGTGACTTACTTGGAGTGACATTATACAGATAACTGAGATTTATTTAGTATTTACTATGTGCCAGGCAATTTCTAGAATTTTTTTTTACTCAACTCTCCTCAGTAGCCTTGCAAGTTTTAGGTACTGTTACCTCTATTTTACACTCAAAGAAGCTGAAGTTCAGGGTCTTAATTTTTGTCTTACATTAGAGAAAGTGAGTGGTAGAGCCTGGATTTGAAGCCCAGGTCTTTCAGCTACACCACACGGCCACACTAAAGAAAACTGAGGATCCGTTGTTCATTTGGAGTCCTGGGGTAGTGCAAATGGTTAATGCACTTGGCCGCTAACTGAAAGGTTTGAGGTTCAAGTCTGCCCAGAGGCACCTCGGAAGAAAGACCTGGCCATCCACTTCTGAAAAATCAGCCATTAAAAACCCCGTGGAGCACAGTTCTACTCTGCCACACATAAGGTCACCCAGAGTGAGAGTTGATTCAATGACAACTGTTTTTTTATTGTTCATTTAGTCTACCTCTTCGCTGAGGGCCTGTGGTGCATCAGGCACTGAAGATACAGCAGTGCACGAAACAGACCTGTCTTTGCCCTCAGGGAGTTTACATCTAGCTGGGAAGACAGACAGGGAAGGAGGAATTAGAATTGTGGATAAGTGTTAGACTCCAGCACATTTTTTTAAAATGTGGGATAACAATGCACTGCTGTTTTAGGAAGAGATTAATACCTGTGCTCAGACAGTAGTGCCTAGAGGGAGAATTAAAGAGGACACAAGAAAGAAGAGCTTCTCCACTGTGGAAGTCTCCAGATCACCTGCAAAGCCTGTGTTTAAATCCCCAATTCGAGGGACTGGAGGGTTGAAGCAGGCATGTGTATACTGAGAAAGCACTCAGTGATTTTGATACCACCTGGTCTCTTCAGAATTACAAAGACAAGTCACCAAAAAGAGAAGAATGCCTGTAATTCAGTGTAGAACATCAAGACAATGTTTCTCAATTATTTTTCCTCCAAGGAGTGTATAACCTTAGTTCTGCAAGTACTGGCATTAATCACCAGGTATTTAACAAGCACCTAATCACTGCCCGTTGGGTGATGCACAGTTAATTGCTTGGCTGCTAACCAAAAGGTTGGAAGTTGGAGTCAACCCAGAAGCACCTCAGAAGAAAGACCTGGTGATCTATTCCAAAACATCAGCCATTATGGAGCACAGTTCTACTCTGACACATGTGGGGTCGCCATGAGTTAGAATCAGTCAGTGGCAACTGGTTTTACTCTGTGCTCAGAACTGGACCAGCAGTTTTCTACTGCATGGCTCCACCCTCAAGGAATCCACATCTAATGGGGAAGGCATTTTTTCCATAAGTGACGATTTGTGAGTTCCTCAAGACAGTGGAACTATAAAATAATCTGTAATGTGGACTAGACGTATAAGACTTGGGAGCTGGCTACCTCAGCATGGCCCCAGATAGGTAGGGATTTGTGCAAGAGTTCAGTGGGATTTTGATAGGGGAAATAGTTTAATGGAGGTACTTCTGGTGGGATCAAGTGGAGCAGAGGCCTCTAGGAAGGAGAGAATAGGGTGTGCTGGCACTGAGATAGAATCCTACTGGTTTTTAATTTCTATTTTAATTTTTCTTCATCCAATTTTTATTTTTCTCATCATCGTGGCTCTGATTTTCTGTATCTTTTTTATTTTTATTATGTTTTATTGTGGTAAATATACATGAACGAATAGCTTGCCATTTCAGCATTCTTCACCTGTACGAGTCAGTGACATTAGTTGTGTCCATCATGTTGTTCAACCATTACCATTATCCATTTCCAAATTTGCCTATGACCCTTAACAGAAGCTCAGTGTCCCTAATTTTTTAGAGCAGTTTTAGGTATACATACTCTTGGGGGTATTTAATCAGCTCATTGCTCCTCCGCAGGATATCTTGAGAAGCAGTATAGAGTAATAGATGAGAGTTAGAGCTCCGGAGATGAGACATGCATTTGTATCCTGGCTCTCCTCCATGACTTCAAAAGTCCTTGCCCTCTCTAAACCTTAGTTTCCTCCCCTGTAAGTGGAGATAATAATAGTAGCTGCTTCAGCTTGGTGGACAGCATGAAAGGCATTAATACACATAAAGCCATTAGTGCAGTGGTCTCCACCTGGCTGCACACAGTAGTTACAGAGGAAGCTTTAAGAGTATCAATGCCCACAAGTCTCTTATTTCGTAGATCTGGGGTATGGACTGAGCATCTGCGTTTTTAAAAGCTCCCCAGGTGATTCAAATGTGTTGCCAAGGTGAGAGCCACTGACTTTGTGCCTGACACATAGAACCCAAAGCCAAACCCACTGCCAACAAGTCGATCCCAACTCATAGCGACCCTGTAGGACAGAATAGAACTGCCCTATAGAGTTTCTAAGGCTGTAATCTTTACAGAAGCAGACTGCCATATCTTTTTCCCGTGGAGCGGCTGGTGGGTTCAGACTGACCTTTCCGTTAACAGCCGAGTGCTTAACGACTGTGCCACCAGGACTCCTGACACATAGAAAGCCCTCAATTAATCTTAATTCATACTGGTATGATTCATATTAAAAGATGAGAGTCTTACATACCCTTTCGTTTTTCCCATGTGCAGAAGGAAGGGACCTAGTATTTGCATTGGTTGGTGCCTGTGTTGGTATTGTTTTTCTTTTCTGCTCCAAATAAACGTCACTGTCCTTTTTCCATAGGTGACTGAAGGCCATTGGAAATGGGGCGGCGTCACAGTTCAAGTGAACAGTGCCTTTTTCACAGGCATCTATGGGATGTGGAACCTGTATGTCTTTGCTTTGATGTTCTTGTATGCACCATCCCATAAGAACTATGGGGAAGACCAGTCCAATGGTGAGTTCTAGTCTCTTTAAAAAAACTGAAACCAAACCGGTTGCCATCAAGTCGATTCCAACTCTAGTCTCTGTTGTTGTTGTTGTTCTGTGCTGTCAAGTGGATTCCGACTTATAGCAACCCTATAGGACAGGGTAGAACTGCCCCATAGGGTTTCCAAGGAGCAGCTGGTGGATTTGAACTGCCAACCTTTCGGCTAGCAGCCTGATCTCTTTAACACAGCTTAATTCAGGACAGGTAGGCTTCTGTCTTTAGAAGGTTCAAATAGCTATCAAACTTTCCCCAAAAAAATTCTTCTAATACTGGGTACAGTGAATGAGCACCTCTGGGGACTGTGTAGCCATAACCCAAAAGCCAACACAAGCCAGAGAGTTCTTTAAGTCCTCATTTTTTATTTTTAAAATATGTTGGAATGATTGCACTCTAGTCTAAAATATGTCACAGTTTTAGTACAAATACTAAGTTTGCTGTCCTCAATTTTTGAGCAAAATTGACTCTTGGAAAGTATGCCATGTTCATTCTCTGAGTTTGAGAAGCATGATCCTAAGACATCAGGTGGAGGGAGACTGGGTCTTGAGAGTTGAAGGTAGAACAGGCTTGCTTTTACTCTTGCTCTTTTTTCTGCAAGCATTTTGGTTGACACACTCCCAAACCAATAGCCGGTCTCCTGTGCCCATAGCTTTCCTGTCCTTTAGGGCTGGTATGTGGGCCTATCTCAAATTCACAGAACCCTGAGCTGTTGGTGCTGCAAAGGACCTTAGAGAACTTTGCCAATACTGTCATTTTATAGATGAGGAAGCTGAGGCTCAGAGAAGGGAAGGTCTTGCCCAAGGCTTCTCCACTAGCCGTGGCAGAGGAAAACGGGTATCACTGCCTAGGCCAGTGTGGTAACCATCTAACAGGTGGCCTGGTAAACAACTGTTCTGAGAGCTCTTTTTTCTTTGGATACTTCACCCTACAATGTTTGGCTCCAACCTTATTCTTTCTTCTCTTCTTCCTCCTGTTTTATCATAGCCAGGTTCTTGCTATTCCCATAACAGAAGATGCACTTTCTCAAATCAATGCCCTTCACCTTGCCTCAGGCCAGAGGCTAGAGCTTTAAGGTCTATGTGTTTCCCATGTCACAAAGCGTCAGCCTTGCTCGTAGTAAGTGCTGAGTGAGTGTGCATTGAACGAGTATGTATGTATGGCCTGTTGAAACCTCATCTATCTTTTTGGCTTAGAAAATGCTGCCTCCTCCTAGAAACCTATCCCTGATCGCCCCAATTAGAATCCAGCAGCTTATGCTCAATGGAGTATTTGTTCCATGGGATCTTGATAGGTCTCAGTAGTCAAATAAGTTTGAGAAGCACTGGGTTAACCAGCATTAATGAAGTTTTTACTGCAAGATATCTTAGTGCCTTTAGTACATTAATTTGTAATGTGAGTCTTAAAAGTGGGTCTGGTAACAGCATTTCCCCAAATTATTATTTGGCCTCAGAGCCCTTTTTCTGAACAGTGTATCTTTTGGGACTAGTGTTCTGAGGAACAGGCTTAGGGGAACGTGATTACGTACACTTTTCATATGACATTCACTATGTAAGGGTCCCTGTAGTAGATGAATTTGCCTAAATCTTCTCTCTCCTGCTAGAACATTAGCTTCTTAAGGCCAAGCACTTGTTCTTAAGGGTGCTTTAAAAATGCTGAGTGAATTAATGCTTTAGAAATAAAAGTTCTAGGTTAGCCTTCATGTTTTACAGATGGCTCAGCCATGTGGAGAGGGGGCAGAAAGGCAGAGAGGAAAGACATCGGAGATGGAGACAGAGAAGCAGGGAGAGGAGGGTATCTGTGCTGAGGGTCAGGGGTGGTAGAGTGGTACTAGCTTTGCTACTTCTCTGCAAGAGCATCCGGACATCAGCCCTCTCTTCCCTCCTAATCCTTGATCTCTTTAGGGTAAAGACCTCTTGTCATGCGCAATTTCAGGCCTACCTCTGGGCATAATAAAGACTTTTGGTTCATCTATCCCCCTTCCCAACTCTTGATTTTAGTGACTGCCTTTCTAGAAGGCTCCTAAGCTAGGCAGCTGCCTTTTTCACTTCCAGAGGCCCTTCAGCTTACTTTCTATTCTCAGTTTTCACTCTCTGCATGGAGAGTGGAAGCATGCAGCCTCACAGTGGACCTCCATGACTCCAGCAGCAAGGGACTCTGGGCTTGTGAATAAGAATCTTGATTTCATTCCATGAAACCACATGAACCTGTCTTGACTCGAGGTTGAACCCAAGTAGATGGAGTTCCTAACTTCCAGGGAAATACCACATAAAGCAATCTCTAGACTTCCTGGGATGTGGAAATGATAATCCTAATGGGTGATAGTTCCTGAGTGCTGACATGTGCTGCTGTTGTCGGTTGCCATCGAGTCAGTTCTGACTCAGGCAACCCCACGTGTGCAGAGTAGGACTTCTCCATAGGGTTTTCAAGGCTGTGACCTTTCAGAAGCAGATGGCCAGGCCTGTCTTCTGAGGCTCCTCTAGGTGGGTTAGAACTGCCAACCTTTTAGCTGGTAGTTGAGCACTTAATATACATGAACTCTTCTAGTTGTATTTACTCTGTGACTACTGGCAACCCCCTTAACCTCTCTGTACGGCACTCCTCTCAACTGTAAGTGATCTCCCAAAGTCCTTTTGAGCCATGAAATTCATAGTTCTCTTTCTTCTTGCTAGCATGGAAGCGACAGAAGAGTACCGCCTGTCATTAAGGGGAAGCCCAGGAGGTGACACCTCTCACAGGTGAACAGTTTTCAAATGCTGGTAAAAATTTTTTCCAAACTCTAGCATCACTGGGCAAGTAGGAGGCTCTGGCCAACCCTGCAAAAGCAGGATGACAGTATGCCACCATGCAGGGTCAGACTCTTGAATTGGGAGCCAGGTGTTAGGCAGCTGCCATCAAGACCTCTCACACAGCACAGCAGCAACCCTCCTAGATGTGAAACCTTGCGATTGAGAGTAGCATTTGAGTGCTTTTCCGTCAGTATTTTTTGTTGAAGACAACTTGATCTGAAATTTCACAGAAAGCTCGAAAACTAGTTCTCAACCAGAGTTCACATCCCACAGGCTCTTTGCCAAAGGGTGTTTGGAAGTATTCATGGTTATTTGGATTGACACTGGCCTTTAGTGTCTGGATTCTAGGGATGCTAATGTCCTTCAATGAGCATAAACAGTCCCTTGTAAGTAAGAATTGTCCTACCCAAAATGCCAAGAGGACCCCCACTGGAAAACATTCTTCTAGCAACTTCTTGTTAGCTAGAATCTTTTGGGACCCTATGCTGATCACAAACACAGAAGCCCCACAATTTATCAGCTCTTCGATAATGATGTGATCAGCTGTGTCTTCACAACAGCCCCACTGGCAGCTTTTGTGCCCTTCATTTTCCAATATGTTGCCACGACCTTGTGCATTTGGAAGGCATCTGTTCCGTGTTGGGCTCTCTGATCATTTTCCTTCCCTTCTCTATTTCACTTTCCTTCTCTCCATCTGCCACCAGACTATGCAGTGTATCCTAGGAATTACGGAGGATTTTCCAAGATTTTGGAACTCCTTGGAAAGAGATATTTTGAAGTACTATATGGACACCTAAAAAATGAACTGTCGGGGGGATACGCTGCATTTTTAAATTCTCTGGGTCTCTGGATGGAATTCCTTTCCCTCCCCCAGCCTCCTCATGCTCTTTTTCCTTTCTTGTAGAAAGTTTTTAAGTTGGCTTGGGCTCCCCCTCCCCCTTGCTTTTAAAGTCCAGAGCCAAGAATTCACATCTCTTGCTATAGAGAATGAATCCCAGGTGTGGGGGCTTCTTGCCTTCAGGAGATGGAGCCTGAAGGGACTGGTGGAAAAAGTCCCTTCCTAGGAACTTGGCAAGCAGTTGCTGTGGCAGCAGAGGTCCCAGGGGACAAAGAAAGAGAAGCAACCATTGGAGAGGATTGTTTTGTTTGGGTGGTGGAAGGAGAAGCCAGGGGCACAAGTGTCAGGAGGGAGTAGGTAGGAAAGAAATGGAAGCAGAGAGCATCACTTGGTGCTTCTCCCTTTTGGTGAAGGAAAGGAGGAGAGAGACAAAGCAGGCAGCAGGTTCAGGAGAGGGTTGTTTTCAAAAGAACATTTTCTCAAATATATTTCTGTTTCTCGTTTATTGTATGGATGGAATACAGTAAGTCACTCTTAACAGATGAACCACTGAGCATCTCAGTACTTAGCACTGTGCTCAGTTTGATAAGAGGGAATAAGGTGAAGCTCCAAGGAGTTAGAAAAGACACTGTCCCTTGCTGTCATGGAGCTGTTAGTCTGCTCTGGGAGACAAAACTTCCTCATCTGCTGCCTGGAACACAGTATGTGGCAGGAGAGCTCCACGTAGGAGGGTTTCACCAGCTTGTTCGGTAATGCAGGCGTGTGGGGCTCTGCACTCCTTGGTTGACTTATCGCAGCTAAGGTGGTGGTGCACATACGTTCACGTGAACCATTTCCAGTGTGTATACACACACACGCACACAAACATACATATTTTTTAATTTAGCAAAGATATTTTAGTTGTTTTTCTTTCAAGGGGCATTCACGTTTTCTACCTTGCTGCTGTCTTTTCATTAAAGCTCTTCTCTTTACCTGTTCCCATAACCAATTTGTGAATTATTTTGGATGTCTTCCCAGGTACAGATGAATTGCAGAAGGCTGATACTAACCTTTAGCTCAGAGTGAAAGCATCACCTCCCAGGTGTACACAGTGATCCTAAACCCTCCCCCCACCACAAATAAATAAATAAGAACAGTCCAAACCCACTCAGTCACCAATTTGTGTTTTTTTTTAAAAAAAGTTGGCGCTACTCAGGAAGTCAGACAACTCTTGATAATAGCTCGTACTTGTGTTTTCATTTTTCTGTAAAATTCTTGTTAGAAGATTTTAGAGTAAAAGCTGGAAATGGAATCCCTGGCTGGATTCACCACTATGGTGAAGGCAACAGAGATGCCCTAATTGCCAGCCGAAACAAAAAAAAACCAAACCCACTGCTGCTGAGTCGATTCCGCCTCATAGCAACCCTATAGGACTGAGTAGAACTGTCCCATAGGGTTTCCAAGGAGCGGCTGGAGGATTCAAACTGCTGACCTTTTGGTTAGCAGCCAAGCTCTTAACCACTGCGCCACCAGGGCTCCAGCTGCCACTCAGTTCCTTCTATTTGCACTAAATGTCTTCTGTCCAAGCACTCGGTCTGCTGGAAGCAACAGCAGCAACTCTGGGCTTTCACGTCTTGGTAGCTAGCTACCTACCATGTGATGTTAGTTTTACTTCCGGAGGCTTCTACGGTCTCCTGTCACATGAAATGTGGCTTTAGCTTTTGTTGCCTCAATAAATGTTTGACTTGAATCATGAGAAGTCGGCAGTGACTGACTTTTGTTGCGGTCGTTCCCCTGGTTGCATGTTAGATGGCCTACCCCATGACCAGCCTGGCTTCTCCTTGATGTCTGAGCAGGATGGAAGTTGTCTTATCTCCAGGGCTGGACCCAGACTCTGAAATGGGTTGAGAACAGCCTGTCACATTCCCCAGTAAAGATGGGAACTGCTACCTTCCGCTGTGCTGTTTGTAGTAGTCAGATACTTTCTGCCCTGTCTCTCCCAGGGCTATTGTCCTAGCACCTTTCCTTGCTCAGTCTATTAAAATCATTTTTCTGATTCTTAGAATTACTATCACTCCACCATGATAAGGGACACCTTAGTCACCTTGGGAGGACCTTTCTGCCTCCTACGATTTCACTCAAAACCTCCATGTTTTATTGTGGCCCCTGTCTTCCTCTTGCAGTTGCCTGGCACTGAGTGCCTGGCCTCACCTCCCAAAACTGCTTTGGAAGTAGATGGGATATGGCTCTCCCCAAGCCTGATATAAACCACTGCTATGGTTGGCAGGAATTGTGAGAGATGGCTGAACCCAGGATTCTTGAACCCACTCCCACTGAGGCCACTATGCCCTATCCCCAGAATGGATCACCAGAGTTGAGCTGTCTCAAGGCAAACAACATGGACAGCATCTGTGCAATGGTCATGTGTACGTTGCCCTGATGATTTGTGAGAATGGAATTAGTTAGACTTAGGAATATTAGAAGATTCCTGTCTCTCTCAAGATTCTTTTGAATTCTTGATTCTTTTGATTCTTGAGATCAGCATAGCAGTTTTCCTTCTTTTTACTAAAGTGACCACAGACACACAAATGATTATCATGAAGATGCTGTCATCCTATGTATGCATTCCAGGCAGCTAGAATCAAGCAGCGGATGCACTTCTGCAGGTCTAACGTCATAGATACAGATCCATTACACTTGTTCACTGAGATTAAATAGGTGACAAAGGAAACAAGCCAGTTGCTGTTCCGACTGATGGTGATTCCATGTGTGTCAGAGTAGAACTGTGCTCCCAAAACCAATCCAGACCAAACCTGTTGCTGTTGAGTCGATTCCAACTCATAGCGACCCTATAGCTACCCTGTAGGACAGAGTAGAATTGCCCCATAGGGTTTCCAAGGAGCGGCTGGTGGGTTCGAACTGCTGACCTTTTGGTTAGCAGCTGAACTCTTAACCACTGTGCAACCAGGGCTCCAGAACTGTGTTCTATAGGGTTTCTAGTGGCTGATTTTTCAAAAAGTAGATCATCAATCCTTTCTTCTGAGGTGCCTCTAGGTGGACACGAACCTCCAGCCTCTCAGTTAGCAGCCAAGCTTCAACCATTTGTACCACCCAGGGATTCTAGGAGGAATCAAGTCTTCATTTTATTATTGTTAATTAGCTGAGATGAATTGACACCATAACTAGGGAGAGAGATCTACTGTAAACCGAAGATGTCTTTTTCTTTCTTAATGTTTTTTTCCTTTACCAATAAGACATGTCACATTTTTGGAAGGAGTCTTTGTCTTATGTGGGAAGAGACTGAGCATTTTTGTGTGCTGAGGAGCAGGAGTCAACCAGGGCTTCAAACTGTTCGTTCTGGTTTGAACCCCTGCTGAGAATTTGCATTTCTAACAAGTTCTGTGATTAATGATGAATTCTGAGAACCACTAGTAGAGCAGTGGGTCTCAAAATTTATTATACATAAGAATCACCTGGGGATCTTGTTAAACTGTAGATTCTGATTCAGTATATCTAGGGTGGAAATGCAAATTCTCGGCAGGGGTTTGAAGCCCTGGCGCCAACAAAAGAGAGGGAGAATAACAGGTGGGGCAAGACCTTGACAGAAGTAAGCGTGGATGGAATTTGGAGACAAAAGGAGAGATCCCTACTCCTGCTATGTTACCGCCATATTCCCACATCCATTCCCGAAGGGGAAAAATTTGGCCTTCAAAATACAGTAAAATCACACCTAAACCATAGATTTTGCTACACAGAATCCCATTGATCTGGGGCCTCATCTCAGCTCTGCCGTGAGCAAGTAAAGAAATTAATTACCTATTTGAGCCTCAGTGTCTTCATCTGTAAAATATAATGCCCATCTTACAAAGAAATATAGGGTATGTTAAGCCCCTAACAGTGTACTGATAATATGTGTTCTGTAAATTCTCTTTCATCAGCTATAAAGTATAGTTAATATGCTGAGTAGTTCATCCAAATTATTGGATGTATATATTTATAACTGTAACACATTGCATGCAGGCTTCACACTTCACTGGTAGTGTCTTTGGCTGTTGGAAACGTGAATGTTTAAGAAGAGGCAGCATAGTTTCAAGGTTGAGAGCCTGGATTCTGGGGCCTCATTGCTTGGATTTGAATCCCAAAGTCACTGTTTACCAGCTTGAGTCTTGGGCAAGTTACTTAACCTCAATTTCTTCATCAACAGAATGGGAATGACAATAATAGTAGCTCTGTCAGAGGACTGGTATGGTGATTACAAATATGTGAGGTATTTAGAAAGGTGTCAGGCACTTGGTAAGCACGTTTAAATAAGGAAGCAAAACGTTTGTGCTGTCTCTTGATGTGATCTTCAGGCTCACACACATTTTCTAGGACCTGCTAATTGGAAACAGGAATTTCATTTTAAGGCTAAAGGAGGAGTAACTTCATTCAAAACCTCAGTAGAATTACATTCTAGTGTCTGTTTCTAAGAAGTCTTCAGTGAAAGAGATTCCTTAGGTAAAAACAGTTAAAGGTGCTAAGGTGTCCGCTGAGGTGGCCAGCACTCTCTTTGAAATGTTGATAGAGCGCACTGACATGCAGATCATGAAACTGGCTTTGAAATTCTGATGGCTCTTCCACAGATATGCAAATCCAGAACTAGCTTCAACCAAGAAATGTGAGGTTTACTACGTGTGCTTGACTGAGGAGTGTCCTAGCCCAAGGGTGGATGAAGCTGGAGGAGCTTAAGGCTGGCATCTTGATGCCTGTTAGTATCTTCTCTGCCCTCCGTCTGCAGCTTAGACTTTTACCATAACAGCCCCAAATGCCATTAGCCTCCACAACAGCTTCTGACCGCTGCCGAGGCGAGGGCGTCTTTTGAGTGACCGGCTTGTATTTATAATAGGATTCTACTGCGCAGCCTCGGAGAAAAGAGTCTACAATGATAAACTATTACCACATGGCACATACGGAAGACACAGTTCAATCAGCCTGCAGGGCCAGTGTGAAGGGCGACCTGTGGGATTCTAAGGCCATCAGGTTCACTGATGCACTGATTTTAGATTCTTAAAACTAATGACAGGATATTAGACCTAAGGTTAGGGCCAGTGCTTTCTTCTAAGTCATGGTATGCATCCCAGTTGAAAACAGTGTTTGTTTATTGGATTCTATGATTTGAACTAGGAAAATTTCAGTCCCAGAAAATAAGAGATCATATGTGAACAACATAGTAATTACAGAAACAAATTTAACTTTTTATCCCCCAGCACGCCACCCCAAAAATTTGTATGTACAGTGTGGACCCTCAATATGATCTGAGTGTGATCAGTTCTTGACTTTTTCATTTTCCCTTTCCTAGGTCTACATTTGCTATGAGTCAGAATTAACTCAGTGACAATGGCTTTTGGGTTAGTTCTACATTCACTTAATTGTTCTGTGGCAGGTAGTCAACTGTAAGGATTTAATTTTCAGAAACTTATGTTTTTTTCTGCTAATTGAGAAAAGGCACATTATTCAATTTTAGCAGAGGAACACCTCTGTCCACTGGTGATGAATTCAAAGCACTGATGTCATGTACAGAATCCTGAAGGGCAGAAGAAAATTCAGAGCACATTTCTGGTATTTCTTTCCCCAAGAAGAAAATCCCTAATTGTTCCTAAATGTATTACATATATTACCTTGCCCAATCTGTTGGTAAATATAGGCAGGTCTTGTTTGCCTGTATATGACGTAGCCACTTTGTAAATTATTCACACTTGGCCTGCCCGCCTCATCAACTGGGAGACATATTGTACTGGCTTAACCCACAGCATGGACCTTTGAGTCAGATGCTTCTCAATCTTGTTCCCAGCTCCACAGTGTGTCTGCTTTGCCACCTTGGGACTTCACCTCCCAGTTTCCTCATCTATAAAGTCAGTATGATTGTAGTGCCCACCTCAGAGGGCTCTGGCAAGAATTAAATAAGATCGTGTGTTAAGCATTTAGAGTAGCGTCAGGCACAAAGTAAGCTCTCATTAACTGTTAATATACTACAAATAATATCAGCACTGAGCTAAGTTACATATCACTAGTGACTGTTCTCTGGGAGACACAAGGAAATAATAAATACTGCAAGGCCTGAGTGGAAAGATGAGGTGTTAGCCCTTGTTTTGTATTTTGTGGAGCCTGGTTTTCTCTCTGGCCTCAGAATGGGCTGGCAGTGAGGCAGTTCTTACTGAGATAAATCCCAGCTTTCTTCTACTTCCTCCTTGAACATGTCTAACACTGAAAACCGTGTTTCAGGTGATCTGTGTGTCCCCAGTGACGAAGAACGCCAGCCCACCACCACTATCACCCACGTAGACGGACCCACCGAGATCTACAGGTTGACCCGCAAGAAGGCCCAGGAGTAGGAGGAGGCTGCAGCACCTGGTTAGGATTGTCTCCCCAACCCCTAGCCGCTCTTAACTACAGTGGGGAGCGTGCTCAAGAGAGCTCAGTGCACAAACAGATGCCTCGTGTCTCTTAGCTGTGGTTTCTCGGACCAGCAGCAAGGACGTTTGTCAGTTTGCCCTCTGACGGTAGCTTTCAGAGGAAGATTCCTGCAGCCACTAGTGCATTGTGTGTGATAACAAAACCTCTGGTATGACACATTTTCTGTGATCATTGTTAATTAGTGACATAGTAACATCTCTAGCAGGTGGGTAGTCAACCTCGTGTGTTGAGGGTGTACTCCTTGGGGGGATGGTTTGGGCCAGCTGGGGTCTTTGTCGAGTGGAATATTTGACTGTTTTTCGTGTTTTAGATTCTAGGATAGATTTAAACATCCTTTGCAGTTCAAGATAGACTGGGGTCCTAGTCTTCTCACTCCTAGTCCATGACCACTTTTTTCCTGTTGATATCACCAAGTAGCCGGTTGAGTTAATATTTGTCAATAGATATGCATCCTTATTTTTTATATCATAATGTAAAATAACTGAATTTCATCAGAAGGTCCATTACACCAGGGGCATTTCAGCTTTGAAACCAAATCTTGTGTATCCAATACTAACCAGTCTGTGGGATGTGGGTTTTAAAAAAATGTTTGCAAAACTACCCAAGTAGGATTTATTGTATTAAATGGCCTTTGGGTCTGAAATGCTCTTTTTAACCTCTTGCTTAAAATGTGTTTTCTTTTGATAAGATGCTTCAAACAGCCTCCAGATGTGTAGATCTGATCATTTAAATAAACCTGTATGTATATGCATATATGTATATGCACACATCCTCCTGCTCGAACTAATAGCAACGCATGCAGATTCTTGTTTATGTTGAGTCTACGGGATTGGAAGGGGGTGGGTGGGAAAGAGCTTTATAAAAAAATTAAAATATTTTGCCGTCAAATCAAAGTGTTTGGGGAGAGTATCTATTTCAGGAAATAGGATAAATTTTTCTGTACTGGATGGCTAACTTCCCTAAGCTGGTAATGGGTGCTCATATGTGTAGCAACAAGAATGGGAAACAGGAGTTATATGCTTTGGAAACAGACTCCACCTACCTTACTCTACTTTCCCCAAATAGCCTGTTTCATTATATTTTACATACTGCCATTGGAGAGGCCACATGGTATAGTAGAGAGAGAGAACACTGAATCTGAGGTGAAAAGGCACAGTTTCCTGTTGAAAGTCTATCATTTACTGGTTGTGTGACCTTGTTCAAGCCATGTGAGCTGACCATTCCCTCATCTACACACTGGCACTAATAAAGTTTACCTGCTTCATAGGTTGCAGTGAAAATTAAATTAGTTAATGTATATGGAAATGCTTTATAAACTATAAAACCAGAAAAAACCAAACCCATTGCTGTCAAGTTGATCCCCGCTCTTAGCAACCCTGTAGCACAGAGGAGAACTGCCCTGAGGCTGTAATCCTTATGGAAGCAGGCTGCCTCATCTTTGTTTTGCAGAGCGACTGGTGGTTTCAAGCCTCCAAACTTTTGGTTAGCAGCCGAGTGCTTAACCACTGTGTCACGAGGGCTCCTTCATAAACTGTAAAGCCATATAAATATCTTCCTGGAGTCTAAAAACACAATTTCATGAATGTGCTGTTTTTCAGATACTGATGTCTAGGGTTCTGTGGCATAGTCCATTAAATCACACACCCAGCTTCCATATCCTTTCTTTGTCTTGATTTTAGCAATAACTGTAGGAAGTGGTAAGTATGATAATGGTACCTTACCATTGGTACCTTAAGGTAAGGAAGGAATGGTAAGCAGTGATGGTAAGAAATAATTTGGCTCTGGCTATTCTCTCCAGGCCTTTTCGTATCCTGGTAAATATTTAATGGTGTATGATCCAGTACACTCAACATCCGCTTCCTGATCAGCTGCTATGATGCCAGGAATCAAATGCAGCACATGCCTTACAATCTAACAGGGAAAATGAACTTAAAACATGGTGATTGTTCCCTGTCTCGGAGGATACGCCTTAAAGAAGAAGTAAGATCCTTCCAAGGCCAAAGGGCAAAGAGAACAGCAGTCTAAAGATCACAGAGGAAGTGAAGCACGGAGAATGTTTGGATAAGGCTGGTCATCATGCATGGCTGGGGCTTAGAAGGAGTAGGAATAGCAGAAGCTGAGCCTCATGCACCTGTGAGCCAGAATGAGAAGGGCCTCTAATGCTATGATAAGAGTTACAAGACTTAGCCTCTGGGTTTCAGGCAGAAACATGATATGATCAGAATTAGAAATGGAGCCTTGGACAAGCCCAGGAAAGAGATCAGACAGGGCCGGCCGGAACCAGGGCAATAGCAGAAGACCTGGGCGGGGGGGGGGGGGGGGGGGTGCGTATTTTGGAGGTCAAACTGACAAGGTTTGAGTATTCTGAATATGGGCTTGTTGGAAAGCAAGGGCAGAGTCCAATTTCAAGCCTTTCTGGATGAGAGAATTTTAAGGCCCCTAACAGAATTAGAGATTCCTAAAGAAGTGTTGGTGGGCCCATTATTTAAAATTCTATAAGTAGTAGAAACCAGCCCTAGCAAGCCTAACCAAGAAAAGGGGGCTTTACTAGAACTTTCCTAGAGTATGGGTCTACAGAAGAGTTGAATTAACCAGAAAGAGTGGGAATCAGGCCAGCTTTAACGGACCTCAGCACCAGGAATTCATGGACCTTTCCCCTCAAGCAGTACTGTTTATTTAACTAACGTTTTGTCCAAATCTCTCTCTCTCTCACTTCAGAGTCAGGAGAGAGTACTTGAGTGGCTCAGCCTCAATAGGTGCCCACCACTGTGCCAATCAATTGTGACCAGGGAGTCAGGTCACATGGCTGCTAGGGGCTCATCCTGTGCCATGGGGGCTGTTTCCAAAGTGTGGAGAATCCATTTTGAGCTGGGCAAACAACCAGAAAAGATCCACGACAACGGGCAAGATGATGAGTTTGGATCTGCCTGGGCCGGCTTTAAAAGCCATCTTCTGGAGGAAATGTCAAGCTACGATTAGAAATGACAGGTTGAGCAGGGAGATTTGAAAGTCATTAGCATTGATAACAAGAGGTACAACTAGGACAGCATCAAAGCATCAAGGAAGATGATCAGGAAGAGTGGAGAGGCAGGGACAAGCCACATTCAAGAGATGAGAGGAAGAAAATGAGGTAGGTTAATCATAAAGATGTGAGATGTCAAAGAAGTCAAAGAACAAGATTCATGAAAAAGAAAATATATATACACACACACACACACACACAATGTTAGATATCCTGAGAGGTTCAATGGTATTTAAGGATTGAGAAAAACCTACTGGATTTGGTGGTTTGGATGTGTGTGAACTTCTCAGGTGACAAAGGAAACAGGTGGACAGAGAGAGTTGGGGCAGATTCATGAGTGACAGTAATGGGAAGGAAGGAGGTAGGGAGGTTGCTCTAAGAAGAACCAGGGTAGAAGAAAGGTTTGTGTTTTTCAGTCTGGGCGAGAACTCCTGGACTGAGTTTCTAAGTCTAAGGGGAAGAGCCAGCCAGAAAGGAATGAGGACGTAAAGTAAGCCTAAGGAAAGTCAGATATTTGGGATCCATGGCACAGGTTGATGAGTTAGCTCTGGAAAGGTGAAATGACACTTTCATCCTGAGACAGGAGAGAAAGAACAGATGGAGAGTGGAGGAGAAACTTGAGGTCAAAAGGAGAGAGGTTGCAGCTTGCCTCTTAGATAGAGTGCCCTGTCTTCACAAACATGAAATGAGTGTTGGAGTTCTGCTAAACAAATCCTCAATTTCAAGAATACATTTTTTTTTTTTAAATTTTATTGTGCTTTATGTGAAAGTTTACAATTCAAGTTAGTCTCTCATACAAAAATTTATACATACATTGTTATGTGACCCTAATTGCTCTCCCTATACTGTGACAGCACACTCCTCCTTTCCACCCCTAATTTCCCGTGTCCATTCAGCCAGCTCCTGACCCTCTGCCTTCTCATCTTGCCTCCGGACAGGAGCTGCCCATTTAGTCTTATGTGTCGACTTGAGCTAAGAAGCACACTCTTCACGATTAATCATTTTATGTCCCTTAGTCCAGTCTAATCTTTGGAGAGTTGGCCTCCGGAATGGTTTTAGTTCTAAGTTGACAGTCTGGGGGCCATGATTTCTGGGGATTCTCCAGTCTCAGACCATTAAGTCTGGTCTTTTTACTAGAATTTGAATTCTGCACCCCACTTTCCTCATGCTCCATCAGAGACTCTCTGTTGTGTTCCCTGTCAGGGCAGTCATTGGTGGTAGCCATGCACCATCTAGTTCTTCTGGTCTCAGGCTGATGCAGTCTCTGGTTTATGTGGCACTTTCTCTAGGGCTAATACTTTCCTTGTGACTTTGGTGTTCTTCATTCTCCTTTACTTCAGGTGAGTTGGGACCAATTGATGTATCTTAGATGGCTGCTCGCTAGCTTTTAAGACCCCAGACACCACTCACCAAAGTAGGATGCATAATATTTTCTTAATAAACTTATGCCAATTGACCTAGATGTCCCCTGAAAGCATGGTCCCCAGACCCCCACCCCTGCTACTCTGTCCCTTGAAGTGTTTGGTTGTATTCAGGAAACTTCTTAGCTTTGGTTTAGTCCAGTTGTGCCGAGTTCCCCTGTAATGTGTGCTGTCCTTCTTCACCTAAGATAATTCTTGTCTACTATCTAGTTAGTAAATAACCCTCTCCCTCCCTCCCCATCCTCATAACCATCAAATAATGTTTTCTTCTGTGTTTAAACCTTGAGTTCTTATAACAGTGGTCTTATACAGTATTTGTCCTTTTGTGACTGACTAAATTCTCTCAGCATAATGCCTTCCAGATTCCTCCATGTTATGTTTCATGGATTCATCATTGTTCTTTATCATTGCATAGTATTCCATTCTGTGAATATACCATTATTTGTTTATCCATTCGTCCATTGATGGGCACCTAGGTTTTTTCCATCTTTTTGTTATCGTGAACAGTGCTGCAAAAAACATGGGTGTGCGTATATCTATTCATGTGACGGCTCTTATTACTCTAGGATATACTCCAAGGAGCGGGATTGCTGGATCATATGGTACTTCTATTTCTAGCTTTTTAAGAAAGCACCAAATCAATTTCCAAAGTGGTTGTACCATTTTACATTCCCACCAACAGTGTATAAGTGTTCCAGTCTCTCCACAACCTCTCCAACATTTATTATTTTGTGGTTTTTGGATTAATGCTGGTGTTGTTGGGGTGAGATGGTATCTCATTGTAGTTTTGATTTGCATTTCTCTAATGGCTAATGATCCTGAGCATTTCTTCATATGTCTGTTAGCCTCCTGAATGTCTTCTTTGGCAAAATGCCTGTTCATATTCTTTGCCCATTTTTTAATTGGGTTGTCTTTTTGTTGTTGAGGTTTTGCAGTATCTTGTAGATTAGAGATTAGAGACTGATCATATTTATTGTAGCCAAACATTTTTTCCCAGTCTGTAGGTTGTCTTTTGACTTTTTTGGTGAAGTCTTTTGAAGAGCATAAGTGTTTGATTTTTAGAAGCTCCCAGTTGTTTAGTTTCTCTTCTGGTGTTTGCCATTGTTACTTATGGTTCATATTCTGTTTATGCCATGTATTAGGACTCCTAGCGTTGTCCCTATTTTTTCTTCCATGATCTTTATCATTTTTGATTTTATATTTAGGTCTTTGATTCATTTTGAGTTAGTTTTTGTGCATGGTGTGAGGTGAGGGTCTTGTTTCAGTTTTTTGCAGATGGATATCCAGTTATGCCAGTACCATCTGTTAGAGAGACACTGGGCCTTTGTCAACTATCAGCTGCTCATAGGTGGATGAATTTATGTCCAGATTCTCAATTCTGTTCCATTGGTCTATGTATCTATTGTTGTACCAGCACCAGGCTGTTTTGACTACTGTGGCGGTGTAATAGGTTCTAAAATCAGGTAGTGTGAGGCCTCCCACTTTATTCTTCTTCTTGAATAATGCTTTAGTTATTTGGGGCCTCTCCCCTTTCCATGTGAAGTTGGTGATTTGTTTCTCCATCTCATTAAAAAATGCCAGTGGAATTTGGACTGGGATTGCATTTAGATTGCTTTGGGTAGAATTGACATTTTCACAATGTTGAGTCTTCTTATCCACGAGCAAGGTATGTTTTTCCACTTATGCAGGTCTCTTTTGGTTTCTTGCAGCAGTGTCTTGTAGTTTTCATTATATAGGTCTTTTATGTCTCTGGCTAGATTTATTCCTAAGTATTTTAACTTCTTGGGGGCTATTGTAAAGGGTATTGATTTGGTGATTTCCTCTTCAAAGTTGTCTTTGTTGCTGTAGAGGAATCCAACTGTTCAACTGGTTTTTGTTTGTTTATCTTGTATCCTGATACTTTGCTGAAATCTTCTATTAGTTCGAGTAGTTTTCTTATGGATTCTTTGGGGTTTTCTGTGTATAAGATCATATCATCTGCAAATAGAGATACTTTTACTTCTTCCATACCAATTTGGATGCCCTTTATTTTTCTAGCCTAATTGCTCTGGCTAAGAGTAGGGATAAAGGACATCCTTGTCTGGTTTCCATTCTCAAGGGGAATGCTTTCAAATTCTCTCCATTTAGGATGATGTTGGCTGTTGGCTTTGTATAAATGCCCTTAATTATGTTGAGGAATTTCGCTTCTATTCCTGTTTTGCTGAGAGTTTTTATCGTAAATTGGTGTTGGACTTTGTCAAATGCCTTTTCTGCATCAATTAATAAGATCATGTGGTTCTTGTCTTTAGTTTTATTAATTTACTAATCATTATTAATATGATTAATTACATTGTTTTTCTAATGTTGAACCATCCCTGTATACCTGGTATAAATCCCACGTGATCATGGTGAATTATTTTTTTGATATGTTGTTGAATTCTATTGGCTAGAATTTTGTTGAGGATTTTTGCGTCTATGTTCA
>NW_004443939.1:15014478-15015557 GCF_000243295.1 Trichechus manatus latirostris | reverse complement strand
TGTGCATTTATTGCTATAAACTGACCTCTGAGCACCGCTTTTACTGTGTCCCAAAGGTTCTGGTAGAATGTGTTTTCATTCTTATTTAATTCTATGAATTTCTTTATTCCATCCTTAATTTCTTCTATAACCTAGTAGTTTTTGAGCAAGGTGTTGTTCAGTTTCCATGTGTTTGATTTTTTTCTTTGCTTTTTCTGTTATTGATTTCTACTTTTATGGCTTTATGATCAGAAAAGATGCTTTGTAATATTTCGATGCTTTGGATTCTTAAGACTTTCTTTATGGCCTAATATGTGGTCTATTCTGGAGAATGCTCCATGTGCATTGGAAAAGAAAGTATACTTGGCTACTGTTGGGTGGCGTGTTCAGTATATGTCCATGAGATCAAGTTGGTTGATTGTAGCATTTAGATCTTCTGTGTCTTTACTGAGCTTCTTTTTGGATGTTCTGTCCTTCACTGAAAGTGGTGTGTTGAAGTCTCCTACTATTATAACACAGCCATTTTCAGTCAGTGGAAAGTTTGAAAAACTCTTCAGGAGGTGAGAAAACAGCTTTTTCTATTAAGGACCATCAACCTAGAGGGAAGAACAAATTAATTCTTGGCCATGTATATACCACTTTTAGAAATCATCATAAAAATAATCTTTATGTAGCTTTGAAGAATATTATAAGAAATAAATATAAAATGTTCCAATTACCTGTTTTTGAAAATAAGAAACTTCACTAACAGATTCAACAAACAAAATACAATGACAATTTCAAATAGAAAACGAAACCATTTTTATGTTAGCTAACCCATCGAGTTTTTATTTCCTCATTGGAGAAGAAAATGTCCATAATAATGAAATCAGTGGTTCCATGTGTGACTTCGAAGTAGTTTTAATCATTCTCAGAATTGAGAAAACACTCTTAACAATTCTCAGTTAAATCAAGAAGTTAACTGATTCCTAAATCATTCAGCCCAAACTCTCAGAACTGATGGAGCCCTTGGGAGTCGCATCCTTTGAGCCTTGGCAGGTACTTTTGAGAAGTTAAAAAAATTTCAGAGGGGAGATAGAAGAACTTCACTGGTGTTAGCA
>NW_004443939.1:15007072-15014377 GCF_000243295.1 Trichechus manatus latirostris | reverse complement strand
ATTGTCAGGTAATTTTGGAGACTAAAAGAGAAAATGGTTTTTGGCAGACAAATAAGTGTAAAGGGGAATGGGTGCCACTGAAAGATTTCACCCCAACCAAAGATTATGTACACAGTTCCGTAAAAAGCATCTAGCATGGAGTAGGAATTCAGTCAGGGAGGGTTGGTCTGTGAGTGAATGAACACAGTTCAGCTAATCTCAAATTCTCTCTGACTGCTGAGTAAACATAAATTCTTTGTGACTCCTTTTAGTTCTTGATTCAAGCAAACTTTCCTCCCTGTGATGACATTTATCATCAGGATGTGAATGCAGTTGATTAGGTTCAACTTGTCAGTTCAGTCTGACTTGTATGAGACTATACCTTTGGTCCTGTTTTTTTAAAGGTACTTTTCATCCTGTTGTGCTATAGGAACCATTAGAACTTCTGCAAACTTGCCCTCATCCATTGTTTTGATAGATGACCTATTTCATTGTATAGGGATGACTTGGTTTCTGAGACTCAGAAGCCCCTTTCCAGCTGACATCAGAGGGTTCCAGCCACTCCTTGAATTGTATAGTGTCAGGTGCTTACTGTCTTCCATGACAGTGCACTGAGCTCTCAGTTGTTAAGAAGGTCCTTCAGCATTAAGCCCAGACCTTTCCTTTGTAATTTTGACCTTTTTCTGCTACACCTCTTCATATATATCCTGTCCCACTCAGGTCTTCTCCTCTCCAGGCTCAACATCTCTGTCCTTCAACCCCTCCTCAAGACCTGGTTTCCAGACAGTTCCCCCATTATTGCTTGCCTGTTAACTGTTTTCTACTTTCTCATTGTTCTAAAATACAATACCCAGATTGCGGCTTAGTGTGAGAATGTTACTTCCTGTACAAGGGCTCCAGTTATTACCTCCTTGTCTGTCTATCTGCACTGCACACATATACTGTGTCTCAAACTTCTAAGCAGCAATAAGACTGCTAGGAATTTGGACTTCACCTCGGGGTATCAACCACTCCACTGGTGTTAACGTTCATCTAGTATGATCGAGCTGGACACGCAAGACATATACATAGCGTTGGTAAAGTGAAAGCCATTCTCATTATTTATAGAAAGCAAACAGCAAACAATAGGAACAACTCAATGGGGAACTCCAGGTTACCCTTCACCAAATTACCCATGCCCATACTTACGTCACTCAGGAGGTGTGCTGTGGTTCAGGTCAGACGCTGTGTTCACGTCACCGCTGCCTCCGGCTCCCGTCATGCTACTCGGGTCCCATATGGCTCCGTCTCTGTTGGCGGGGCCCAAAAGTCTCCTGCCGCTTCCCTGCCCTGGGGGCCTGCACAGCTTCCCGCCATGCTCTGCTCTGCCACTGGGCCTCACTGGACCTCGCTAGACTTGGCATTGCCGGCTCTGCCCTGCTGTAGGAAGACCTCTGCACTGTATCTTCTGAGCCTCTGCAAGCAACCCCTGCCTGGGGGTGCCCAGTGTCTCCCTCCGTGAACTGACTAACCCACCTCAGCCATCTCTCTCCACGGGCAGACAAGCTCTCTCCATCTTCAGTGTTACAGCCTCAACCCGTGTTACTGTTCTTTATTTGGGTCTAGCTGGTTATCTGCACAGGGACCCCAGGTCCAAAGGACATGCTCTGCTCCAGGATCCTGATAGTCGTGTGTCCCCCCAAATCTCTGTGAGATCGGCCCCTTATGTAAATAATCTCAAAATGGGGCTCTCCCGAGGACCACAAATCGACCAATCCCCTAAGCAGACAAAGCTGCTCAATCCTATTGGGTTGATTACAAGCCGACTTTGTGGGTAGTAAACCAACCAATCCCTGCAAGCCGCTTATGCGGATAGTAAGACCAATCACTTGCAAGATTGTGGCCTGACCAAGCATTTGGGGAGAATTACAAACCTGGGGCCAGAAACGCTATGTATAAGTGAAATCGGTTGTACCACATCCTGTACAAGGGCTTGACATCGTAAGAAAATAGCTTTTCTTTTTAATATCCACATCTTTTTCTGCTTCGCAACCATGTGACTACTAAAACACTTAGATTTTTTTAAATTAATGCTATCAATACTTTCCTCTGTATTCAAGCAATATTTTGTTAACCTAAATGTAGGCCTTTACATATATTCCTGCTGTGGTTCCCTTTCTCACACACAAATTCAACAGGTAAAGTACATCTTTAGCTTTTAAAATAAGCACAGTTTGAAATAAAAGCAGTTAAGTGCTTTCCCAGTGCAAAATGGATTGGTTTCAATTGCTGGAGAATTTACAAATCATATATTCACCTAAGGCCAGAAAACCCCGGTGGCGCAGTGGTTAAGAGCTCAGCTGCTAACCAAAAGGTCCGTAGCTCAAATCCACCAGCTGCTTCTTGGAAATCCTATGGGGCAGTTCTACTTTGTCCTATAGGATTTCTATGACTTGGAATCGACTCAAGGGCAATGGGTTTGGTTTTTTGGAAGACCAGAAAATCCTTCCCTGACCTGGTCCTCTCTCCTTTGTCCAGCTCTCTCCTATACTCACACACACACCCCAACCATTGCTTTTACACTCCTTTTTTGAGCATGTTTGTGTGCAAGTATGTTTTGTAATATGGAACTTTATAATTTACAGATTTACTCTTAATATTACCCCCTAACAGCCAGAGTGATGATGATACTTCACATATAAAGAAGTGAGGCTCAGAGAGGGGAAGTCTTGCCCAAGGCTATATGTTAAAGTGGCAGAGCTGAAACTAAAAAGAATCTTCAGTCTCCAAACCTCACTGCCTTTCAAGTAGCATATTTGCTGCAGAAGAGTCAAGAATTTTGTTTTGAGCTGCAACTCTCCTTTGAGTAAAATGACCTTATTGGGAGATGTTATTCCAAACTGGAAAAAAAAAAAAAAAAAAAAAATCCTTTCTCCATCTCCAGCGATAGCAAGTGTCTGCCCTCTTCTGGTCAAACAGAAAATGGCAACTATCGTTGAGCAAATCCTCAATAACAAAGTCAGACCTTGAAATTTGGGGAACACAAATACAGTGGTAAAGTTTATGGAAAAAAAACAATTACCATGGGCATCTTTAAGCATAAAGTGCTCTCTAGAAATATGCCATCAGCAGAAGGGGAGAGGGCCTGTGGCTCCTGCATCGTCACTACCATCATGCAGCTTTAAACCTTGGCAATTCAAGAAGGAAAAAGCTCAATTTTGCATTTATTTGATTAGAAGTGAGATTGAACAGTTCTATATTTTCATCAGTTTATTTTTTTTTAGTTTTCCAGTGAAGACTCTTTATCAGTTTTCCTCTCAGAAAGTGTATCTGTTACTTAACTGATTTAAGATATTCATCCTTTGTTATATGTGTGGCCAATATTTTTCCCAACTTGTCACTTGCTTTTAATTTTGGGTATAGTGTCTCCTGGGGTACAGAGCTTTTTAATTTTTATGTGCTCAAATCTGTGAGTCTTTTCCTCTATACTTTCTGTCTTAGCTTTAACGCCTAAAGAAATCTTCCCTAACTTAAGATAATAGAAAAGGTCACCCATATTTATTCTAGTTTTTTGAATTTCCTTTTTAAATTTTTTACATTTTTTTTTAAATCATAAATTCATGTTTATTTTGTTTGTTTTTTCAGTTGGGAGATCAACGGAATAATTTTTTCCAAATAGTTATCCCAGCATGGTTTGTTGAATGATAATTGTGAAGGACAGGATTTTAAGCAAATTGGGAGCAAGGCAGTGGGAGACAGACCCCTGAGCGGAAACGCCTGTGGGGCTGGCCGCATGGGAAGGCTCCAGGCCAGCACCCTGGCCAGGCTTCTCCGGAGAAGTAGAGCACTCCAGGCTCCACCACCAAAGGTGTCACCCAAGGAACTTAACTTTGACCCTGCCAGTGTGGGCTCTTCAGGGTCAAGGAAATGCGCTACCTGGGAAGAACGTGTACTGTGTCACGGAGAAATTGTGAGAGCTGTGGGCAGGGGCTGAGAGAGTTGAGGAACATGTGGTGACCTGTCCACTGTCCCTGGGCCTCCCAGGGAGCTGCCCTGCCAAGCAGTCTGCTTCATTGTGCCAGAGCCCAGGGGAAAGGTATGTAGGAACCAGAAGCTGATTGATGGCTGTGTTGATTGGATCCATAAATGGGACGATCTGAGCCTCCTCGGTGGAAAGAGACAGTGATGACCTGATGTGAGGGACAGAGCGAAGGCCTTGGCTACTGCTCTAATCGTACAACTAGTTGGCTGTGTGCCCTCGGCCAAGTTACAGTACCTCTCTGGGTGTAGTTTTAGCAAACCAGATGCTGTGTTTACTATACCGTACCTGCCAGCGTGAATTGATTGGGGAAAAATACTGTATAAGAATTTTCTAGACTTCATGCTTTGGAGTACAAGCTGCAGCTGTGCCGATAAAGGTTAGGAGTATGTATGGATCCCAATGGTCAGATCTACAACCTATCACGGGGATGGCACAGGGCCAGGCAGCATTTTGTTTAGTTGTGTGTGGGGTTGCCATGAGTTGGGAGCCAACTCTAAGGCAGCTAACAATAACAATAGTGTAATTGCTTGGCACAGAGGGGTGAGTGTGTGGGGGGCTGATGAGGAGAAACACATAATCAAAAAGGAAAGAGTTGGAAAGAAAAACGGAGGGAGGAAGGAAGGAAATTGAAGAAAAGTTGGGCCTATGAGAAGAATGGGAACTCTGGTGGCGTAGTGGTTGAGAGCCACGGCTGCTAACCAAAAGGGTGGCAGTTCAAATCCACCAGGTGCTCCTTGGAAACTCTGTGGGGCAGTTCTACTCTGTCCTACAGGGTCACTATGAGTTGAAATTGACTCATGGCAACGGGTTTTTTTTATCAGAAGAATTTCTGCCAACCATTCTAATGTGCACAAAGGTGAGTAGGAAGGGTAGGGACCAGGTGTATAGGTGCACAGCCATCTTTCAACCCACCAACCCTGTTTAGGGGGGCAGTCCTGTTAGCTTTCAAAGTTTAACATTTAAAACCACTCTTTTCCGGAACTAGTGTCTGTCATAGCTATCTGCTGCTCTCTGCTGGCCAAAATAAATAATGACAAATGACAGTTTTATCTGGTTGAAATAATAATATTCATATATTTACCCAACAAATATTTATGGAGCGCCTATTAAGTGCCAGGCACTGTCCTAGGCTCTTAAAATGCTCCAGTAACTAAAACAGACAGATTCCTGCCTTCATGGGACTCAATTCAATAAAAACAACAGCCATAATAATATCTAACACTATAGAGTCCTTGTTAGTGTTCTAATCACTGTACTTACTCAGTCCTCAAATAAGCCCTATGAGGTGCGTAAAATTATTTTGCAAGTTTTACAGATGAGGAAATTGAGGCACAGAGAGGTTGAATGATTTCCCCAATGCCACACAGCTAGGAAGAAACTGAGCCTGGTTTAACTCAGTTAGCTCCAGAGTCTGCTCATAACCTATTCAGTGCATCTGCCTTTCACTGGCATGCTGAGGTGGACACCGCTCTCTTCCTGCCCAAAATGACGTATAGATATCACATTATTTGGTGGCATTATGGAGAAAAGGCAAACTCAGACTCTTCTCTTGGCTCAGCCACTCCTCACTCTCAGCTGCTGTGTGGTCTCCAGCCAGTCACCCTGTGCTGTCTTGGAAGGTAGACACATGGCAAGTGTTGCCGTCTTTTTCCTCCCCCACACAGAGGGTCAAGGAAGCCACAGGAGGGGCTGAATCTCTGACCTGCTGCTACAGGTCCTTCCTTGTGATCCCTGCTTCTCCAGTTGAGCTTTTAAAGGACAGGAAGTAACCTGGAAGGTTAATGATGCAACCATAAGTCCTTCCCTGTTTGGATAAACGGGCAAACTACAGTGAGAGGGCATCAGGTCAACTCCAGGGAAAAGCTGGCATCTATTGGCCAGAAAGGTGGAGTCCTAAAACTGGAGAGGGCAGAAGAGCAGTGGAACACAGGAGCATCTTTCTAGAAGCCCTTGATTCTTGTCCGTTAATTTTTGTTAATCACCTATGACCAACCTCATCCAAAATTATCAACTTTATAGAAAAGGAAGAACATATTTTTACATTTCATTTTGTAATGTTGCCTTCAGAAATTTGTTGACATTGTTAAAAGGCAAATTTTTAAAGTATTCTGGGGAGTCCAGATGCCTCTCTTGTTAACAAACGTCCAAATAACAGCAGTGATAATAGCTACTTTTTACTAAGCACTGATTATGGGCCAGCACCATGTTAAGGGCTGCTTCTCACCTAATCCTCACAGCATGCCCATGATGTAGGTACTTTCACTAACAGTACTTACAGATGTGTGTGCTGAAGCTCAGAGAGGTTAAGTCACTAACCCTGGGTCACACAGCTGGCCCTCAGTGCTATGCCTGGCTAACTCCATTATCACCACTCTGTACCTCTCCCAAAGTGATGAGTCAGGAAACATCATAAACTGGCATTCCAGGCCTGAGGGACTAGTTAAAATGGCTGTGCGCTAAGATTTCGCCCAAGAAGCAGGTACAATTGATTCCTGTGTTTTCGTCTGACCACACAATAGGGATTCTGGCATCACCATTGGGGTTCTGTCGCATGTGCTAGGGTGTGATTTGGAGGCAGCAGACCTTTGACGTGTCCCTGAGAGTTCTCACATATCTGCATTGCTGGCTTGGAGCAGCCACACCCTGAGGGAGCCTGGGAAGGACTTGGCTCCAGAACCTCTCTGGAGAGCAGTCAGTGACTGGAACCCGGTGCCAGGACTGTTATACACAGCACCTAGTTGAGAACCTCTCAGCCATCTTAGGAGGACAGTGTAATTATTCTGCACACTAAAAAGAAGAAATGAGGCCTGGGGGGCGGGGGCGGGAGGGGTGGAGAGGCTTGCCCGAGGCCATACAACTTCTGGGACTAGAGCCCAGGCCTCCCAAGTTCATGATTAGTCCTACCTATACTTCAGGACCATGCTCCAGCCTTCTAGATGGTCACAGAGCAAACCAGGCTGCCCCTCCTACCCCAGGTTTACTACAGAGGCCACTCCAGCGTGCACCTGCTCCTTAAGGGCTGCCTCACACTTGAAGTGACACTCCAAATAGGGGACAGGACGGACATTCTCCCAAAGGAGATTTAACTTTCTTAGTTTAAGCTATTCTGGAAGGAATGAGCCCATGCACAATCATTGGCAGTTTTGCTGAGGTACAAATTTGAATTGTGCCCACCGCCAGCCTGGGGCTCTGGGCCAGGCTCTCAGATCTGGGGGCAGCTGGCTGAGGGCATGAAGGGGACCCAGGGACCGCTCCTTCATGGGGCTGGGTTGGTCTCTGCCAGTCGGCTGTCACCTAGATTTCAG
>NW_004443939.1:15002621-15006597 GCF_000243295.1 Trichechus manatus latirostris | reverse complement strand
TACGGAATGCTCATATGGGCTCCTGACTTTCTCTGAATGACGCATTCATCTAGAACCCAGAGTTTCCTGTGTATATCCTCACACCACAAGTTAACCAGCAATTTAAATTTGTAGCAAGGGCTTCTTTCTCATGACGTGGCCATTTTACATTGAGATTCGATGTTTTAATTACTCCATGACTATTGCCACAGACAGAGAGAAGCAGAGACAAACCCAGCCCCATGAAGGGGTGGTCGGTCCCTGGGTCCCCTCCATTCCCCCAGCCAGCTTCCCCCAGAGCTCAGAGCCTGGCCCAGAGCCCCAGCCTGGCTGTGGGCGCAAATCAAATTTGTGCCTCAGCAAAACTGCCAATGATCACACCATGGGCTCATTCTTTCCAGGATCGTTTAAACCAAGAAAGTTGAATCTGTAATGTCCAAAGGATTCACTACTGTTTTCCCAAGGTGACTTTCTCAAGACACTAGTCCCATGGCATGGTTATAGTTGTTGGGCCATTGTTGGCCATCAAACAAGTTTGAAGAGCACTGGATTTTTTGTTTTGTTTTGTTTTTTTTGTGGTAAATACATATGTAACATAATATCTGCTGTCTCAACATCTTCGCATGTACAATTTAATGATGTTAATTGTGTTTATCATGTTCTGCAACCATCACCATTATCAGCCTCCAAATTTTTCCACTAGGCTTGTTTTCTGGGGACTTTTCAGCTTTAGCAGACTAGCTTTGAGAATCTCCAAGGGAGGGACAGGGAATGCTCTTTCTCAAACATATCTGACCATTTTGCTCCCCTTTATTTGCGGGGTGGCCTGTGGGACGTGGTCTTCTATGACAGTGCTGCTCAAAACTTTTGCACACAGTTCACCGGGGAGCTTGTTAAAATGTAGTTTCTAATTTGGAAGTTCTTGGGAGGAGCCTGAGATTCTGCACGTCTGACAAGCTCCCAGGTGATGCTGGTGCTGCTGGTCCCCAGTCCATTCTTTGAACAGTAAGGCTGAGGAGACATTTCTTGAATAGGTGCCTGCTGTATTCTCTACCCCGGGAGCTCCTGTCATCACTCTGTTTCCACTTCAGTACCTGCTGAGCTGCTGCTTGGCTTGGATTGTGTGAAAAACAGACTGGGCAATGAGCTACAGTGGAAACTCATGAGGGCAGGGATTTCTGTCTGTTTTGTTCCCAGCTGTATGTCCAGAATCCAGATATGGATCAGGAACACAGAAGAACTCAGTAATTACCTGTGGAATGAATGCATTACTAGGAAAATTCAGCAAAGGTGCCCTTTTCCAGATTTGTGTTCTTACGGTGGTCCAGGGCTTCTACAAACTCACCAAAGATTTAAAAACTGTTTAAACTGTCTCTTTTGTTAAACTCATGAATCTGACTCAGCCAACTTATATGTAAGAACTCCACCTATAGAGGACAGCTGGATTGTAATGGAGGGTGTATGATTCCCATTGTAATGAGAGGCTGGAGGACTGACAGCGAGGGAGTCCAGAGCTTCAGCCAATGTGGTCCCAGAGTGACCTATGGAAAGAGAGGGCTTCCTGCTGTGGCACTCAGGTGTGTGGGCCACAGGTGTACCAGTGTCTCCAGAATGAAACTTTTTCTTCAAGAAGGGCCAAAAACTCTCCAGGCTAAGCTTATGTGCAACTAAATAAACCAGGTTCATAGATTTGGCCCCAACCTTATCCTGGTGCACTTGTTGCCAATCAAGGCAAGGGGCCTAGTTCCTTGCTCTTTAAAGGTTTGTTTGTTTTTGTCCGAGAGAACAAAATCAAAGCCATTTGTTACTGTGGTAACTGCTTACTGCAATTCTTAAGTAAGCTAGCTAAGTCTCAAATTAGTTTCCTACCCTCAAGGAACTTAAAATCTTGTTAGGATGCAAGACACCCAACACGTGAGCTGTGCCACCAATGACCAATGGAGGTACAATGAATGCTTTTCAGTGACTGTGCGGGGGTCACCCAAGAGGACTTCCCAGAGGAGCAGAAATGAGCTGAGCCTTGAAGTTGGATAAATGGAGAGAATAAGACAAAAGCGTGAGAGAGTGAGGAGATGGAATTTCATCAGAATTATTTGGGAGGCACTGACTAAAGCAGTATGCCTTGAAGAGAAGACTATTCACAGTGGGTACGAAAATAAATTGGAACCAGGGTGGAGAAGCTTTGAAGGTCAGGCCACAGGGACTGGACCCCTGCAAGTGTTCTGGGCCCATCCCTTTAGAAGCAGAGCCTGGGAGGTAGGCAGGGCCCACCCATGGTGCTGTTTGGTTCTGGAAGCCCTGGGGCAGTCACAGAGAGACAGGCTCCTGAGTGAAGCCACTGAGGGGTTATCAGATTGGGAGGGAGCGAGAGGGTCTAGCCACTAGGTACAGTTGTACAGCTTGTGCACTGCATAAAATCGCCTGGCCAAGGGAGCAAGTGAGGACTGCAATCCGGTTCTCACTCCTCCCATCTAGCTATGGACCCTGGCGTGGGGATGCCCCCTCCTAAGGGACTTTTCTGTCCAGTGTTCACAAACGCTCATGTTGGCTGCCTGTGGTCTGAGCTGACCAAGCCACAGCCACAGGTGTTTTCTCCTCTCATCGAAGGCATTTTCTCTGAGCAGCCAGTGGCGTATATACCCAAAGTCTCCAATGGAGGGCACTGCTCAGCTTTGCACAGAACAACAAAGCCCAGAACGCGCTGCTTTTCTGAGAACGCAGTTGGAACCGGAGCAAGCCGGTTTTCTGCTCTGGCTGGAGTCGCCTAACAAGCAGCAAATGGTCTGTAATTGTCCACTGCAACCAAGTTTAACCAAATCTTACTGAAAGGCCCACTTGAGTCCTAAGCAGGAAATAAGTGAGAGGAGAGCATCTGCAGCCCTACAGCCCTGAAAGTGAGGACTAGCAGCTCTCTGTCCTGAGTGTTTTGGTCAGAGACGTGCGTGCTTCATAAAGTATTCCCATCACCACCAAGGCTGCCGCCACCCCCGCAGGCCTTCTCAGCCCTGCCGTGAGCATCACACGTGCAGGCGATACAGAGAAATGCAGGGGGTTAGAAGGACTGCTACAGCCAGCATTTCTCAATAGAGGCCCCACTGCCGTTTGTGATGTCCCACACATCGAGGGACATTTAGCACCCTTTGTTCCTGCCGCTAAAGGCCAACAAGGTCTTAGGGACAACCGAAATAGTCCCCCTACACGTTTCAAATGCTTTCTCAGCAGGGTTGCATCACTCTTGTAGCTATGTTTATTCACTTTTACATGCTTGTGCTTGTCTTCCACTGCACACGTACCAGAGATTCTCTAGGTATGTATGTAGGAGTGAATTGATAGGTCCTAGGATCTACCACTAGTCTGTCAGTTTGTTGTACTGTGTGGCTTGCATGTTGCTGTGTTACTGGAAGCTATGCCACTGGTCTTTCAGATACCAGCAGGGTCACGCATAGTGGACAGATTTCAGTAGAGCTTTCTGACTAAGACAGACCTGGAAGAAGGACCTGGCGATCTACTGCTAAAAAAAGCAGCTGCAAACATCCATTAATAATCAGAATGCAGAATGTACAAAGTATGAATCTAGGAAAATTGGAAGTTGTCAAAACTGAAATGGAACACTTGAAGATAGGTATCCTAGGCATTAGTGAGCAGAAATGGACTGGTATTGGCCATTTTGAAACAGACAATCATACAGTTTACTATGCTGAGAATAAGAAATTGAAGAGGAATGAAATTGCATTCATAGTCCAAAAGAATATTTCAAGATTTTTCCTGAAGTACAATGCTGTCAGTGATAGGATAATATCCACAAGCCTACAAGGAAGATCAGCTAAGATGACTATTATTCAAATTTACGCACCAACCACTAAGGCCAAAGATGAAGACATTGAAGGTTTTCATCAACTTCTGCAGTCAGAAATTGATCAAACATGCATTCGTGATGCATTGATAATTACTCGTGATTGGAATGCCAAAATTGGGAGCAAAGAAGGATTGGTAGTTG
>NW_004443939.1:14999916-15000805 GCF_000243295.1 Trichechus manatus latirostris | reverse complement strand
CAATAATTGTGAGGATGACATAGGACTGAGTAGTGTTTAGTTCTGTTATAGATAGGGTCATTATGAGTTGGAACTGACTCAACTGCACCTAACAACAACACCAACAGGATTGCAAATTTTCAATTTTACTATATAGTAAAAATTGTTTGCAAAGTGAGTGTACAAATTTTACTGCCACCAGCAGTGTATGAAAGTTCCTGTTGATCCACTTTCTCACACATGGTTTTATCTTAATTTTCCCAATCAAATGTGTGTAAAATAGTATCTTATTGGTCTGAGTTTTCATTTCCCTCATTACTAATGAAAATAATTGTATTTTCATATGTTTATTTACCATTTGTGTTTCTTCTTCCTGTGAAATGCCAATTTGTATCCTGTTCCCATTTCTTATTGTGTTGTACTAATTGATTCATAGAGTTTAAAAAATATAATCTGGAAATTAATTTCTTGTCAGTTGTATCTGTTTCAATTATTTTCTACCAGTTTAGGGGATTGTACTTTCACTTTCTTTATGGTGTTTGTGATAGTCACTGTTATCTGTCAACTTGGCTAGACCATAATTCTCAGTATTATGTAATTATCCTCCATTTTGTGATCTGATGTAATTATCCTCCATTTTGTGATATATTGTAATCACCTCCATGATGTGATCAGCCAATTAGTTGTAAGGGAAGTTTCCTCGGGGGTATGGCCTGTTTCCAAAATATATATGGACATTCTGGCAAAGCTCTCTTGCTTGCTCTGGATCCTGTTTCTGGCTTGTCATTATCTGACCTCCAGTTCTTGAGCCAGCAGCCTGTTGCCTGATCTGCCCACTTTGGGATTCACCAGCTCCACAGCCCTGTGAGCCAGCATCCTGTCATCTGACCTGCTGATTCTGGGTTCATCA
>NW_004443939.1:14996893-14998111 GCF_000243295.1 Trichechus manatus latirostris | reverse complement strand
TGCCTTGCATTCTCATTTTATCTCTTTATGAATGAGTTCTAAGTGCCTTTTAATAAACCACTCAAGAATGTATATATTATTCATATATCTACATTTTAAGTATAGAGCATTGCTATAGGAGCAACTATTAGTGGGTTTTAGCAGTGAGTTTTCCATCACAAATGTGCACCAAGGAATTCTGGAAATTCAGAGCCATGTACTTGGTTTTTCATATTAAAACTTTGACCACAGTGATCAGTGTTAAGTTTAAGGTCATTTGTCTGAAGACAAAAAGTAGAAAAATAATCATATATTATCATCTTTTCTCTTCACTCAACCCTTGCACCCCATAAGCCCATGCCCTTCCTATTTGGGGCCGAGGTCATTCCTTCCTTTTTCTTCTTTCTTACTGAAATGTCTGTGTCTGCTCCTCTGACTTTAAGGATGTAATACTCCTATGATTCCCACAGGTACAGCCTCACAACCTAGTCCTGTCTTTCTACCCCTATTTCCTAGGTCACACTTGTTCTGACTCCCTTAATCTAAGGCTGAAGTTACTCATACCCCTACCCCCATTCCAAGAAATACATCCTTTATGCATTTCCCCAGTTTTACCCAGCAGCTAGTTTCATATGAAATCTTGAGCAGAGTCTGGAGAGAAGACTAGGATCTCTTTTTCATCTGGGACTTGAGGGTCCTGGTGAGCTAAGGACTTTTCTACAGTGACTTCTGCCATCATTTAATAGTTTGGAATTTTGCCACACAGGACCATTTATTTCTTTGTCTACAATAAGGTTATCTTGATTGTGGCTTTGTGCCACATAAAACCAGACTTTCCATAAGAGTGACTGAGCTGAATGACAATTTAGCAAATGTGTCGATTTTTGTATACTCTGGAACTTTTCGTTAAAACAAGAACCACCAGTACGAGCCAATGTAAAAAGGATATGCAAAGTATAAACACTCAGGTTGGAAGTCTTTTTCTAAAATCCTGAACTATTACCGCTCACAAGTGTAATATATTCTCAGGTAAACTAATTATGATACTTCAGTGGATGAGAGAGAGAACAGAATTCCTCAGCTCTTACCTTTCCTCTAAGTTTTCTGTTAAGGAATTGGGAAAGGGAGAATATGCATTGATAAAGGGTAAATTCGACATTGAATTTCATTAAACATGCTGGTCTGGACTAATCAGAGCTAAGGGACCTAGAACAAGTGTCTTAGTCATCTAGTGCTGCT
>NW_004443939.1:14963498-14968979 GCF_000243295.1 Trichechus manatus latirostris | reverse complement strand
TTTCTTGCTGACATTTTCTGTTTTTTCAAGAGAATATGTAATTTCTTGTTGAAATAGTCATAGATGGCTGCTTTAAAATCCTTGTCAGATGATTCTAAAATCTGATTCATCTGTGTTGGGATCAGTTGATTGTCTTTTCTTATTCAAGTTTTAGTGGTCATGGGTCATTTTTGACTGTATCTGGGGCATTTGGGCTATTATGTTAGGAAACTCTGGGTCCCATATAATCTTTTATTTTAGCAGACAATCACTCTATTTAGGTTTAACGCATAGGTCCTGACCCAATTTTGTGAGGTTTGGTTTCAACGGCAGTTTAATTTTCAGTGTTATGTGGTGCTATGTTGGTCGGCTTGGTTTAACTGGTGCCACTGGCACCACAGTAGATCCCTGCTGGTGCTGCCTGGGAGGACTGAAGGAGTTTCTCCACCCAGCTTCTTGGTGCCCCTAGGTGGGAGAAGGGAATCTGTGGGCTATGGAGAGCAAGAGCATTCCTTGGGCTGGGGTGCTTGTGACAGCGTCCCTCTTGCCAGTGCTATCTGGCTGCCTGGGGTCTCTAGGATTCTCCAGCCCAAAGGGGCTAAGAAGCTTCCTGGGCCAGGCTCTTACTGTGGTGGGATTCCCCTCTATTGCCTTAGAGCTTTTTCAGAAAGGAAATTACACTAGCCCATGTTTCTGAGGATAATTTGTAGCATTCAGTGTAATCAGTCTCATTTTCAATTGAGTTTGTGCTTAGAGATCCCTCCAGCCTGTAGACCTTAACTGCCTCAGAACTCTGGTCTGACCCACTCCTTTGAATCCTCTTACCCAGAATAGTGCTGGTTCTCAAAGCTAGATCTCCCCTTTAGGCAAAATATTTTATTCTGGTCTTTGTGGCTCAGGAAATTAAAGCAAGAGGGAGAGGTCTGGGACAGTTTTGACCCTGGATATGGGGACTGGAGGATTATAGGGAATATAGCAAACTGCCATTGGAGGTCCAACTCAATGGGGTTCCCCAAGCAAAAGAGTCAGACACATTGTATATGATGTGGATATATTGGGGGAGAGGGAAAGGGAAGGTAGATGAGCAATTTAGTCTAATTTTGCAAGGTTCCGATGATAAAATTTGTCATGTTCATAGTTTTGACTGAAGTTGATTCTAACAGGAGAGAAAGGTTAACAGTTTAATTCAACAACAAATAACCCAACATTTACTGGGTGTTTACTCTGTGCCAGGTACTATACTCAGAATGTTTGTGTATTATTCAATCCCAGAGCCCTGGTGGTGCAGTGGTTAAGAGCTAGGGTGAACTACATCTGCTAACCAAAAGGTTGGCAGCTCAAATCCACCCGCTGCTCCTTGGAAACTCTCTGGGGCAGTTCTACCCTGTCCTATAGGGTTGCTATGAGTCGGAATCAACTCGACCGCAGTGGGTTTAGTTTTAGTTTTATTCAGTCCTTGACAAAGTTATGAGGCATGTACTGTGTTAGTCCCACTTCATCAGATAAGAAAACTGAAGCTTAGAGAGATTTATCAGTGCCCTGAATCCAGGGTCTTGCAACTCCAAATCACATGTACTTAAACACTATGTTTACCTCTTAGAGACTCAGTTTCCTCACATGTAAAACAAATATAAAACCTTCTCTTCTTTTCTTGTATGGTTTCTGTAAGGCGATCACATGAAACCTCCTGTACAAATGGTGCTATGAATGTAGTAGCTTGTTACTGCAGAGGACACTTCTCAACTCCCTTAGGCAGAACCTGTGTCTAAACCACAGGAACTCCTACCGTGAGGCAGGTCCTGAAGGCTCTTCTATCAGAAGTCTTAGTTGGACTTTATCTGGAGGTGAAAACACTGAGTTTTGTGATGGACAAATGTTTACTGAATTAAGTGGAGGGGATTCTTGGCCACGACTGGCAGCAGTCGTGGGGAGGATTCAAACTGGCGAGTCTACAACAATGTGACGGCAACCATGGTTGGGGAAGGTTAACCTCACAGGACGCAAGGAGCATAGAGTTGGCGAGGACCCCTGGTAGGTGAGCAAAGTCTACGCAGGGCTGAGAATGCAAAACGCCGGAACATAACCATTTGAATGGGCCAGGTGGCTGCAAGAAGTGTTGTGTGTGTGTCCATCTGTCTGTCCCCCTAATATTCAGACAATAACCATCCCAGATCCATTCCCATGATAAGGATCCTCAGTACCACGAAAGCCAAAAGAAGCCTGGGTGACGCCCACCACAGACGCAGTGCTTCTGCTGTCTTCCCCTCGCTTGGAGCCCCCGCCTTGGACAGTGGGACCAGCCACTCAGGTGTGGGGGACGCCGGGCAGACTGTGGCTGGAATCTGCCAGCTCCTCATGTCCAGGCTTCCCCCGCGCATTACCGAGTGGAGTCTCCCAGCCTGCGCCCACTGGCTCAGGAGCTACAGTCCGAGTCCAACAGTTGTTCGCGCATTTCGCTGGGAGCCGCGGAGCTCGCTGGTTCTTCTTGGCTGAGCTCTCGCTGCTGCTCCAAGGAGGACGCGATTGGTCGCTGCCTCCTCAGCGTAGAGTGAATTTGCCCACTAGCACTCTCGGTTCGCTCCTCGGAGAGAGGTAAAACGGTCCTTCGCCTTTTTTCGGGCACACCAGCGCGAGGTATGGCGGGCGAACCAGCGTTCCAGCTGCTGCGGGGTGAGAGCCGGCGGGCGCGTTGTCGGGGAGTGGGTACCAATCCCTGGGCATTCCGCGGGGACACTTTTGGATAACGGGTTTCCCTTGGCGCAGTTGTTAATGCACCATTAGCCAAGCATCTGGTCCCCTGAGGGCTCCCTGGGCGCCCCTTGCTACCCCCCGCGACCACACCCTGGATTGCGGTGTCCAACCCTTGCCAGCAGGGATCAATCGGTATCAATTGCACTTGTCGCAGAGATGCAGGCGATTTTTAATACCAAAGGGGAGAAAGCATCAAAGACTTATTTGGGGAGGAAAGGTTTAGTAACAGCGCGCGCTCTGCGCGCGTTTTATGTGTCTGTGTTTTAAGAATGTACAAAGTGTTAACTATTAACAGCTTCTCATTCTGTAGCTAGTGCTAGGGAAATGAGAGTGGAGTAGAGTGATGTCGGGGGGGTGGGGACTGAAATAGGTGTTTATGAGAGCAAGTGTGGCCACAGCAAGAATAAAAGTAAGGCGGCGTCGTCGTCGGAAGAGCGACTGAGCGAGCCTCTCCTGCTCCCCGCCTGCACTGCCTGGAGGAGTGTTTGCGGTGAGTAGCGCTCTGATCTTTTCTGTAGCTGAGGGGCTAGGGAAACTGGGGGGGGGGGGGCAAGCTGAGACTCCCCAAACCCTTAGCAAACGGGCAGTGACAGTGCGGGGTACAGGCGTCACCCCAGCTTCTCCCCTGGTTGCGCCAGCCTCTAAACTGCCCCTGGGCGCACCAAGTCTCATGTTTTCATTCCCAGTGCTCCGTGGCCACGCCACGCTGCCACTTGCATATCCCAAGGCTTCTCACAGCCCCACACCACCAAAATTTTCCTTTTTTCTCGTATTCCAGATCTTGCAGATCTAACCGGTGTGGCGAAGTCATTCTAAACTCCTTCTTGCTATTCACCTTCCATGTATAGTCAGTTCCTCCCACCTATTTTTCTTTAACTGTGCCCTCTTCTCTATTTTTGTTGTGTTTTATTATCCCCATTTTACCAGTCAGGAAACTGTGAGGTTCTAGTGTGTCTCTAAGGGTTGTAGTGAGGATTAAATAAAAGTATTTAAAAAAAAAAAAAATGCTGGATCCTTCCAGCTTTCATTAACTCTGGTCCGCAAATCACCAGTTCTGACGTATATTCGCAGGGGGTAACTTAGCTAGCGCGGACTCGCGACCCCACCCCGCCTCCAATGTGCGTGTTCTCCCAAACACAGCCTGTTCTTTCTGTTTCCTGTTTGTGTTTCAGAGTGGACCCTCACCAGCATCCTCCGTGGTCTCCATCCCCGGGAGCAGCTGACCAGGTAGATGCCCTGACTGCGTGCCAGGTTGGGATCCTATCGCTCATTCTCTCTTTCTTCCTTCCTAGGCTATCCCTACCAGCGGCTAACTTCCGGAGAAGTTGTGGTCCCCTCCCCCGGTCCATTCCCGACAATGGGCAACTGCTGCTTTGGCTTCAAGGAACGGCTGATGCGACGACTGAGTCCTCTGCCCACCCTGCTTATCATTCGCGCCTTCATGCCTCAGAGGAGGTGCAAAGACTACCGCGTGGTGGTGCTCGGCTCTGCAGGCGTGGGTAAGAGCGCGCTGGTGCAGAGGTGGGTGCGCGGCACCTTCCGTGACACCTACCTGCCGACCATCGAAGACACCTACCGCCAGGTGATGAGCTGCAACAACAACGTGGGCGCCCTGCACATCACTGACACCACTGGCGGCCACAGATACCCGGGCCTGAAGCGCCTCGCCATTGCCAAGGGCCACGCCTTCATCCTGGTCTACTCAGTCACCAAGAAGGAGACCCTGGAGGAGCTGAAGGCCTTCTATGAGCTCATCCGCGAGGTCAAAGGCAACAACATGCATAAGTTCCCGATCGTGCTGGTGGGCACCAAGTGCGATGAGAGCTGCCGCGAGCTGACCCTGAGAGATGGCGCCGTCTACGCGCTTGAATGGAATTGCGCCTTCGTGGAGACCTCCGCCAAGACCGATTTCAACGTGAAGGAGCTGTTCTTCATGCTGCTGAACCACGAGAATAAGCCTGCTGCCTGTCTCCAGATTCCCCAGAAGAAATCCCAGAAGACCACTGAGAAGCTGCTCGGCAAGTGTATCATCATGTGAGCCCCCAGCCTTAGGAGCCCGACTTGCCTCTCCTCAGTGTGCGCAGAAACCATAGACTAATCCCAGCGTAATGTGTCACCTATACGTGATTGATTTTGTGCTGTGATTTGGACTGTAACAATTAGATGTCAATAAATGTCCCCTGTAAGTTAATAACCTTTCCCCCCTCGGGTAAGAGAATCCAGATTGTTAAAACCTTGACATGAGGGAAGAAAAGAAGAAGAAGAAAAAAAAAGAGCAGCATGCATTTTAAGAATACGACCTGGACAGACAGACTTTAGATAAATGTTTTAAAAAGGAAAGGAAATACCAAAATGAACCGAAAGATGACACATCCCTTCTTGTAACCCTATTATTGTGTATTAATAATAACCCTATTATTGTGTGGTATTAAACATTTCAAATCCTGTCAGCCTGATCATATTCGTTCCATTGTGTATTTAGTTGTTAAAGAAGTGTTTTTGCAACAAAAGCTTCAACAAATTGCTGTGAAAAAAATATATACTGAACAAAAAATTCAATGAATATTCTGCAGCTGCTCATGGGGGTGGGGACAAAGAAAATTGTGAAAGTGGAACGTGCTTACCAAAGACGTGCTAGTTGTTTACTAAGTCATTTAGAAATGTTTGAGTATTCCATGTAGCTGTTTAAAGAAAAAGTGTAACAATTCTATAACTTAATAAAGCTATTTCTGCATGTAATCAGCTCTAACC
>NW_004443939.1:14961160-14962573 GCF_000243295.1 Trichechus manatus latirostris | reverse complement strand
TTATTCTCAATCATTAGAAAATACCTAAGTGGTTCTACTATATTGCTTTTTATGTATTCTATTTTTAAAAATAATTCTTAGCTAAGGTTCCTAATGGAGTAATTCCATTTCTAAAAGAAAAATACTCTAACTTGGCTATTTTCCAGAATTCTCTTTAAAAATTTTAACATATTTGTTGTTGCTCCTTGTAGATGAACAAAGGGATTACTAAGGGTATGAGTGGCAAATATTAACGTTTAGAAAGGGAAAACATATTTTTAGTGTTTCAGGTAATGCTTAGTGAAAAATAAGAACACTGCAAGGTAACAGTAGCAAACATATAGTCTATTGCCATGCCAATGTTCTACATTATAGCAAACATTATAATCTTTCTATATGTTGCACAATGTTCTACATGATATCATTTAATCCTCACAACAATCCAGTGAAGTGGATACTGTTATGCTCATTTTGCAGAGAGGTGGAAGTGGCAGAGCCAGGTGTTCTGCCTCAGAGTCCATGCTTTTCACCACTCTGGTATGCTACCTTTCAAAGATGACCAGTCAAAAGGACAAATAGCCTGCCTTTCTGTTTTCTGTATTACATAGAGATGAAAAGGGAAGCTTCCACAGATGCTCCCTGGAATCCAGTATGTGAGGCAAAGAAGTAAATCAACAATTACAACAAGCGTATGGTGTTTTAGAAATAGGGAAGAGAAGCACTATGTATGGGGAGTCAGAAAAGTTTTCCCAGAAGCGGTGACGTTAGTGGAAGCTTTTAGGTCTCGTAGGAGTTGGTTTAAGAAGCCCTAGTGGCACAGTGGTTAAGAGTTTGGCTGCTAACTGAAAGTTCAACAGTTCAAACCTATCATCTGCTCTGTGGGAGAAAGATGTGGCAGTCTGCTTCTGTGAAGATTACAGCCTTGGAAACCTATGGGGCAGTTTTACTCTGTCCTACAGTGTCACTATAAGTCGAAATCAATTCAACAGCAATGGGTTTTTTGGGTTTAGGAGTTAGTTTAGCCGGGGCAGATTTGTATGAGGGAAGGAGAGGAAGGAAGACGTTTCAGAAAGAGCCATGTGTACAAAGCTCTGGACGAGGTGTGGGGTCTGAGAGATCGCCGGCATGTTTCCAGAAATGAATGGAACAAATTACGAAGTTGAGCCTTAAAAGTTAGAAGTTAGAATTCATCCTTTAGAGATAATAGGTAATTGCTAAAGAATTCAGGCAGACTTGATCATATTTGCATTTAAAAAAGATTGTTCTGGATCCTCTGTGGAAAATGTACTGAAGACAGGCAGGTAGACAAACTAGGCAGCTATTAAAATAGCCCAGGAAAGAGGTTTTGAGTGAATGCTCAATGCATTGTCAGAGGGAAGAGAGAGAAAGGGTTGGATTTGAGAGCTAGTTTAGTAGAAAGAATGGCCAGAGCTT
>NW_004443939.1:14958223-14959728 GCF_000243295.1 Trichechus manatus latirostris | reverse complement strand
ATAGGACTGGGCAGTTTTTCGTTTCGTTGTTCATAGGGTAGCTATGAGTCGGAACCGACTCCACAGCACCTAACAACAACAACAACATGCTCAGCACAGGGCACTACAGAAGCCTCCAACCAAAACCACCAACAGGCACAGACAAAAAAAAGCTCCAAGACAAGCCATTTGCCCCTATCCAGAGGAGCGGGAAAAGAGTGGCCTAACAACAGAAATTCTTTTTGACAATACCCTCCTTACTCCAGAGAAACACCAATGGGAAAAACCCACCCCCTCCCTCTATAGGGAGCTGATTTTCTACCCACCACACCCTGCCCTTGGAATTGGGTGTGGAAGCTCCTGCCTGGTGCTATTTGTACAAGGCAGAACAGGGAGCTAACCCTCTATCCCATGGTGGCAGATTCCTTCTAGTTGAGTGGTGTTGATGGAACTGAGCTAATGCTCAGATTCCCCTGCCAGGATAGTGTCATTGTGTGCTCAGTGGGGAGCTGAACCTCTATTCCCACTTGGCAGCAACCGGAGTGAACGAAGTAGTGCAAAGTAAAGCAAAAACTCTAGTTCTTCACCCTCCACCCCAAGCAATGTCATCAGGGTACAGTGAGGAGCTAAGCCTCCACACACATATGGCATCAATGAAATGGAATGAGGCTGTGCATGGTGGAGCTAGTTGGTACTCTACTCCCTCTTCTCGCCATCACTGAGACCCAGTGAGGAGATGACCTTATACCCCAATGAGACAATGCGAGTCTGTGATCCGCTTTTGCCAGGAATGTGTCAATGGGGCTGAGACGGAACTGATCTTCCACTCCACCCTTCTGCAAAGAGGCAATGTGAGTAAGTACTCCGCTTTTGCTGGAGTGGTGTTGGTGGAGCCCACAGAAAGCTGAAAATACACATCCACCTTGCTTTTGCACTATACCTTAATAGAGGAATGTCTTCTAGAAACAGATTAGGATCCAGAGTCTCATAATATAATAATCAAAATGGTCAGGATACAATAGAAAATTACTTGTCATACCAAGAACCAGAAAAATCACAACTTGAATGAGAAGAGAAAATCAAGACATCAACACCAAGATGAATAAGAAATTGGAATTATCTGACAAAAATTTTAAAGCAACCATTATAAAATGATTCAGCAAGCAATTAAAATACATTTTAATAAATGAAAATATAGAAACTATCAACAAAGAAATAGAAGTTAAAAAAAAAAAGAATCAAATGGGAATTATTGACCTGAAAAATACAATAACCAAAATCTCGCTAGATTAGCTCAATAACAAAGACGACATGAGGGGATAGAATCAGTGAACTTGAGGATAGATTAGTAGAACGCAACCAATATGAACAGCAGAGAGAAAATAGACTGAAAAGTAGGGAACACAGTCTCAGGGGCCTGTAGGACAGTAGCCAAAGTCCCAATATTTGTATCATTGGTGTCCCAGAAAGAGAAGGGGGCTGAAATAGTATGAAAAGAAATAATGGCTGCAAATTTCCCAAATATG
>NW_004443939.1:14955395-14956360 GCF_000243295.1 Trichechus manatus latirostris | reverse complement strand
AGCTGAGCTATTAACCCCTGCAGCCACCAGGGCTCCAGAGGGGAAACACAGCCCTTGTGAAATACATCCAGAGCTTTCTCCATAACAAAACCTTACTCTCCAGGAGAAAAGACATTATCAGAGCCTTATTCCACCCAGGGGTGAAGGGCAATAACCCAATTAAAGACCCTGTAACCTTCCTGTCTCACCTAAGGTGGAGAAAAAATCTAGGAAGCACTTGTGAAAGTCATAGACCAGAGACACAGGACCACTAAAAAACAGGTTTAACATAGCATCATACAATGCTTCCCCTCCCCACACCTCACCAATACATCAACAAGGCTCCAACTTAAGAACGATGGATTAAAGCTGAAAGAGATTCATGGTAGAGACTCTATTTCAGGATAAGTTCTTAGGGAATCCCAAAGAAAACTGGAGACAAAAACAAGGACACAAAAGGAATTTGAAGCCTCTTGAACCTACAGCTACAGAAAACATTGAACAACTCCTAGCCCAACTCCTAGCCATATTAACAGAAAACCTCACACTAATGAACTATTTACCTCAGTTCCAATGACCCAATACATCATATCTAGCTTTCAACAAAAAAAATTACAAAGCATGCTAAAAGGCAAAAAAACATAGTCTAGCTAAAAGTTCGTCAGTTTTATTGATCTTTTCAAAGAACCAACCTTTGGTTTCTTTTATTTCCTTTATTGCTTTTCTGTTCTTTATTTTGTTTCTTTCTACTCTAATCTTTATTATTTCTTCCATTTGATTTGGTTTATTTTTCTTGCTTTTTCCTAGATTCTTAAGGGTGAAAAGTTACATTATTGATTTGAGAGGTCCTTTTTTAGTATAGGTGATTATAGCTTAAATTTTCTCCTGAGTTTCTTAAATCATATTTAATGGCTGAAACAAAAACAATACCATCTGATGTGGTGCTCAACATAGGTAGAGGAAATATTTAAGACAAATTATATTTT
>NW_004443939.1:14952536-14954037 GCF_000243295.1 Trichechus manatus latirostris | reverse complement strand
GACACCATCCCCTAAGCAATCACTGTCAGTATTTCAATATAGTTGCCTCCATTATTTTTCCCTTTGTGTATATGTATACATGTGTGTGACATAATTATAATTATAATGTACATACTTTAATAATCTCCAGCAGGATATTTTTTCAATATGGGAGACTTTTGAACATGCCTGTTTGCATCTACTAGGTACTGATTACGTGACACATAATGTGCTGTACACAAAAGGAAAAGGGAAAAAACAATAGAAAAAGAGGGTGGTAGATTCAGTGGAAACAGCCGTGGCATGATAGGACATTAGTATAGAGGATGTGTGTGATGGTTAATGTTATGTGTCAACTTGGCTAGGCCATGATTCTCAGTGGTTTGGCAGATATTATTTAATCATCCTCCATTTTGTAATCTGATGTGAGTAGCCAACCAGTTGCAAGGGGAGTTTCCTTGCGGAATGTGACCTGCATCCAACATATATATGGATGTCTTGGCAAAGTTTGCTATCTCTTCCCAATCCTACATTCATGTTGTCAATCTCTGACCTCTGGTTCTTGGGACATGAGAAGCCTTCAACCTGCTGCCTGACCTACAGATTTTGGATTCATTAGCTCCCACAACCCTGTGAGCCAGCAGCCTGCCACTTGACCTTCAGATTTTGGGTTTGTCAGCTTCTGCAACCACATGAGTCAGCAGAAGCCTCCAAACTGCCACCTGACCCACAGATTTGGAACTTATCAGCCTCCACAATTTCATCCATAAATAAGTCTCTCTATATATATTTACATATATATTTTACTGGTTTTGCTTCTCTAGAGACCCCAACCTAAGACAACATGCGATCCAAGAAAGAAGGAAGACCCATCTGTAGAGACTGCAAGCTGATGATGACCCCAGGGCCAAATCCAGTTCACAAATGAATTGTATTTGGCCCACAGAATGGTTAGAATACTGCTAGTCACTAGTTTTTTGCTATTATTTTTCAAATAAACTTTAACTTTAGAAAAGTTTTAGATTGCAAAATTATTGTGAAGATAGTACACAGAGTTCTTGAATACCTGCACCCGGTATGGCACATTTATCACAATTAATGAACCAGTATTGATACATTTTTATTAATTAAAGCCCATAGTTAATTTAGATTTACTCAGTGTCTTACTTATCTTTGTTGTTAGGTGCCATCAAGTCGGTTCCGACTCATAGCGACCCTACGTACAACAGAACGAAACACTGTCTGGTCCTGCACCATCCTCACAATCACTGCTATGCTTGAGCCCATTGTTGCAGCCACTGTGACAATCCATCTCTCTCAGGGTCTTCCTCTTTTTCAGTGACCCTTTACTTTATCAAGCATGATGTCCTTCTCCAGGGACTGGTCCTTCCTGACAACATGTCCAAAGTATGTGAGACAAAGTCTCGCCATCCTTGCTTCTAATGAGCATTCTGGCTGTACTTTTCCAAGACAGATTTGTTCATTCTTCTTCTAGCAGTCCATGGTATATTCAACATTCTTC
>NW_004443939.1:14949264-14951964 GCF_000243295.1 Trichechus manatus latirostris | reverse complement strand
ATATACGAAGTATGAACCTAGGAAAATTGGAAGTCATCAAAAATGAAAAGGAAGGCATAAACATCGATATCCTAGGCATTAGTGAGCTGAAATGGACTCGTATTGGCCGTTTTGAATCAGACCATCATATTGTCTACTATGCTGGGAATGACAAATTGAAGAGGGATGGTGTCTCATTCATTGTCAAAAAGAACATTTCAAGATCTACCCTGAAATACAGTGCTGTCAGTGATAGGATAATATACATACACCTACAAGTAAGACCAGTTAATATGACTATTATTCAAATTTACTCACCAACCACTAAGGCCACAGACAAAGAAATTGAAGATTTTTACCAGTATGTGTAGTCTAAAATTGATGAAACACACAATCAAGATGCATTGATAATTACTTAGTTATCTAGTGCTGCTGTAACAGAAACGCCACAAGTGGATGACTTTAACAAACAGAAATTTATTCTGTCAAAGTTTAGGAGGCTAGAAGTCTGAATTCAGGGCACCAGCTCCAGGGGAAGGCTTTCTTTATCGACTCTGGGGAAAGGTCACTGTCATCAATCTTCCCCTGGGTCTAGGAGTTTCTCAGTGCAGGGACCCCAGGCTCCAAAGGACACATTCTGCTCCTGGCTCTTCTTTCTTGGTGGTAGAAGGTCCCTCTCCTCTCTACTTGTTTCTCTCTTTCATATCTCAAAAGAGATTTATTCAAGATACAACCTAATCCTGTAGATTCTGACCTGCCTCATTAATATAACTACCTCTTATCCTGCTTCATTAACGTCATAGAGGTCAGGATTTACAACACATAGGGTAATTACATCAGATCACAAAATGGAGGACAACTTCACAATACTGGGAATCATGGCCTAGCTAAGCTGACACACATTTTTAGGAGACACAATTCAATCCATAACACTCAGTTTTTCCCTAATGTCCTTTTTCTGTTCCAAGATCCCATCCAGAATACTACATTACATTTAGTAGTCATGTCTCTTAAGTCTCCTCTGGGCTGTGAAAGTTACTCAGAATTTCCTTGTTTTTAATGATCATAACATTTTAGAAGATTGCTAGTCAGATATTTTGTAGAATGTTCCTCAATAGATATTTTATAGAATGAGATTTGTCTAATGTTTTTCTGCTAATTAGATTGGGATAATGTGTTTCCAGGAGGAAGGCTACAGGGTAAAACGCTATTCTCATCGTGTCACATCAAGGGTATATATTAACAACATGACTTACCATCATTGATTTTCACCTCTATCATCTGGCTTGAGGTAGTATTTTTCAGGTTTCCCTCACATCCCAAAGCCCTCTCCTATCAACTCCCCAAAGATGTCTTTGCAGAGGAAATTCAGTCATTAAACCTGAGTCCCCTCAGTTCCGTTCCTACCCACTAACCATTTCTCTGTAATTGCATTGCATCTTCTCCTTACCTCAGACTACAGAGAAAGAGGTAGACTTCATCCTATCAAACTAAATCTCTCTTACTGGGTGCCTTTGACCCACCTCTTCCAGCCTCTCTGGGACTTGGACTCATGAATCAGATCCTCCAGCTTGTTTTTTGCATCTCTAGCCAATCTCTCTGCTGGTGCCTTCCTTCCTGCTATAAGTAAACATTCTCAAGTCTTTCCCATCCTAAAGGCACCTTCTCTTTATCTTACTGCCTGCTAAAACTATCGTTTTTGCTCCTTGCCTATAGCAGAAACTTCTTGAAAAAGAAATTATACTACAATGATAACTTATTTATCATATTCTTACCATTATAGAATAGTATTGTTTGTATGATCATAAACTAGCTACCTAATGCAGGACCCTTCTTAGCAGTAAATGAAATAGATAGCTGCCATGGAGTCAACTCCGACTCATGGCAACTTTATGTACAACAGAACGAAACGTTGCCTGGTCCTGTGTCATCCTCATGATTGCCAGCATGTTTGAGTACATCCTTGAGGTTATTGTGCCAATTCATCTCACCAACGATCTCTCACACCCTTACTGGCCCTCTACTTTATCAAACATAATGTCCTTTTCCAGTGATTATTCCCTCCTGACGAAGTGTAAAAAGCAAGAAAATTGAACAATGTTTTGTTGTGATCCATAAGGTTTTCATTGGCTAATTTTCAGAAGTGGATCACCAGACCTTTTTTCCTAGTCTGTCTTAGGAAGCTCCACTGTAACCTGTCCACCATGGACGACTCTGCTGATATTTGAAGTACTGGTGGCGTAGCTTCCAGCATCACAGCAACACACAAGCCACCACAGTATGATGAACTGACAGACAGGTAGTGGATTAAATGAAATAATGTATGTTAAGTAAGCATTCAATTAATAATAAATATCTAATAAATAATATCTACTTTATAATGGTAAGAATATAAATTACAGTAGACTACAAGTTGGTTAGTAGGTGGAAAAGCCAATATTCAAACCCAGGTCTATCAGACCTGATCTAACAAACCTGGGCTCTAAATGGCCTCCGTATTGGGCACTTTTGTTCCTGTTTTGAGATCTTTGTCCCTTCCAGCTGATCCCCTTCTAATTGTAACTAAACCCTCTGAGTTGAGAGAGCAGGGAAAGTACAATCTGAGGAAAGCATTCTCCGTGGGAGCAAGGAGGAAGGAGAGGGCAAGATGAAGGAATAAAAGGTTGTTTTCAGGAAGACCAGACTTAAGGGTCTGAATGAAACTGGAGGAACCCCAGAAAG
>NW_004443939.1:14947006-14948491 GCF_000243295.1 Trichechus manatus latirostris | reverse complement strand
TGTGATATAATAGCTGCGGAGGTAGAGGAGGTGGGGGACATTGAATCCATTATTTTGTCTTCTTTACCATTTCTGTGCCTTTATTGACACTCTGCCCGGAATTCTCTTTTTTCTTAAATGAGTCATATATCAAAATTCAAGGCATTCTTCAAATCTTATAACTGCTAAATCTGTCAGAAGCTTTCCGTACTTTCTTTACCTGGCACTTGGTAGCAACTCTCTCAGCCAAACCACTAAGAACAATCCGACTTAACATTCAAGTTAATTGTAAACACTGCTCTATCTGACCAGGTGTCAAGGCTGAACCTTAGATCTATGACTTTTGTTATTATTGCCCCACACCAGAGGAACCCCCTAATAATTATGACTTGAGTCCTCACCTTCAAATAGTATCACCAACCAAGAGTTAGAAGATTCATATTTCATTTCCGACTTCACAATTTTCTAGCCTTATGACTGAACAAGTCACTTCTCCCAGCCTCAGTTTCCTCATTTTTATAATGGAGGACAAAAGGTTCTGCTCTGTCTACCACACCAGGTGGCTAGGAGAATGGAATGGGATTTGCACGTGAAAGAACTTTTTAAACTGTAAGAAAAATGCAAGTAATAGAATTTTCAATCAGTTTATGTGAAGGAGAAAAGTGATATTTATGTTTATGGATGTGGGCAGGTTTTACATGCTTGGTTTACAAAAGTTGGCAAATCTGAGTTGGGATTTTGGCCAGAGACTTAACATTCTTGTATAGGAGTTGGTAAGAACTTTGCAGCACTTACTCTACTTTTCAGACTTGTTATATTTCCATTACATTTCAGAATGTTCTCTGACAAGCAGACAAAACGTTTTACAATTATGGTTTACTTAAGCCTCTCCCTTAAGACAGAAAACTTGTTTCCAGAGTTATTTCTGAATGTTCTATTTAGAAACTAAGGATATGTTAGGTTTGTTTTGTTTATTTTTCTAAACTTTTATTTAGAGATAATTGTAGATTCACATGCAGTTGTAAGAAGTAATACAGAGAGATCCTGTTCACCCTTTACCCAGTTTCCACCAATGGTAACATCCTGAATAACTATAGTACAGCATCACAACCAAGAAATTGACATTGATATAATCCACTGATCTTACTTAGATTTCACGTGTTTTACATGTACTAATGTGTGTGTATGTGTGTGTTTAGTTCTATGTAATTTTATCCCAAGCGTAGATTTGCATAATGATCCCCATGGTTGAGATACTGAACATTGCACCACCACCACGAGGCCTTGTGCTGCTCTGTTATAATTACGCTAACTCCCCACCACCGCTGCCCCACTCCCAGCCCTAACCTCTGGCAACCACTAATCTGTTCTCCAACACTATAATTTTGTCATTTCAAGAACATTATATAAATGGAACCACATAGCATAACCTTTTTGGATTGACTTTTTTCTTGTGATTCATTCAAGTTGTGTGTATCAATAGTTCATTCTTTTTTATTCCTGAGT
>NW_004443939.1:14922114-14931190 GCF_000243295.1 Trichechus manatus latirostris | reverse complement strand
CCTCGCTCTCAGTTCTCTGTCAGTTTTCTCACTCCATTTGGTGCTTGGCTGAGTTCTTTATCTCTTCATTTGATGTTTTAGGGTTTCAGGATTGTTGTTTTCTCTGTTCGGCTTAGTTTTTCGGATCTTTGCTGTGTAGAGACGGTGTGGTGCTTCTGCCTAGAGCACCATTTTGCCAGAAGTCCTCGGCCATTTTTTTAAGTGTATATCTTCCAGTAACAAAATTCTCTTATTTTTCCCTTCATTCCTGAAGGATAATTTCTCTAGGTATAGAATTCACAGTTGACAGTTGTTTCCTTTTAGCACTTGAAAAATGTTGTGCCACTTCTTTCTGGCATTCATAGCTTCAGATGAGAAATACATTGGCATTCAAATTTGTATTTCCCTATACAGGGCCACTATGAGTTGGAATCAACTCGATGGCACACAACAACAATAACAGCATAGGCAATGTGGAGCCCTGGTGACAAAGTGGTTAAGAGCTTGGCTGCTAATCAGAAGGTTAGCAGTTCAATCCACCAGCTGCTCCTGGAAACCCTATGAGGCAGTTCTACCTTGTCCTATAGGGCCACTATGAGTTGAAATCAACTCGATGGCAATGGGTTATAGGTAATGGGTCATTTCTTTCTAGCTACTTTTTAGACTGTTTCTGTTTTCAGCTTTCAGAGGTTTAATTATGATGTGGCTAGGTATGGATTTCTTTGAGTTTATCCTATTTGTGATTTCCTCAGCTTCTTGAATCTGTATGTTTATGTCTTTTTGCAACTTTGAGAAGTATTCAGCCACTATTTCTTTAAATACTCTTTCATTCCATCCTCTCTTTTTCCTTTCTTTTGGAAACTTTGTTGATGCAAACAGTGGATCTTTTGTTATTGTCCTACAGGTTTCTGAGACTTTATTCATTTCTTTTTAATCTATTTTCTCTCTGTTCAAATTGGGTAAATTCTATTGCTGTCCTCAAGTTCACTGATTCTATCCTCTGTCATTGCTCTACTATTGAGCTCATCAAGTGATATATATATATATAATTTCATTTTCATTTTTATAATGTTCATTTAGTTATTTTTAAAAAACTTCTACTTCTTTGCTGACATTTTCTATTTTTTTCACCAGTTTCAAGAGATTTTGCAATTGCTGTTTGAAGCATTTTTATGATGGCTGCTTTAAAAGCCGTGTCAGATAGTTCTAACATCTTATTCTTCTCCATGTTGAAGTCAGTTGATTGTCTTTTCTCATTCAAGTTTTGATTTTCCTGGTTCCTGATGATAGGTGATTATCAATTGTATCCTGGACATTTTGGTTATTATTTAGAAGATTATGGATCATGTTTAAATCTTCTATTTTAGAAGACAGTCTCCTTGTTTAGGTTTAGCACACCAGTCCTGGCTACTTTTGAGAGCTTTGGCTCCATGATTTAAATTCAGAGCCTATGCTGTGCTATTTTGGCTTTCTTGGTTCATCTAGTGCTGCTGGTACTCTGACTAATCCTTGCTAGTGCCACCTGCCAGGGTGGAAGACATGAGCAACCCTAGCCAGGCTGCTTAAGTGCCTCTAGCTGGGGGAGATGAATGTCCATCCCATAGGCATGGAGAACACTTCCTAGGCTCTGGGCTTCTCCTTGTGGTGAGATTTACCCCTGCCAATGCCCCTGGCCACCAAGCCATACGGTGTCTCTAGGTAGGGGAAGGCATTTTCTGCCTGTTGGGAAGAAGAGTGCCTCCCAGCTGGGATATTTTTTTTCGTGGAATTTCTTCCTGCTGATGTCCTCATCTGCCCAGTTTTTCTAGGTGGAGGAGGTTTTGTTTTCATTTTCGTTTCGTCTTTTTTCAAAAAAAATTTCACTTAAACACTATAGAAGTAGCAGAAATATATTCACCTACCTTTGGATACAGGAAACTGAAGCTGTCTTCGAACATTCTCTTCTTCCTAGAATCTTATAGAAAAAGTCATGCACTGGCAATCTGGACATGTGGGTCTGACATTCAGGTTGCTGTTAGTTAATGAGGTTTGTGATCTCTGACCACTCACTTCATCTTTCTAGACTTTCATTTCATTTTATCTGATCTTTAGGGACAACAGTTCATTATCTAAATTAGTTCATTCAACAGACACTTATTTAGGACCTCTTGTATGCAGGTAGGAGTCCCTGGGTGGTGCAAATTGTTAAGCATTTGACTACTAGCCCAAAAGTTGGCAGTTTGTACCCATCCAGAGACACCTCAGAAGATAGGCTGGGCAATCTGCTTCCAAAAGGTCACAGTCTTGAAAACCCTATGGAGCAGTTCTATTCTGCATGTATGGGGTCACCGTGAGACAGAATCTACTCAACAGCAACTAACAGTGAACAGTTTGGGGCTGGGCAAGCAAAGACAAACCTCAAGAAGCTCACAGAAAAGACAGAATGTTCCATGAGGGCAGGGACTGTTTTTGCCTTGTTCACTGTTGCTCTTGCTACTCTACAATATGGGTATAATGGTTCAGATTATATGTCAACTTGGCTGGGCCATGATTCTCTGTGTTTACATGTGATCACTCCCATGATGGGATCTACTGCGAGTAGCCAATCAGTTGAAAGGGAGTTTCTTTGGAGGTGTGGCTTGCATCTGAATATAAGCAGATGTTCTGGCTTTTTGCTCACTCTGGATCCTGCAGCTGCCTCCTGTTCATCTGACCTCTAGTTCTTGTTACTTGAGCTATCAGCTTATCTGCCAATCTTGGGATTCATCAATATTCGCATCCTGTGAGCCGGAGCCCTGCTCTCCAACTTGCCAATCTTGGGTTTGCCAGCCCCTGCAGCTACATAAATTAGGAGAAGCCTTGCAGTCTTGCCTGCCAATCTTGGGATTCTTCGATCTTCACAGCCTGTGAGCAAGGGCCCTGCTCTCCGACCTGCCAATCTTGTTTTTGCCATCCCCTGTGGCTACATGAATCTGGAGAAGCCTCTATCCTGATCCATGGACTTGGGACGTTCCAGCCTCTGTAATCACATGAGCCATTTCCTTGATATAAATCTCTCTATATATGTATTTATATGCTTTACTGGCTTTGCTTCTCTAAAGAACTCAGCCTAAGACATTTGGCATGTAAAAGGTGGTATATCAGTCAGGTTTCAATCAGGAAAATGGAAGCTACTCTAAATATTTTGAGTCAAGAGTTATTTAGTGCAAGGAATTGGAATTTTACACTCCTATATGAAAATCTATAGCTATTGAAAAGTCAAGAGGTGACTTTGAGTAGATTCTGAAGTATAAGGATCATACTGATGATTCCAGCTGTCTGTTCTCGGATGCTGCCCTGTTAAATAATGGATTCCCCATCTCTTCCACCTTCTAAATCTTATGTGAATGTCTTCTTATTGTCAGATATCTAAACCAGAATGATTTGTGGAAAGGGATTCTGGGTCATAAATAAGAATGTAGGATAAGCAATATGAATAGACAGTGGATAATAGATTATGCTCTATTTAACATCCACCATTTCACTTGGATAAATATACAGTATATAAGCAATAAATAAAATGAGACATATGTACAAATATTCAAAATACAGTGTGATAATTTATTATGGTAGTCACACTTAGAGGGGGCTATGTGAGCAAAGGGTGGTGGGATAGGGGAGAATATGGTGCAAGTCAAGGAAGACTTTGTGAGTAAGGGCTGTATCAGATAAGGATAGATTTAGCTGGGAGTAGTAGAAAATTCCAAAATAACAGTGGCTTAAATTTCTCTCACACTAGTAAAAATTTATAGCTGTTCAATCCAGGACTGGCGTGGTGCTCCAAAGCGGCAGGAATCCAGACTCCTTCTATCTTATTTCCCCACCCACTTTGCTTCCCTTTCTTTCATGATTCAAGATGGTTGCTGAAGTTACAACCATTACTCACACATTCCAGTCAGTAAGAAGGAGGAGAGGAGGAAGAGCATTGTTCTTTCCCTTTACATATACTTCCTGGAAAATGTGCTCATTGCTTTCCCCAAATATCACATTGTCAGAACTTGTCACATGTCCTTCCTCTCCCCAGCTTCAGGGGAGACTGGGAAATGTGTTGATCCTAAGCATATATGTGCCCTGCCAAGTTCAGAGTTTGCTACTACGGAAGAAGGAGAAATGTATGGAGGCAAGAGAACTTTCAGATTTACATTCGCTAATTGTGTAAACTCTGCTAGTTGAAGGAGCCATCCCTTATTACAATTCTCAGCTGAGACCACATCGCATCTTTAAATACTGTGGAAATGACTCATGAGGTAGAGACTGCCCCAACACAAGAGATTTGGATGAACTGTTCAGGACTCTTTACTTCTGTGGGTCTGTGCTTCTTTGATCATAAAACAAATGCTTTGGACAAGATGGTCTCTAAGATCTATCCCCTCAAAAAATCCATACATGAGAGAGAAACTTTTCATTATTAGTGCTTGGATGGAGTGGGGAGATATATAAATCATTCCTTGTAGGAGTTAATACAAAGAGTTGGAACCTATAGCTTCTATATCTGCACTGTCCAATATGGTAGCAACTTGTTACATGTGACTATTGTGCACTTGAAAGGTAGCTAGTCAGAAGTGAAGGGTGGTGTAAGTGAAAAATACACCTTGGGGTTAGTATGAAAAGAAAGAATGTATCATATCTAATATTTTTTTTCATTGATTACATGTTTAAATAATATTTTAGCTATGGAAGACTAAATGATATCTATTATTAGTTTTATCTGTTTCTTTTTATTTTTTTAATGTAGCTATCAGAAAAATTAAAATTATATATATATGACTTGCCTTTGTGACTCACATTGTATTTCTGTTAGTCAGTGCTGATCTATATTAAGAGTTGGCTACAGGAACCAATTTCCAATTTGAATTTGATTACATGCATTAGCCAAGATCAATGATCAAGTGTCTTAGAAAAATCTTAACATGTACTTAAAATAGTATGTATTGTCAGATGTCTAAGTAACTCCTTAATGTTCAAGATTAACAGAAATAGCAAAATCCATTGAGACATGTGTTTGTATATAAGTGAATTTGAGAAGTGCATCTATAAGTTATACATATAAACCTGAGCCCACAGGCTCAGAGCTTGGAAAAAGAAGTATATCTGACTTAGTGAATTCAGGATGTTGGTGAGGATTAAAATGAATGAAAACTGAAAATATGCTTAGTGCACTGATAACGTGTTTTTCCAGGCTACTGACTCCCAAACCTGCCATCAGTTGAATACTGAGAAGTAGAAAAGATGTAAGAAAGAAACCTGGCATGCAGAGGATAATAAAATTTTCCTGAGGGAGAATCAATAAATTTAGCTATTTGACACTAGTGTTGTGGGTATATGTGAGTGCGATCATAGATGCCCATCTGCCATCTAGGTTAATGGATGTGGCCTAGAAAAGATCTGACAAACTCCAAATAGCATGGAAGTCCCCCATGTTCTGACTCCAAATTTCCTCTGTAGTCTCCTCGGTGAACATACCGCTCCATGCACCCTTTTCCCAAACAACCTGGATGATTTATTATTGTTATTGTTAGCTGCCGTGAACTCACCAGAATGTTCGAGTCCATCATTGTGGCTATTGTTCCAGTCCATCTCACCAAGGGTCTCCCTTACCCTCATTGGCTCTATTTAACTTCTGCCAAACATCCTACCAGTCTTTCCTTATGCTGTTCCTTCACATAAAGATATCTTTGTTTCCCTTTACTACCTATCAAGATTTTATTCACTCTCTAAGACCTAGCTCAAATACCAAATACAACTTCCATTGAAGGCTTCCTTTTCTTTCAGTAATTCATTCACAAATATTATTAACAGTCTACAAAATGCTGGCCATATTCCAAGCCCTGGGGTATAGAGATGAACAATACAGAGTTCTTGCCTTCAAAAAGTTCATGACCTAGCAAGGGAGACAAGGAAGAAAATAAAAATGCACCGCAGAGTGTGAGAGATACTATGAGATGGGTCCATTCTCCACTCTGCTATCACACTGATCCTTCAAAAATGCGGTTTGATTAGACCACTACTTTTCTTAAGACCTATCATTTGCCAAATATACACAAGATCATCTGGACAAGGATGCGTCCCAGCATCGGTCAAACTACCTGGGTATGAATCTTGTCTCTGCCACTTACTAGCTATGTGACCTTGGGCAAGTACTGAAGTCTTCTGGGCATCATTCTTCTGAAATGTAAAATGGGGACGATAATAATAATTTCTTCCCAGGATAATTGCATTAAAAGAGGTAATATGCATAGAATCATGTACATTATAAGTACTCCACAAATATTAGCTATTACTATTATTAACAAGAAGGTTAAAAATTGCCTAAACAACCATCAATAGGGGCTTAACTATATTAAAAGATTGAGGTTGTATGGATCAACATAAAAATAGCTTTTTTAAAATATGCTCCCCTTTGAGTGTTACAGACAATGTGTGTGTAGTTGTACATGCACAATAGAAAACTTCTAGAAGGATCTCCAGGTAATTTTTAATAGGCATTGACTCTAAGGAAGAAACTGGAAGTTTAAAGAAGCCCCAGTAAGGAACCACAATAGTATAGTTGAAAGAAAGGAACTAAAAATGTCTTGTACATCTAGCATATGACATTTAATAGGTGAGAAATAGATTAAGCTCAGAAACAGTTAATTAAGTAGCATAAGATCACATCTCAGAGATCACTGGAGCTGGGATTCACACCTAGATGCACTTGACGTCACCAAGATGGACTCAGAATAGAAAGCACGAAAGCGTTGTGCACAATATCTGGCATGTAGTAAGTCCTCAACTCATTCCTTGAATTGAATTGCTGCTTCCTTCTCTATTTCCGCTAGATATCACTCCTAGGCTAACTAAAATGTCATTCTACCCAATATCTACTGCCTCTGGACTTTCGGAGATAAGGTTTACCTGATATTTGTAGGAGAAGCACATCTAAAAAATTCCATTTCTGAAAGCTGTACACTCAGGTGGAGGAGGTAACTAGCCAGCCACGTTAATGTGTGTCCTCCTGTTTACTCCCTTCGTTCTGAAACCTCACGTGGCCTCTTTGTTAAGGTGGTCATTAATCCAGAGTGGGAGGGAAAGAGAGAGACTTAGAGGGAAATTATTCATAATTGCAGCTCTCTATTAGTATGTTTTTCTCTGCGACCTGGAGCTGAACATTGTGAAATGTATTTGTTCCCAGTGCAAATTTAAATGTGAATTAAGTAGCGCTGTGAGGCTGAGTTATTTGAGGACAAGGCTGTTCTTCAACTCGTGTATGGAATTGTTGCCTGAAAATACCCACCTAAGTGAAGATGCCTCCTGCCTTGATGGTAGGGGCACACCTTAAGGTACTAACTTAAATATCAGCTCTGCCGATGTTAACTAGCTGGTGGCCTCTGGAAATTTCTGTGGACTACAGTTGGTTTTTTTGTTTTGTTTTGTTTTGTCTTTAAAATGAGAGGATCTCAAACTCAAAGTCCACAACTGGCAAGTAGGGCATCTAAATGATGACTGACAGGGAGTTGATGCCCAATCTATAGACGGAAGGCCCTCCTTAGTTCTATTGGGATATGTGAGTCTAGTGTTACAACATTTTTCTGATTTTCATGTGGAATCTAACAGTTTTTAAATGATGGAAGTTAATTTAAAAAAAATTTTTTTAAATTCTGTTTGGACCTAACTATACAAGGTCTGCCAGCCACCAGTTAGAGATCTCATTTTAGAGGATCTGGAAGGTTCCTTACTATTAAGTGATTTTGTGATAGCTGAGAGAATAAAAAGTATTGCACTAACTCCCTTGCAGTGGTCATAATGGCACTGAGATGTGGAGTGGGGAGCTAGAAGCCCTTGGCTGACCTCAATTTCCAGCACATAGTTGTGATGTGATTCGGAGCAGGTCATCTAACCTCAGTTTTCTTGTCTGGAAAATAGCAACAAGAACACTTTTCTTGTCACACTGGTCTGTTGTGAGGATTAAAAAAAAATGTATGAAGTGTGCTTAAAGTTGTAAATGTAATACAATAATAGATAGGTAGATAGGTAGGTGGATGGGTGGATGGATGGATAGACAGATAGATAGACAGCTGCAGTTGAGTCAACCCTGACTCATAATACTTATGTACAATAGAAAGAAATGTTGCCTGATCTTGCATCATCCTTATGATCACCAGTATGTTTGAGTCGCAGCTATTATGCCTCGCCCTCAAGCTCACCATCCCTCTGCAATGCAATAGGAACATGAGATTATCAGGATTATTGTTTCAAGATAAAGATGCCAAGGACTCACTGTAAAGAAACTGGTGAAGCTTATGACAGGAGGAATCCAGATTCAGAAATACATGAAGTTATTAATTATAACTAACTTATATTGGACTCTCCAGCCATCCATTCATCTACTCATCCATCCATCCATTCGTCCACCCACCATCCATCCATCCACCCACCCATCCATACATCCATCCATCCACACATCTGTTGAATATTTACTAAGGGCCTACTGGGTACTGGGAGCTTTTCTAGGCACTGAAGATACAGCGATGAATGCAACAGACTGAGTCGTTACTCTACAGAACATACATTCTAGTGAAGTGGGGAGAAGAGGAAGTAGACATAATAAACAAATACATAAATAGTATATAATATAATTCAGGAAATGATAAGTGTTATAAAGAAAAATAAAACAAGATGAGGGTAGCAAGAGTGGCAGAGGGAACTGTTCTATATAACATGTCTAGGACATTTTGTTTGCTAAGTACAGGACAAAAACATGATCGCACGTGATTCTCACCATCACCCTCTGAAGTGGGTGTTAGTGCCCCAGAGAAAAAGAAATGAACGGTAGGAAATTAGTTATCCAAGAGTCAGACTGAAACTCAAGCCCATCTGACACCAAAGCCCAAGTTCTTGACACACTCTCCAGTCCCAGTATTTGGGCCAGTCAGAACTGAGCTAGATAGACCCTGGCTTGTTGCTGTTATTTTTGCTCCAACACAAACATTTAAAAAGTTCCTATGATTGTTGATGTGTTGTGAGATTGTTAACCATTGTCATAGGGCAACATTTGTAGTAACTGTCAAATGGGAGACTATTTTGTCCTGTAAGCCTTCAT
>NW_004443939.1:14916918-14921213 GCF_000243295.1 Trichechus manatus latirostris | reverse complement strand
GCAGGAGAAAGATGTGGTGGTCTGCTTCTGTCAATTTTTATAGCCTTGGAAACCCTATGGGGCAGTTCTACTCTGCCCCGTGGAGTCACTATGAGTCGGATTCGACTCCACGGCTATGGTGGAGCATCTGTATCATCCTTGCCCTATTTTATTTTCTTCAAAGAGCTGTTGCTATCTACAAGTATATTGTGTATTTATTGTTTCTTTGTTTATACACTTCTCTTGCACTTGAACATCAACTCCTGGAGAGCATAGACTTTATCCGTTTTCTTCAGTATTATCTTCCCAGCACCTTCAAACAGCATCTGGCACAAGTTGGCTCTTAATAAATTTGGGTTGAATGGTTGAATAAAGGAAAGAAGGAACAAAATGAACCTTCCTATATATGACAATATCTGAGGGGCTTGGTAAAAATACAAATGCCTAGGCCTCATCCTGGAGAATGAGATTCAGTAGGTTTTGGAGTAGAGCCTGGGCATCTATAATTTTCAAAAGCTGAACAGTTAAGTCTGAGCCAGACAAAAGCCAGTTGTTAAATATTCAAGAATTTTGTGAGTTGGTTATTAGAAACAGAGATTATTAATAATCAAATTATACAAGCTTACAATTAAATAAACTATATTAAAAACAAAGGTAATACATACTCAAAATGCATCACTTCCTAATTATTTTTCTACATTTTACTATTACCTGTGCTATTGAGATTATTTACATCGATTGTATCTGCATAGTAGAAACACTCTATAATGGGGTGCTACCAGCATACCCTTCCCAACTCTGAGTTCAGTGAGGTCATGCTGATAGCTTCAAACTGACCATTAAAGGAACATTTCACACCACAAAAATTGCCAAATGCTACAAATCAGGGCTGTTTATTCCCTCCAGACAGCTGGTTGTTAAACATTTACCAGCACACCCCTGGGTACACTTAAGTAGAGAATCACTGACACAGTGAAAAGAGAATGGATTCACATCAACAGCCCACTTAGCAGCTGTGTGACCTGAGTGGTTTCTAAACTGCTCCGAGGCTAACCTTCTGTCTCAGGAAAAGATAACCATCAGTGCAGTCAGTGAGATAGAGGCAAAATATGCTGACCGCGCTATCTAATTTTAATCTGTACTTCTAGATTAACAGCTATATTTTTTGAGCAAACATGTTTTTCCTCGGTGGTCAAAATCAGGATGTGAAACCATATGCCCCGAGGGGTCTTAACCAAGTGATCATCTGTACCCCTCAAAATAAATGTACTCAGGAAAAGTACTGTCTGGGTGCTGTCGCCAACAAGATATTTTTGCAAGATAGACAAAGAAAATACATGTAAGCATCTTGTGATCGTGAAGTAAGCATCCTGTGAAATTATGTGTAATCACTAACTATACTATTAATAATCAGTAACCACCCCGAGTGTGATTATCAAAATATTCATTGATTTTCCTGTAATTGTCCTCCATATGATTTGGTTCCTCTTTTTACCCCATAAGAATACTTGTATAACAAAACTGCCATAGGACTACCTGGTTCCATTTTCAATGGACTACATGGTTCCTCAGTTGCAATCGTTTTAAACCCTTAATAAACCCCTGTTTTAACTTGAAACATCACTTAAGTTTTTCTCTGCAGCAATTCCTTAGCTCTAAACTGTTATTTGATTGTATCTTTCCCCCTCCCTGCCCTTAGCCTAACTCTGTTGTTGTTATGTGCCTTCTACTTGGTTCTGACTCATAGCGACCCTATGTACAACAGAAGAAAACACTGCCCAATCCTGTACCATCCTCACAATCATTGCTATGTTTGAGCCCATGGTTGCAGCCACCATGTCAGTCTATCTCCTTGAGGATCTTCCTGTCTTTCACTGACCCTCTACTTTACCAAGCATGATGTCCTTCTCCAGGGACTGGTCCCTCCTGATAACGTGTCCAAAGTATGTGAGATGAAGTCTTGCCATCCTCACTTATAAGCAGCATTCTGGTTGTACTTCTTCCAAGACAGACTTGTTCATTCTTCTGGAAGTCCATGGTATATTCAATTCTTCGCCAACACCATAATTCAAATGCATCAACTCCACTTTTGTCTTCCTTATTCATTGTCCAGCATTCACATGCATATGTGGCGATTGAAAATACCATGGCTTGGATCAGGCGCACCTCAGTCCTCAAAGTGATATCTTTGCCTTTGAACACTTTAAAGAGGTCTTTTGCAGCAGAGTTCCTCAATGCAGTACGTTGTTAGATTTCTTAACCGCTGCTCCCGTGGGTGTTGATTGTGGATTCAAGTAAGATGAAATCCTTGACAACTTCAATCTTTTCTCCATTTGTCATGTTGCTTATTGGCCCAGTTGTGAAGATTTTTGTTTTATTTATGTTAAGGTGTAACCCATATTAAAGGCTGTAGCCTAACTCAGAGGATGAGAAAATGGAGGTAACACAATTTACATCTTTTTAGCATACAAAAGGCTTTCAGTAAATGTTTAGCCTGTAGTTGCTCTGGGGAGATAAAAGGGAGGCTCTCCCTGAGGGGTGAGTCCTGAAACATGGGAAGAATTAAGCAGTCAAAGGGCGAGCAGGGAAAATGTTATGATGATTGGTAAGATACTCCTGAGAAAGAGAGGAGTTGAAGAGAAGCCCAGAGAGAGAGAGAGAGAGAGACAGAGAAGGCCCACAATGGCACACAAGAACATGACCCTTTAGGAACTCTGGGTAATTACTGGGTTACAGATATCAAACTTTTTGGTATCAGGACCTCTTTATACCTTTAAAAATTATAGAGAACCTCCAAAAGATTTTGTTTATGTAGGTTATGTCTATTAATAGTTACCATATTAAAAATTGAAACTGTGACATAAGTAATTTGCTATTGGCTGCTAACTGAAAAGTTGGTATTTCAAAACCACCCAGCATCTCTGTGAAAGAAAAGTCCTGGCAATCTGCTTCTGTAAAGATTACAGGCAAAAAAATCCTGTGGAACAGTTCTACTCTGTAACACATGGGGTCACCATGAGTCAAAATTGATTGGATGGCAACTGAATTTTTACTGGTTTATTTAATAATTTATAACAGTAAGAATAAACCCATTACATGCTAATATAAATAACATGCCTTTTGTGAAAATTAGCTTTATTAACCAAAACAAAGCATGGCATAGATATACATTTGTACAAATCTCTTTAATGTCTGGCTTAATAGAAGTTAGCCAGATTCTTGGACTTCCAGGCAACATGGCACTATAGTCAGAAGCACCACGCCATCCCTCCACAGCAAAGATCAGAAAAACTAAGTCAAACAGAGTCACACGTCAGTCTTGAAACCCTAAGCAATAAATGAAGAAATAAAGAACTCAGCCAAGCACCGAATGGAATAAGAAAATGACCGAGAACAGAGAGCAAGGAGAGATACATGCAGAGGTCCCCTATCAGCTACTGCAGCACGGATCTGCCATCTTGGACTCCTATCAGAGATCGGTGAACAGGGGGTATGAGAAAGCAGCTTCATGGAGCTTCCAGCAGGGGACAGAACGACTGGTAACCAGCAATATACAATTTCCCATCCCCACACCCTTCTTCACCCCCACTTAGCCTCCTCTGCTTCCTGCAGCCACATCTCTTGGCTGGGAAGCACCAGATTCACCCTGGTGTTGCTTGGATTCCACCCACCCGCACTGGCCAGCTCCCTGAGTGCCTTTTGTTGGCTGCTAGTGTTGCTTTTTTCTGCTTCTTTAGATTTCTTCCTTACCTCTCACCACCTCCCCCTCCTTTCTCTCAAATACCTGGCTCTGTGTGCCGTCTTTGCCTCTTCCTGAAAGGCTGCAAAACGTCACTCAACTGTGAAACTGCTTCCCGGCCCATGCTGCCACACTGGTGGAACCCCCGGGGCTTTTTTGTTTGTTTGTTTGCTCTGATTTTCTGATTTGTTTGTTTGTTTTCTTTTTCTTTTCTTGGTTTGGGAGCCCCTTCTAGCCAGGCAGTACCATGCAGCTTGGGAGCTACTCCCTTACTCTGCACAGATGCACAAGGAAATTCCTGGGGGCATTTCTTTTTTCTGGTTTTGGGTTTTTTTGTTTGTTTGTTTCTTTGTTTTATTTTCTTCTCTCTCTTATTTCCTTTTTGTCTTTCTTCATTTCCAGTTTCCGATTTATTCACTTTTTCTCTTTTATTCCTTTTTTTATTTTTGTTTTTCCCCATTTCTCAGTCTCTCATCTCTCCACTCCAATAGCAAGCTCCCTTAGCACTCTAGTTTGTTTGTTTATTTGTTTGTTTTTGGCTCCTGTTCCTCTCTCCTCTCTCTAATCTTTCCCATAC
>NW_004443939.1:14897655-14913568 GCF_000243295.1 Trichechus manatus latirostris | reverse complement strand
TGAGTACTCATGAGAAAACAAGAGCAAATAAAGCAAGTAATGTCTTAGTATTATTATAAAATAGTTTTGACCTCTGGGAACACTTGAAAAGATCTCTGGCAACTTAGAGTCCTGGGACCACACTTGAGAACCTCTAATCTTGAACCTAAAACTCAAAATGTGAAGTGAAGAAGCGGATAGGTTGAAGATATGAGGCTTGCAAGGAGTTTATGGAGACACATTGAAGGCTTAAAAGCCAGGGAATGATAAGGTAAGATTTTGTTTTTGTTTTGATTTTTGGAAAGATCTTGGGCTATCATGAGGAAAATGGATTAGTAGGGCCAAGAAGGTTGGGTGGAGGACCAATTAGGAAGCTGTTACCATAAAACAGGTTAGACATGAACGTGGCCTGAACTGAAGTTGTAGTTGTAAATACGGAGAGTAAGGGGAGGATCAGAGGTGTAAAGTAGATACAATAAACAAAGCAATAGTCTCAGGGGTTCCTTCAGCCTTAATGGATCCAATAAGTTTGGATTCTTTGGGAATTTGAAGCTCCGTTCCACGTTTTTTCCCTTTTTATCAGGGTCCATCTATTATGTCCCCAGTTGAAATGTTTGGTGATGGTAGCCAGGCACCATCCAGTTCTTCTGGTCTCATGTTGGGGAAGCGGTGGTTCATGGAGGCAATTAGTCCTGTAGCCAGTTTCTTCACTTATTCTTGGATTTTCTTCTTCCTCTGTTGTTCCAGGCAGATAGAGACCAATTGTTTTATCTTGGATGGCCACTGGCAAGTGTGATGACTTACTTATGAGGGGAGAGGAAGGAGGAAAGGATGATTCCCAGGCTTCTGAGTTGGGCCACTGAGTGGATGGATGGTGGGCACACAGGAGAAAGAGCAAGTTTGAGGTATAAAAACAATTAACTCCGCTCTGGACATCCAAGTAGAGTTTTCTAGTAGGCGGTTGACAAGACAGAAGAGGTATCTGGGCAGGGAATAGTGTGGCTTGGGGAAACAAAAACAAAGGCTTACAGGGACAAATTAATTTGTCACACAGCTTCTAAGTGCTTTTAACATTTTCGCTAAAGTAAATATATGAAAAGGGTTATTATACTACCTGGCATGTAGTAGTCATTGAAATATATTGGTTGTTTTTTTACCTTGATTTGTTTCTTTTTCTCTAACTCTCAAATGAGTTGCAAAGGGCATTTCACCGCCCACTCAGTTAGTGACATTCATTTGGAATAATATAATGCGTGGGCTTAATGTGAGAAGCTTAATGTAATTTTACTCAGGCTCGTGGCCAGGAAAATTAGTAAGGTTAGAAAATATAAGGTAGCTATGCTAAAACTTGGCATTTTAAAAAACATGAGCAATGTAGAAAATTGTAAGCAGGATATAAAGCATCCATCCCCACAAGCGCTCTAGGAGCAGAAGAAACATAGTGCTGAACTGTACGTCTGCTACATGAGGTCAGTCCATGATCATAATGGTTAGACCTGACATTGACCCCATGAGTGATATGGGTATTGTTCGTAGTCACAGGGTACCCAGAAAGGAGAAGAGGAATGGTCAGTAAAGTTTGCACCCTATAACTGTCATCCATCCATACAGACATTCAACAAATATTCATTGTTTACCAAACCGGCCACAGAGCAAAGTGCTAAGTCCCCTTCAAGTTGTAAAGTGAAATGAGACTAGGGTCCAACCTTTGAGAATTTACTAATACTGACAGAAAGAGTTCTTGAGCTGTTAAGGCACTTTTCTAAGCATTTTACGTGTTTACCAGGGCTCCTTCCATAATCCTTCTGAATCCTACTTGAATTTCTGGCAGTTCCCTGTTGGTGTACTGCCACAACCACTTTTGAATTATCTTCAGCAAAATTATACTCGTGTATTCAGAAGAAGACATGGAAAGAGGGATATTATTGCTGATGTCAGATAGATCTTAGTTGAAAGCAGAGAATACCAGAAAGATGTTTACCTGTGTTTTATTGACTACGCAAAGGCATTTGACTGTGTGGATCATAACAGATTATGGATAATATTGCAAAGAATGGGAATTCCAGAACACTTAATTGTGTTCATGAGGAACCTGTACATAGATCAAGAGGCAGTTGTTTGAACAGAACAAGGGGATAATGCATGGTTTAAAATCAGGAAAGGTGTGCATCAAGGTTGTATCCTTTCACCATACTTATTCAATCTGTATGCTGAGCAAATAATCAGAGAAGCTGGACTATATGAAGACGAATGTGGCATCAGGACTGGAGGAAGCATCATTAACGACCTGCGATACGTGGATGACACAACCTTGCTTGCTAAAAGTGACGGGGACTTTATGCACTTACTGATGAAGATCATAGGGCCTTCAGTATAGATTACACCTCAACATAAAAAAAACCCTCACAACTGGACCAATAAGGAACATCATGATAAATGAAGAAAAGATTGAAGTTGTCAAGGATTTCATTTTACTTGGATCCACAATCAACGTCCATGAAAGCAGCAGTCAAGAAATCAAAAGAAATCAAATTTCTTTGGACAAATCTGCTGCAAAAGACCTCTTTAAAGTGTTAAAAAGCAAAGATGTCACTTTGAGGTCTAAGGTGCGCCTGACCCAAGCCGTGGCATTTTCAATTGCCTCATATGTGTGTGAAAGCTGGACAATGAATAAAGAAAAATTAATGCCCTTGAATTATGGTGTTGGCAAAGAATACTGAATATACCATGGACTGCCAGAAGAATGAACAAATCTGTCTTGGAAGAAGGACAGCCAGAATGCTCCTTAGAAGCAAGAATGGTGAGACTTCATTTCATGTACTTTGGACCTGTTATTAGGAGAGACCAGTCCCTGGAGAAGGACATCATGCCTGGTGAAGTAGAGGGTCTGCGAAAGAGAGGAAGACCTTCAACAAGATGGATTGACACAGTGGCTGCAATGATGGGCTCAAACATAGCGATGATTGTGAGGATGGCACAGGATGGGGCAGTGTTTTATTCTGTTGTACATAGGATCGCTATGAGTCGGAACCGACTCTGTGGCACCTAAAAACAGCAACCTTCTGTAAAAATTACAGCCTTTTGATCTTTTTAACAAAAGTATAAGGTGGGTATTATTTTTTACAATTATCCTTAAACAAACGGGAATGCTGAAACAAGGAGAGATTAAGGCAATTTCCTAAGTCACTAGAGCATGTGCTCCGGTTAGAGAGATGAGGACATGTCTCTGAGAGGGTCTTCCATGACGGGTCCTGTAAGGGGCTTGCTGAGGAGAGGGTCTTTGTGAACTGAGACAGGCCCCTAGGTGGGAGTATGCAAAGCATGTCCAGAGCAGACACAATATGTGGGGTGTGTTGGAAGATAGGAAGGAAACACAGAGCCAGCTTGGCACAGAGTTGGTGCTTCATAAATACCTGTTGAATGGGGATTTGAGAAGAAAAACTACTAATAAAAATACACAGTGTCTTAGTTACCTAGTGCTGCTATAACACAAATACTACAAGCTGGTGGTTTTAAAGAACGTAAAATTTTATTTTTTCACGGTTCTAGAAGCTAAAAGTATAAATCAGGATGTCAGGTATGTTGATTTCTTCTGTAAGCCTCTCTCCTAATTCTGGTGTCTGTGGACAATCCTTAGTGTTTCTTTCCTCAGTCACTAGAGTTGGTGTCACCCAGTGCGATGACTCATGGTGTCACCCCCCCGCAAACCTCCTGGGGCGGGTGGGGCTGGCTGGTGAACAGCCCCTGGTAGACAGAACAGCCTAGCCCCACCTGCCCTGCACAGGGCCGAGTGCTGCAACGGCCCTGACCCTCCCGGCCCTGCCCTCACCATCCCCCCAGCTCCCCACAGCTCCTCTCATTTCCCATTGGCCAAGGCTGAGACCCTCCTCTCTGCCCAATGGTGAGCCCCTTGGCCAGGCTGCCTGCACTCTCATTTACAGTTAGGGGGTTAGTGGGAATGGGGGGGATGACACCAACCCTAGTGATGTCACTGCCTTGGTGGCCCCTCCCCTAGCAGTGCCAGCTCACCTGCTGTCGCCACCACCACTGCCACAGACCCTGGGGTCATTTTGGTGTCACTCCATCACTCCTTCTGACAGCGTCAGGGGTGCAATGCACACCACCTGCAGCCCCCTAGTGATGCCACTGTCTTTGCTTGTAGATGATTCTATATGTTGTCTTTCTTCCCCTGTGTGTGTGTCTCTCTGTGTCTATTCTGTTTTTATAACTCAGAAGTGATTAGATTTAGGACCCACCCTACTCCTATAGGGTTACTATGAGTCAGAATGTACTCAATGGCAACGGGTTTGGTTTTTTTGGTCTACTCAGTATGGTCTAATTAATATAACAAAGAAACCCCTATTTCCAAACAGGATGGCATCCACTAGGGGTTAGGAGTCCAACACATATTGTGGTGGAACACAATTTGATCCATAACAGATAGTATACCAGAACCAGATTGCTGAAGATCTGGAAGGCTGGGCCAAGGAGTTAAGTCATTATTTATATAGGCAGTGGGGAGCCAGAGAATCATTTAAAGCAAGGGAGGATATAATAAAAATAATAGTTCTGAAAAATTGGCGTGGCAGATGGTGTAGCAGGAGAGTTGAAGTAGAGGGAGACTGAAGGCAGGGAGAATAAGTAGTTGTAATGTCTTTGCAGTCAAAAAAGAAGAGACAAGGGTTATCCATTTGTTTCTGCAGCGGATATTCTTTACAACTCTTTTTCTCATTATAAAATAGCACAGGGTCAGTATAGGAAATTTGGAAAATACAGAAAAGTATAAAGATGAAAAACACCCATGAGACCAATACTCCAAGGCAATTACTGTTAATATATTTATATTCATTTTTTTCTAGGCAGATATCCTCTAGGTAGATTGAGAGATAAAGGATAGATAAACAAATAAATAGGTAGGTAGGTCAATCAAAATGATTGACAAAACTGGGATTGTGTTGCTTGTAGTTTGGGATTCTAGGGTTGTTTTTTCCTCCTTTGTATCATATTGTGAAATTTTCCCCATGCCATTAAGCATTTCTTGAAATGGTTAACCACCTCATATTCAATTGATTGAAATAATGACATAATTAATTTAAGCAATTGGCTATTGTTGATATTTACTTAGTTCCTTTTTTTTTTTTTTCTTTTTATAGCTGCAAATAGTCCTGTAGGGAACAACCTTGTTCATAAACCCTAGCCTTGTCTTTGAATATTTCCTGAAGTTCAGTTTCTAGGAGTGAAATTACTGGCTTAAAGGGTATGAGCATTTTTAAGATTCATGATCTGTATTTCCAAATTGCTTTCTGGGCAAATTGTAACAATTTGCACATCCACCGGCCCTGAGCAAAATTTCTACCAGTGGATTGCAACACTTGCATCATTTTCTAAGTAGGTAGCCCTGAATTGTATGGATTATGCCAGACCGCAATTTCAAATTGGAGTTCAAATATTTTATGCGGGTTATGTGTCAGTTATGAGGCAGTTCTACTCTGTCCTTTAGGGTCACTATGAGTCAGAATCGACTTGACAGCAATGGGTTTATGTGTCAGATTAGGACAGTTCTTTCTTGAAGCCAAGTTTGCCCAGTGGACCTGGAACTGGATAAAAGCCCCAAAACCCACCACCGTCGAGTTGATTCTGACTGATAGCAGTCCTAAAGGACAAAGTAGGACTGTCCCGTGGGGTTTCCAAGGCTGTAAATCTTTACAGAAGGTTTGGCTGGTGGGTTTGAACTGCAGATCTTTCAATCAGTAGCCAAATGCTTAACCACTTAGCCACCAAGCTTCCTGGGACTGGATAAGTAGCCATTTATGTTGTGCAAGTGGAAACGAGGACTGACATCACTGAGTTAATTGCCTTACCTAAAATGATGCAACTTGGAGAAGGCTCTTTAAAAAAACAAGAGGACTGATATTTCAGATACCTTTTTTTAAAGCCATCTTCAAGATAGGCAAAACTGATTATTTCCGGCCTGACGACCCTGAATCTTTATTCCTTTCTGTCTCCTCCTGATGAGCTGGGATTTGACCAATTCACTTTTCATTAACACCTCCACCAGAAGATTGGAACAGGGAATAAAAGGAGAAGAAAATCAAAGCTGCCTAGGCTTCTTTTTGATTGGTAGGAGGATAAAAGTAAAAAGTAAGTGTACATGCTAATGTCCCAGTTCTCCTCGACTCCCAAAATGCAGACAATTGAGAGGTTAGTGCATTATCTCAGAAATTATTGGGAAGGTGTTTCTTTCAATCACAAAAGATGCCTGATTTTTTAGCTTTGGCTATTATATACCCAATCATTACAGAACTTTGAATGCATAGAAGGTCTCATGTTTCTTCAGGAGTTTGTAGCATCTCACCCCACTTACCCTCACAGCACACCGCAGCTTGCTTATCCGTGTGATGAGGGAGGAGGGAGTGGATTAGGTTACTTTCAACTCTAACCCTAATGACTCCTTGATTCAAACATCTTAATCCAGGATGAATGTCCCACGGGAAAGATTTAGAGGAGCAGAAGAGCCTCCCGCCTTGGCATTTCCTATAGGCAAACTATAGTTCCTCTCCATAGTATCCAGATTATTTTATGTGCTCTACAAATATTATCAAGGAGCCCTGATAGCACAAAGGTTAAACGCTCAGCTGCTAACTGAAAGGTTGGCAGTTCAAACCCACCAGCCATTCCGCTGGACAAAGAAGTGGCAGTCTGCTTCCATAAAGGTTACAGCCTTAGAAACCCTGTGGGGCAGTTCTACTCTGTCCTGTAGGGTTGCTGTGAGTCAGGATCAACTTGACAACAACAGGTTTGGTTTTTGGGTACAAATATTATCATACTCAATCTTCATGAGGACAGATCCTATTATTAGCCTCATAATTTACAGATGAGAGACTGGAGCACAAAAAGGTTAAGTGAATTGACCAAGGTCTCACACATACAATTAACAAATGGCAGAGATGGGTTTCAAACTGAGACACTTTGGTTCCAGAGTGAGTGCTGTCAACTACAGTGCAATGCTGTCCTCCATGCTGGAGGCTTTCACAGTAAGCCTCTGGAGTATTCAAATCCCGCCAACCTTGCTTCCCAAAACTGATGCCTTAAAGAGGTGTACATCTCACTTTCCTCAAACCTAAAATGGGAACACAAAAATGTACCTCACTGTGTTGGTGTGAAGCATAAAAAAATATATATGTATATATATTGTTGGTCAAATGACTTTATTTATTTATTGGTATTTGCTTGTTGTGTGACCTTGGACAAATTTACTTTTTCTCTCTCTGCCTCAGTTTTCATATCTGTAAAATGGATGTGATGATAGTATCTAATTCAGGAGGTTATAAAAATCAAGTGAGTTAATATACATAAAATGCTCAGAACAGTATCTGGCACAGAGAAAACCACTCTTTTTAAGTGTCATTGTTAATATTATACGTCAAATAATTTTATGTTTTGTTATGTTATCTTAAGGAGCCCTGGTGGTGCAGTGGTTAATGTGCTCAACTGCTAATTGAAAGGTCAGTGGTTGGAAACCACTAGCAGCTCTGCAGGAGAAAGATGTGGCAGTCTGCCTTCGTAGAGATTTACAGCTTTGGAAACCCTATGGGGTTGCTATGAGTCAGAATCAACTTGACAGCAGTGGGTTGGTTTTTTTATTTTTTATTTTTGGTTTGGTTTATATTATTATAAACCATATTATTGCCTAGTATGGTGCAAGGAGGGATATCATTGCTGATGTCAGGTGGATCTTGGTTGAAAGCAGAGAACACCAGAAAGATGTTTACCTGTGTTTTGTTGACTATGCAAAGGCATTTGACTGTGTGGATCATAACAAATTATGGGTAACATTGGGAAGAATGGGAACTCCAGAACACTTAATTGTGTTCATGAGGAACCTGTTTGTAGACCAAGAGGCAGTGTTCAAACAGGAAAAGGGGATAAAGCGTGGTTTAAAATCAGAAAAAGTGTGTGTCAGTGTTGTATCCTTTCAGCATATTTATTCAGCGTGTATGCTAAGCAAATAATCTGAGAAGCTGGACTATATGTGAAGAAGAATGTGGCTCAGGATTGGAGAAAGTCTAATTAACAACCTGTGATATGTAGATGATACAACCTTGCTTGCTGAAAGTGAAGAGCACTTGAAGCATTTACTGAAGAAGATCAAAGACTACAATCTTCAGTATAGATTACACCTCATCATAAAAAAAACCTCACAACTGGACCAATAAGGAACATCATGATAAATGAAGAAAAAATTGAAGTTGTCAAGGATTTCATTTTACCTGGATCCACAATCAACATCCATTAAAGCAGCAGTCAAGAAATCAAAAGACATATTTCATTGGACAAATCTGCTGCAAAAGACCTCTTTAAAGTGTTAAAAAGCAAAGACGTCACTTTGAGGTCTAAGGTGCACCTGACCTAAGCTGTGGCATTTTCAATTGCCTAATATGCATGCAAAAGCTGGAGAATGAATAAGAAAGACCAAAAAAAGATTGATGCCTTTTAATTGTGGTGGTGGCAAAGAATATTGAATATACCATGGACTGCCAGAAGAACAAACAAATCTGTCTTGGAAGAAGTACAGCCAGAGGGGAGGATGAAGAGACTTCGTTTCATATATTTTGGACATGTTATCAGAAGGAACCAGTCCCTGGAGAAGGGCATCATGCTTGGTTAAGTAGAGGGTCAGTGAAAGAGAGGAAGACCCTCAACACGGTGGCCTGATACAGTGGGTGCAATGATGGGCTCAAGCATAGCAACGATTGTGAGGATGGTGCAGGACAGGGCAGTGTTTAGTTCTGTTGTACAGAGGGTCGGTATGAGTCAGAACTGACTTGGCAGCATCTAACAACAACAGCACTGTGCAAAGCCTTGGATAAACAAAGTTAAACAAGACTGGTGTTTCAGGTGTCCAGGTTTAGTGGGGAAATTTTTTTGAACAAATAATGACAAATGAAAAATGCTAGGCTTGTTACAAAGTTGTAATTCAGGTTGCTCTGGGAACAACCAATATGATGCTCTGAACAGGACAGGGAATCAGGAAAGTCTTCCGTAAGAAAGTTAACTCAGCAATGCTGAAAGCTTGATTTCTCCTCTTCCTTCTTCATCATAGCACAAAGGACTACCACAGATGGACTCACATATGCTCAAGTCAAATACTTCTACATTACCTGCCCTCTCTTTCCCTCTTCCCCTACATCCAATCCATGAACAAGATCTACTGGCTCTACTTCAAAATATATCTCACTTCTCTTCAATTCCACTGCTAACATCCTCATCTTTGCCACCAATGTCTCCACCTTGTCTCCTATAAGAATCTCCCAAGAGTCTCCCTCCTGGGCTTCCTCTCTGTCACCTCTACCAGCCATTCTCCATAGAGTATCGAGGGTGATATTTTAAAAATATAAATGTAAATTAAAATCCTCTTCTGTTTACACTTAAAATTATCCGAGGCTACGTAACCCTAGATGATCTGGGCTCACCTCTGTGACCCTGTCTTGTATCTCTCTACCCTCCATCACTATTTCTAGGCATGCTGGCCTTCTTTTTTTTTTTTTTCCTTGACCATACAAATCTCATTCCTGCCTCAGGGCCTTTGTACTTGCTGCTGCCTCTGTCTGGAGTGCTCCTTGATATCATTCAAGTCTCAGGTCTTATCACTGAGAGGTGATCCAATCTAACATTTTCTGTCCTATCCTGTCCCACTGCCATCCTTCAGACTGGCATTTCTTATCCCATTAGCCTTTTATTGCCTTCTCAGCACTTCCCACCATAAGAAATTATCTTGTTCATTCATTTTTTGCCTGTTTATTCACTATCTCCCTACTGCTAAAATATGAGATCCATGGGAGCAGGGGCTGTGCCTTCCTATTCACTACAGTATGCCAGTGCCTAGACTAGTGCCTGGCACACAGTAGGCACTCAATAAATATTTGTGATGTGAATTGATAGAATTAATTTAAGCTCAATGCTAAAGGAAGGATGAGAGTTATCCAAGTAAAGAGGAAGAGGAAGAATATTCCAGACAAAGGGAATAGTCTTTGAGGTGGGGAAGAGCATGGTATTATAAAAAAAGACTAAAAAGAAGGCCTAAGTAGCTGGAGTATGGAGAGCAAGGAAGGGCACGACGAGGCTGCAAATGTGTAGAGCCAGAGTGTTCCGGGCCTTATAGGTCATGCTGAACGTTCTGGGCTTTTGTAAGGCCAGTGGGAAGCTGTTTTGAGGCTTAAGCACCAGGTTCAGGTTTCTGTTTTCAAAAGAACCCTCTGTGGGGTAGACATATAACACTGTGCCATATCTCCTTAGTTCCCTAGGACTGCAGTAACAAAATACCACAAACTGGGTGGTTAAAACAACAGAAATGTGTTCTTGCACAGTTCTGGAAGCTAGAAATACAAATTCAGGGTATCAGCAGGACCATGCTCTCTCCAAGGCTCTAGGGAAGATCCCTTCTTGTCTCTCCCAGCTTCTGGTAGCCCCAGGCATTCCTTGGCTTGTGGCAGCATAACTTCTATCTCTGCCTCAGTTTTCACATGGGCATCTTCCCTCTATCTGTGTCTCTTTTCCTCTTTTTATCCTTATAGCCCAGTCGTATTGCATTAGGGCCCACGCTACTCTGGTATGACCTCTTGTTAACTTAAGTGATAGCATCTGCAATGATTCTATTTCCAAATAAGCTCACGTGCACAGGTACTAGGGGTTACGATTTCAATATATCTTTTTGGAGGACACAATTCAACCCGTAACAGCCCCTTCCCTTTGCCTCTATGCTGACAACAACCCTGTGAAGTCGATAAGGCAAGTATGATTATTTCCAGTCTGTAGGTAGAAATAAATAAACAAGCTGCTAAAGGTCAGAGTGGCTTGATTCTGGCCTGACCTGGCTCAAAGAAGCCAAACAAAAAAGAGAGGAGGTGGCATTTTAAGAGATCACACAAATGAACACCTTTGGCAGTGCTCCCACTGTGTCTCTTTCTCTCCTATCCGAAGGAGGGAGAGCATCTGGCATACATACATTAGAACCTTTCCTTGCAATAAATCTTCTACTTCCTGGCAAAAAAGGCCATCATGAATCTTGTCTCTTAAAGAGCTTTTCTGCTCCATGAATTTTAACAATCTTCTTTAGTGTAGAAACTTAGCCTCTTGTTGTCCATGGTTAAAATCCAAATCTTGTATGAATAGATTTATTACACCACTGGGCTGCAAGAGCGATAAAGCTATTCATCCATCTGCCTGGAACAATTTAGGTCGGTCGTTTTCACCTATAACTGATGAGTCCTCTGCCCGCGTTCACTTCCACATCACTCTTCTCCCAGCTCTGCTTCTCCTAAAGAATGGTGAGAGCCCAGAACTCTGGCTGTCGCAGGGGGAGAAAGGGAGGCAACAGTCACCGACAGCTCAGTATGTACCAGACTTCTTTAATCCATATACAATAATCTCTTCCCTGTTTTGATGATCACTGTTGTTGTTAGCTAACTTTAAGTTGGCCCCTAACTCACGGCAACCCCATGCACAATGAGATAAGACTATTGTGATCCACAGGGTTCATTGGCAGATTTTTCAGAAGTAGACCGCCAAGCCTTTTTTCCTAGTCATCTTCGTCTGGAAGCGCCACTAAAATCTGTTCAGCATCACAGCAACATGCAAACCTCCATGGACAGACAGGTGGCGGCTGCGTTTGTGGTGCATTGGCCAGGAATGGAACTCGGCTCTCTCGCGTGGAAGGCTAGAGTTTTAAGAAAACTAAATCCCATTTTTCACAAAAATCAAAACAAACCCACTGGAATCAAAGAAACCAGTTTCCTCTGAGTTGATTCTGACTCATGACAGCCCCTTGTGTGTCAGAATGGAACTGTGCTCCATAGAATTTTCAATGGCTGATTTTTAACAAGAAGATCACAGGTCTTTCTTCTGTGGCACCTCTAGATGGACGAAAACCTCCAACCTTTCAGGTAGCAGCAGAGCACGTAACCATTTGCCCCACACACGGACTCTCTATTCCCACTGTTCCACCCTAGACCCAACCTCCTCATCTCTCACACTGTAAGAACAACATACAGGCAGCCCATCTCGGGTTTTTCTCCCAATAATTTCATGCTCCATTGTCACCAGAGTCATCTGACTGAAGCAAAACTGTGATCGTGTTTTTTTTCCTACTCAGGAATATTCATTGGCTCTCTATTGCCTACAATTTACTGTTCAATAAGGAAGAAAAACAATCATGTTCAAAATACAGTAATAGAGGGGTGTCATTAGGGTATTAAGAGGGGGATGATTCATTATGGTTTTGCTGGGAGAGGGGCAGGGCTGGGGGCAGGGGAGGCTTCACAGAGGGTGTCTGAGCTGGTTTGGTGGTTGATAGTGGGGTCCTTCTAGAAAGAAAGCACCAGTGTGTGCAAAGGCAGTGAAGGGTTAAAGGGGTAGTCCTGGCTGCCCCCAGGGCACATGACTGCTTGTTATTGCACCATGGAATCTTTATCTCAGGGCTCTGAAGAGCAGCAGAGCAACACGCAATGATTTGTTGCAGCTAGGCTGTCACGCAGCTTATCTGATGTTAGTGCCCATGTGAACTGCATGATGATTTATGAAACTCAATTTCTCTACCAGTAGAAGCAAATAGATTTAGTTACATAGTCAGCAGAGAGCTTGGAGAAAGGTAGCCTCTAGGGAAAGAGATCAAGGCTGCTCCCCATCCCCCCACTCTACCTCTATGGAACAAGCACTGATTTGGATTAAAGCCTGGAAACTGGAGCCACAGGGTTAGGGGTAGAGCTTCAGGTGTGATAAGGAAAATTATCAAAAACCCTGGAATATGAATGCCACAGTGTCTTTGGCTTTTCCTTTCTTTCCCTTTGGCCCTCTATATTTGTTTTGGAAAGATCTCTTCTCCTGTGAGGCTAGGGAAGGGGTATATGTGTTCTGGGAAGGCCAAGCAGATACCTCAAGGGAACCATAATGAGAAGGGGCCTGGAGAAAGTGCGAGTTCTTCTGTTTGCTAAGGTATTTCTCAGTCTAGACTTCATGCTAAAGAAGCAAAGGGAGTCCTTAAAATTTTCCTAGCTTTGCTCATTGAGACCAAGGGCTCTACAGAGGGGTTCATAGTTGGTAAGGGGCTCACTCTCTCTGTGTTGTATCCTCATGAGACTTGGCAGCCTAAGGTCAATAGCAGTTGGAGATTGGGGGTGCTAGAGAAGCATCTTTTCTCCTTGAGAGTAAATCTGTCCCAGAGTTTACAGATGCTGAGTCCCAGAGCCACCTAGAGAAGAAACTAGAGGATTCAAATTCAAGCCTCGTGATTGTGTTTGTATGGGACTCTGGCACTGCCAACACAGGAACCTGTAGCAGGTTCTGGACCAAAGGCAGAAACACAGAGTCAGCTTTGACTCCTGCGTTCCGATGGGATCAAAATTCCCACTGGTAAAAGCATAATAACCCATCCTAGGCTATCAGCTCGTGTTGCAGTTCTTCTGCACCCTCCTTTCGTCTTCTCTCTAGGCTTGTGCACCTGCTCATTCAGTCCATAAGAATCACTTTCCTGTAGGCAGGTGTTTGCCATAGATTCTGAAGCTGAGATATGCTCTGATTCTCCAAGATATGGCACATCAGTTTCTGTGGACTTCATTTATGCAGGTATTACCATCTATGGGGAGGAAAAAATGGAAGGCAAGCCAGATAACCAGGGCTTTAAGCATGTTTAAGCATAACATTTCCAACGTTCTTTTGGTCAGAGTTTGGAAGAAGGCTTCCTTTTTAATGTGAAAGAGGCACAGAATATTAAAACTTCAAAAGGATGACAAGATAGTCAGTAGACAGACAGGTGTGGGGGAGAAAGGATGGGAAGGAAAACGAAAGGAAGGGAAGGGAAGAGAAAGAAAGAAGGAAAGGAGGGAAGGAGGGAGGAAGGGAGAAAGAAAGGAAAGAAGAAAGGAGGGAGGAAGGGAGGAAAGGAGGACGGAAGGAAGGAAGGAAGGTCTCCTCTTTCTGACTAAACAACAGGGCAAAAAGTAGCCCAGCAGAGACGTAGCAGGGAGACCCATCCCCTGATTCTCACACAAGGTAGGCTCTAGATCCCTCAACCCTAGCAGTAGCTTCAGCAGAGTCTGGGTTGAACCCATGCCCCATAGCCTCCCCCACATCCAGAGCAGCAGCCAACAGGATCCACCCACAATGTCAGTATTAGCAGAGCCAAGGAATGGATCCATCACTTCCCAGTGGCAGTGAATTATGGGTGGAGTAGGGACGCATCCCTTACTCCACACCAATTGTACTAGCAGGCTCCATCTGCTGGCATCCAAGGAGCCAGGAGGCCTGGTGACTCCGGGCCTTCCACCAGCAGCAGTGGATGAATCATACCCAGGAGTTCCTGAACCTCCAACCCAATAGCCCTTGGCCCAGGCAGAACCTGCAGGGATGGAGCAGGAGCCACAGCAGCAGCAGAAGAACGAATCAGGTCAAAATATCATTGCAAAATCTCTAAACACTAAAATTTAATTGGAATTACAGCTCACCAAAGTAAACCAAAATGTACACACTAAACAAGTAGGATGACTACCTGCTAAAATGGAAGATATAAATAGGAATGAGTGTCCCAACATAATACTGAAATTGTTCAGGACAATAGAAAATCACTCATACCAAGAACCAAAAAAAACGCAACTTGAGTGAAAAGACAATCAACTGAAACCAATATCGACATGAATCTGAAGTTAGAATTATCTGACAAGGACAGCAGAATACACATTCATTTCAAGTGCCCACAGAACATCCACCAAGATAGACCGTATCCTGGGTCATAAAACAAACCTTAACAAGTATCGTTTTGTTAAGTGTCATCGAGTCAGTTCTGACTCAAAGCAATGCTAGGTACAACAGAACAAAATGTTGCCCGTCCTAAACCATCATCACAATCTTTCCTATATTTGAGCACATTGTTGCAGCCACTGTGTCAATCCATCTCATTGAGGGTCTTCTTCTTTTTCAATCACCCTCTGCTTGCCAAGCATGATGTCCTTTTCCAGGGACTGGTTTGTCTTGATGACATTTCACAAGTCTCTTCATCTTCACTTATTAAGGGCATTCTGACTGTACTTCTTCCAACAAGATTTGTCCATTCTTCTGGCAGTCCATGTTATATTCAATATTCTTTGCCAACACCATAATTCAAAGGCTTTAATTCTTCTTCAGTTTTCCTTATTCACTGTCCAGCTTTCACATGTATATGAGATGATTGAAAACACCACGGCTTGGGTCAGCTGCACCTTAGGCTTCAAAGTGACATCTTTGTTTTTGAACAATGCAATATCCAAGATTTGCCTACTGCAATACGTCCTTTGATGTCTTGACTGCTGCTTCCATGGGCATTGACTGTGGATCCAAGTAAAATGAAATCCACGACAACTTCAATCTTTTCTCCATTTATCATAATGTTGCTTATTAGTCCAGTTGTGAAGATTTTTGTTTTCTTTATGTTAAGATGTAATCCATACTGAAGGCTATATGATCTTCCTCAGTAAGTGCTTCAAGTCCTTTTCACTTTCACCAAGCAAGGTTGTGTCATCTGCATATCACAGGTTGTTAATGAGTCTTCCTCCAATCCAGCTTCTCCTTGGACTATTTGCTCAGCATACACATTGAATAAATACGGTGAAAGGATTACAATCCTGATAGACACCTTTTCTGATTTTAGACCCCTTTTCTGATTTTAAACCATGCATTATCCCCTTGCTCCGTTCGAACAACTATCTCTTGGTCTATGTACAGATTCTGCATGAGCTACAATTAAACGTTCTGGAATTTCCATTCTTTGTAATGTTACCCATAATTTGTTATGATCCGCACAGTCGAATGCCTTTGCATAGTCAATAAAACACAGGTAAACATTTTTCTGGTATTCTCTGCTTTCAGCCAAGATCCAACTGACATCAGCAATGATATCCCTCAGTCC
>NW_004443939.1:14880995-14889085 GCF_000243295.1 Trichechus manatus latirostris | reverse complement strand
TATGCTGACAATTCCAAAATTCTGGTAAAAGAAATCACAAAAGACCTAAATAACATGAAAGATCATGTTCATGGATTGGAAAACTCAAAGTAGTAAAGATGTCAAATATTAAATATAAATTTACCATATGACCCAGAAATTCCATTCCCAGGTATCAACCCAAAAGAAGTGAAAACACATATTCACACAAAGACTTGCTTTGTGTATTCATAGCAGCTTTATTCATGATAACCAAAAAGTTGGAAACAATCCCAGTGCTCATCAGCTGGCGATAGATAAACAAAATATCATCTGGTGAATGAATAACCAACATGTGGTACAGTTATCCCTTGGTATTCGCAGGGGATTGGTTCCAGGACTCCCTGTGGATACCAAAATCGGCCGATGCTCAAGTCTCTTGTACACAATGGCATAGTATTTGCATATAACCTGCACACCTTCTTCTGTATACTTTAAATCATCTCTAGATTACTTACACTACCTGATATAATGTAAATGCTATGTAAATAGTTGTTTCATCACAACTGAAGACTTGCTCTGGAAGGTAGCCTTTCTCTTCTGTGAGTTTTTTGAACTCTTCTGGGAAAACTGATGCTGCCTCAGCATCAGCTGATGCTGATTCTCCTGTGATCTTGAAGTTCTTGAGGCTGTAGTGCTTTACAAAGCTAGCCAGCCATCCCTTACTAGCCTTCAACTCTTTCCTCTTGCTCTCCTCAACCCCCTTAGCTTTTGAGGGATTGCTTTGACCACTTAATTGCTTTTTCGGAGACTTTTTTTTCACAGAGACAAAGGGTGCGAACAACAAAAGTAGTGATCAAACAGGAGAGGTGAACAATGCTCAAACAACGAGTGCTGGAGAGAAACTAAGGAACTATGAAATGGCGGGAAGCTACAACGGGGTATGCCTACACATCACTTCATTTGTGTGGATTCAGCATAGTTCTCAGCATGTGGCAAATTCAAGTTTTTCTTTTTAGAACTTTTTTTTTTTCTGAATTTTTCAATCCATGGTTGGTTGAATCCGTGGATGTGGAACCTGCAGGTACAGAGGGCAAACTGTATATACATACATTAAGAAGAATCCCATGTTAGGGCTCACTTGTGGTCTGCCCTGCAGGCTCCATCAGGAGTCCCAGGTGTGACAGGGGAACGGTAAAATTCAGAAGCAGAAGGCCATATATTGTATGATTCCATTTATATGAAATATCCAGAAAAGGCAGATCTATAGGCATAGAAAGATTATTTTTTGCTTAGGGCTGAGAATGGAAACCAGGAGTGAAAATAGGCAGGAGGGATCTTTTTTGGCAATGGGAAAGTACTAAAACTGGGTTGTGGTTATGGTAGCACAACTCAGTAAATTCACTAAAAATCATTGAAGCATACATTTTAAATTGATGAGTTTAATGCTATATGAATTATACTTCAAGAATGCTGTTAATTTTTAAAAAGTAAGTTGTGGTGAAATTAGTTCCTTTATATGGCCTTTGCCTTGGTTTTTTTGAAAAACAGCTTGAGAGATTTTTCTCTTAAGCCCTGAGGAGTTAATTGCCCTAGTTTTCTACCCCAAGGGGTTTGTTTATTGACAGGTTGATTGACATTTTTGTCCAGGTTGATTGACATTTCCTGAATAAGCTGTAAACAACTTGCGGTTTGATACTTTTTGTCTGGCCCTGGGCTGCAGCCTGCCCTGTGACTGGTATGTACCTTGCAGGATTGGTCAGTATACTATGCAAATGAAGTGTCTATAGCCTCCTATGCAAATGAAGTGTCTGTGGCCTACCAAGAGGGGATTGGTCAGTTTGTGGCCCCTTGCTGGGACGGGCCATGACTTGAAATTAACAAGGTGTCATGTATATATGCAGCTGATCCCACAAAGGTTTTAGAGACAGAAAGAAGCAGAGAGACAGGAAGCAGAAAGGAGAAAAGGCAAGAGAGAAAGAAGGCAAGAAGCCTCCTAAAAGAGTTGTAACATGGATGGATCAAGGGCTGTAACACTGAAGATGATGACAGGCCCAGAAGGGTCCCAGAGGCAGGGTAGGTGGTGACAAATGGCAGGGCCAAAAGGAGCCTGTCCTGAGGGGGCCAAGAGTATCCTGTCCTCAGAGACCCGACTGAAGCCTGTCCTCAGGGGGCTGAGAGGAGGCCTGCATGGTGAAGAGGAGCTGAGAAAGGTATCCTGCACTGAAGGAGGGAGACTTTGCCTACACGCTTCCTGATCCTTATCCTGAGTTGCAGCCTGTTGATCCTGACCCTGAGCTGTACCCTGTTACTTCCTTAATAAACCACTTAACCAAGTATGGTCTGTGAGTTCTGTCTGGCACTGCAACAGATTATCGAACCCAGCAGAGAAGTAGAGAGTGCCATGGAGAGGATGGCTGGTGTCAGAATTGGTAAAAAAGTTGGAGAGTGGAAGTATGTCTGTCCTCCATCTCCTGGGAATCAGCTTTGGGCTGATCCTGGTCATTATCTCTCCTGAAGTTAGACAGGTTCTGATGAAGTTAGGCAGTTATGACTCTTACCATTTTACTTGTATGAACTTAAATTTAATTTACAGAAAAAAATATTAATAATTGAATACCAAGAAAACAAACTAAACCCATTGCCATTGAGTTGATTCTGACTCAGTGACCCCATAGAACAGGGCAGAACTGCCCCATAGGGTTTCCAACGAATAGTATAGTTAATATACAGACACAAGTAAAATCCTGAAGGCAATTTCCAAATAATAGAAGTTGGGAAGATCCTTCTCTCTATGCTCTGAAATTCTAATTACTGAAGTTCTCTGATGCTAAGATACTGAGTTGATATAAAAATTTATCATGGAGAATTGTAAACTCAGTGGATCTATTCATGGCCAGTTGTATATTCAAATTTTCACACCTCCATCTCCCAGAGTTGTCATTATTAAAGAAATTATAGCTTTTTGGAGAAGTTGTTCCATATTAGGATTTTCATGTTAAATTAAGAAATTAGGACAGTAGCAAAGATCAAAATAGTCCATCCTCTACTGTGTTCTGACCGCACTAGAAAAATTTCACCCAATAGAAAATCTCAAATGTAGTTTTACCATTCTATCCAGTTCTCTGGCATTCTCTAATTCACTTCTAGGTTTAAAAAGTATGGGGAATAGCTGTTTCTTGCAAATCACTTCACCAGCAAGAGGATTATGCTGAGAGAGCAACCCGTGGGTTGCCATTATTTGTTTGCTAAAAATATGTTTACTTTAGTGGAACATATTTTCAGGGTACTAAGATATGGAATCCTCAGTTCATTTGTTTAACTCCCCATCTGTTAAGTGTTCTGCCACTTTTATTTTTATGGCATGAAAATAATCTAGTCTACATTGAACCAGAAACTCATATATTCCCATTATGTGTAATAGCCTCAGAAGATTTTTTTCTAGGGTAGGTTTTTTTTTCTTCTATTTTTCATTCTTAAAAGGAGACTATGCTCTTTGGCCATAGGTGATCTTATATAAAAATATTTGACTACGAAATAATTAACTACAGAATAAACTCACACACAGTAGTAATTTGGGTGATGAAAAGGAGACTAGGGTTCTGGTCCTGGCTGTGTCTCATCACCACAGGTGAGTCACTTGGCACCTTTAGGCCTCCTTTTTCTCATCTTTGAAGTACTGTAAGAGGTTTATAGAAGGTAATCTCTGAAGTGCCTTCTACGTCTAAAACCTCTGATTCAGAGACTTTGTTTTTTTTTTTCTTAAAAAAAAAAAAAAGGTATATTCAACAGACAATTGAACAACAGCTTTCTACGACACTGTGTAGCATTGTGGAAATGCAATGATCTTTGGAGTCCGAATTCTGTTTCTGCCCCTTTCAAATTCATGACCTTGGTCAGTTTATCACTCTAAGCCTGAATTTCCCTACCTTTAAACACGAGGCTAGTAATATATATTTCATAAGATTGGAATATAGTTCAGGTAAGTCTGTTTGCTGCATCAGATAAATTCCCAAGTCTTGATAGATTTAAACAATAGAAGTTTATTTCTTGCTCATAAAACATTGCAAAGTAGGTGTTTGGTGGACATCCTTCCACATTGTGAAAAGGCAACAAAACTTCTTCTACCTTATGGTTCCATCATTATAAACACATAGTTTCCCAGGTCACTGCGGAAGGGGAAAGGGCGAATGGAGAAGGCATATATGCCTCTTTCTTATAAGGAAACTTGTGATTTCATTGGGCCAACCCAGATGATCCAGGATAGTCTTCCCATTGCTAGATCATAAACTTAATCACATCTGCAAAATCTTCTTTGCCTTGTAAGGTAATGTATTCACAGGTTCCAGGGATTAGGAGGTGGATATCTTTGGGGGGGCATTATTCAGCCTACCACAGACATCAAAAGAAAAAGAGACATTGGTTATAATACAGGATTTGGAGACTGACGTGGACTTGAAAACCAGCTCTGTCTTTTTCTAGCTAAATGACCTTGAACTTTGCCCCAGTTTCCTCTTCTGTAAAATTGAGATGACAATAGTAGCTGCCTCACAGGGTTATCATGAGGATTTATGAGATTATGCATGTAAATTGCCTGGCATGTGGTAGATGCTCAGGACAGTAGAGTCATTATTATTTTACTATTTTGTTTGTATATACTGGAGCCCATACATGTTTAGATTATGCCCTTTATCATCCTAGAGTCCTCTAACATTATGGTTGAAGCAAAAATGAGTGCTATGAGTTATTGGAGGATACAAAGAGGCTATCAATCATGTTCAACATACTGACCTTCTCTTGGCAGGAAAACAGATTAAAGCATTTTAGAGAACTTTGTAATAGCAAAGATTGAGCAGTATGGTTCTTCTGCTGTGTCTAGTAACCCTTATATTCTAGGACATCATTATGGCCTGAGCTTTCTGTGTTTTTAATCACCCAGGAAACAATTTGGCAGGGGGTACAAAAGTTGAAGCATTTTCCCCTATGAAAGAAGTAGGTGGTTACACAAGTTGATCACAGAAATTTGGCCACATAGTCGGCAGAAAAAGAGACAACTTCCTGGGGGGCAATCTCCTAGCACAAGAACACCAGGTCTTCAGAGGCAAGCAAAAGCTCCCAGCTCCATTCACTCCACTTTTAGGTTGTTTAGAAATACCCATCTTTATTCTTACCTCAGCTATACAATGTCATTTCCAGTAAGAGAAATCTTCTAGCTGGCATCCCACCACATACGAGAAGATTTGTAGGCTTAAGTTTATCAAAAACAATTTTGCTTCAAACAGCTATGACTCATATTAGGTTAACTGTTGTTGTTGTTGCTGCTGTTAACTGCTATCAAATCAGCCCCAATTCATGGAGATCTCATTTACAATAACATGTTGTGATCCATAGGGTTTTCATTTGCTGATTTTCCAAAGTAGATTGCCAGGCCTCTCTTCCTAGTTAGTCCTATTGTGGAAGCTCTGCCGAAACCTGTTCAGCATCACAGCAACACACAAGCCTCCACTCACAGACAAGTGGTGGCTGTGCATGAGGTGCACTAGCCAGAAGCTGAACCAGGGTCTCCAGTGCAGAGACAAGAATTCTACTGGTTAACTGTTAGGTAGGGTCTAATCCAAAATGGCTTCTAAATTCCTCAATTTCCTCATCAGCAAAATGGTAGTAATACATGTAACAGCAGTTCCACCATAACATGGGGAAGCTCCCTCTCAAGGTTAGGTTCAGATGTCAAAACTCATGACAGTAGTCATTTGGTATGATTAAAGAAAGGCTTATTACTCACATAGGTGGGTAAGTCCCAAGATGAATCGGAGAGGTCTCCTGGAGAAGATTCAGAAGACAGAGTGTAGTAAGTGCAAGGGATTTTACAGAGGGGACGTCCTGCCAGTGGGAGGAAAGCTGACAGTCATGAAGTTTAAGAGGCAGCAAGAAGGTGCATGAGTTTAACAAGCAGGGGTAGGTGGGTGTGAACCTTATTGTACAGGATTTGATAGACAGAGATGGAGATGAGACTTAGAGTTTACAGGCACTAAATTAAATGTCAATTGGAAGTTGAAGTTTCTTTTCTATTGTCTTCACAATTCACCCGTGATATTTAGATTAGCATAGCAACCAGCCAGGTTTCCTGTAAATAAACTTGTACTTGAGAGAGACCAAATTCGTAAAGCCGACTCAAAATAATAAGGCCAGCAATTGTTATTATAGTATCTGGAAAGATAGTGCATAGTCATTCGCCCCAGGCAGACGGAGACAGCCAGGAAAAGAAATCAATGGAGTCCAGGGAATCTCTTGCAGTATTCAAATAATAATATTGACTATTTTGTTCTGTTTGTTTTATTTGTTGAACTCAGAAGACCATTCCTGTATTATTGACCCACATGCAGTAGGTGGTTTCCTTCAAGGCACAAACTCCACTTTGAGATGCCAGTGGATGACCTAATCAGTTATCAGCTACCACAGCAACTAGAGAGCTTTATCCCTCATTAATGGCCTCTAAGTCTTGGGCTGTTTGGTGTATGTGGCTCCAGGAATTGTGACATTGTCTGCGTGGCCTCTATGAATTGAGTCTGTGTTATAGGGTCAAAAATACCTAAACTTGTGCCTGATGTACCAAAGATTGTCATGAGGCCCAACATAATAGGTACAAATGGCACACTCCTTTGAGGGGAGGCTCTATGAGACAGGTGAATTCTGTAGTTGGTTATAGGGTGGCATAGGTGCTGTATGTTTATAGGACACAGGCCAGGTTGCATAGGTTAGAAGGGGATGCGATGGAGCAGTTGAGTGTGTGTACCTGTTGTTGAGCAGGAAAGGTGCTACAGGAGAATCAGTAGCCCAAATGGTCTTCGAAGGTGGAGGTTCTAATGGACAAATTTATACTGACACAGACATGTGAGGGCCAAATAGTTTCAACATGGGATGTGGTGGAATGGAAGAACATAGCTATAAGTAATAAAGGGCAAGAAGTCCATAGTCTATGAAGGGAAAGTTAATGAGGAAGAACCTGGTGAGGTTGAGGGAGTGCAGGGGGAGGTGCAGGGCCATAGAGTGACCAGAGAACATGACAAGTAGTTAATATGAATATTGCAGACCTCAAAAGGGATAGAAATTAGTTGTAGAAATGGTTGTGCAGGCTAGGCATCTGATCACAGGCTCCACATTGCTGGAGGTTTAGTTCTTGAGTGACATGCTCTGTTAGTGTTACACGGATATTGTCCAGCAGGTCAAGAAAAGTAGAAAGTAAGAGTAGTAACAGGGAATAGTGGAGAATGAAGCATAGGTTGTTGGATGAGGGAAAATCAGAGCTGATGTGGTTGTGAGGGCCATAGTGAGGAATGAGGTGGTAACAGCGGTAGGAACAATTACTGTGACCAAGTCACAACTGTGAAGCATGGTAGGTGGTGGAACTTAGGCTTTCGTGTAGGGATAGTGGGGATGAGGAACCCAGTTCGGGTTTTAGATATCCACAGGGAGAAATAAAGTGATGGGGTACTAGAGGGGATGAGTCAGCTATTTTGCAGGATGCTAGCTTGCACCAAGGGGGCAGCCCATGAAGAAGGGAAAGAGTGGATCAAGCACAAATCTAAATAATTTCTACTGAGAATTCCTTGATGCAATGGGATAGTTAATAGGCAATGGCAGATCTCCATCCATGTAGAGTCATTTATCAGGGCTTGGGTGTGATCTAAGCAGATAAGGGCCCACTGATAGGTCATCATATGGGATGCATTGGGCTACTGGGCTGAGCTCATCATTCCTGAAGTGATGGTTATTTTCTGTACTACCAACTGCAATTCTCTCATTGATGATATTTATAAGGACCCTAGTGTAGTAGAGGGTGGGGAACTGCTAACTTGAGGGTCCTGAGTGACGCTGGCCATTTGTCTAATTTCAGGGCTAGTTGAGTTCTGAGACTATTGAAGAGGTATAAAAATCAATCATAAAGAAAGCAAGAGGTCATTAAAAAGACAGGAAAGAAAGAAAAGACCAAAATGGATGTCAGAAGAGACTCTGAAACTTGCTCTTGAGCATCGAGTAGCTAAAGCAAATGAAAGAAATGATAAAGCAAAAGAACTGAACAGAAGATTTCAAAGGGCTGCTGGAGAAGACTAAGTAAAGTATTATAATGACAT
>NW_004443939.1:14872736-14880673 GCF_000243295.1 Trichechus manatus latirostris | reverse complement strand
TTTTTTGGTTTATAGGCAAAACACTGAACGACCCAGGAAGCATCAAAAGAAGATGGAAGAAATACACAGAATCACTGTATCAGAAAGAATTGGCCAACTTTCAATCATTTCAGGAGGTAGCATATGATCAAGAACCAATGGTACTGAAGGAAGAAGTCCAAGCTGCACTGAAGGCATTGGCAAACAACAAGTATCCAGTAATTGACAGAATACCAACTGAGATGTTTCAACAAACAGATGCGGCACTGGAAATGCTCACTTGTCTATGCCAAGAAATTTGGAAAACAGCTACCTGGCCAACGACTGGAAGAGATCCCTATTTATACCTATTCCAAAAAAAGATGATTCAACCAAATGCAGAAATTATAGAACAATATAATTAATATCACAAGCAAGTAAAATTTTGCTGAAGATCATTCAAAAGTGGCTGCAGCAGTACATCGACAGGGAACTGCCAGAAATTCAAGCCAGTTTTAGAAAAGGACATGGAACTAGGGATAACATTGCTGATGTCAGATGGATTCTGGCTGAAAGCAGAATCTATCAGACAGATGTTTACCTATGTTTTATTGACTATGCAAAGGCATTCGACTGCGTGGATCTTAACAAATTATGGATAACATTGTGAAGAATCGGAATTTCAGAACACTTTATTGTGCTCGTGAGGAACTTGTACATAGATCAGGAGGCAGTCATTCAAATAGCACAAGGGGATACTGTGTGGTTTAAAGTCAGGAAAGGTGTGTATCAGCGTTGTATCCTTTCACCATATTTATTCAATCAGTATGCTGAGCAAATAATCTGAGAAGCTGGAGTATATGAAGAATAACAGGGCATCAGGATTGGAGGAAACTCATCAGCAACCTGGGTTATGCAGATGACACAACCTTGCTTGCTGAAACTGAAGAGGACTTGAAGCACTTACTGATGAAGATCAAAGAGTACAGCCTTCAGTATGGATTGCAGCTCAATATAAAGAAAACAAAAATCCTCACAACTGGAACAATAAGAAACATCATGATAAAATGGAGTAAAGATTGAAGTTGTCAAGGATTTCATTTTACTTGGATCCACAATCAACACCCATGGAAGCAGCAGTCAAGAAATCAAATGACGTATTGCATTGGGCAAATCTGCTGCAAAAGACCTCTTTAAAGTGTTAAAAAGCAAAGATGTCAATTTGAGGACTAAGGTGTGCCTGATCCAAGCCATGGTGTTTTCAATCACCTCATATTCATGCAAAAACTGGACAATGAATAAGGAAGACTGTAGAAGAATTGGTGCTTTGAGTTGTGGTGTTGATGAAGAATATTGAATATACCATGGACTGGCAGAAGAACAAACCAATCTTCCTTGGAAGAAGTACAACAAGAATGCTCCCCAGAAGGGGGGATGACGAGACTTCCTCTCACAAATTTTGGACATGTTATCAGGAAGGACCAGTCCCTGGGGAAGGACATCATGCTTGGTAAAGTGGAGGGTCGGAGAAAAAGATGAAGACCTTCAACAAGATGTGTTGACACAGTAGGTGCAACAATCGGCTCAAGCATAACAATGATCATAAGGACGGCACAGGACCAGGCAGTGTTTCGTTTTATTGTACATAGGGTCACTATTAGTCGGAACCAACTTGAAGGCACCTAACAACAACAACAATAATCAATCAGCACCTTTCTCATCTTCCTGCTGAGTATAATAGTCAAGTAAATGTTGAATTTCTAAGAAAGTTATGTCTCTGATCTCATTCTGGGTTTCAATTTGTTTCCTTAGGCCTTCTGAGGATCCCTGAGCCCTGGTGGCACATTAGTTAAGAGCTCGGCTGCTAACCAAAAGGTCAGCAGTTCAAATCCACCAGTCGCTCCTTGGAGGCCCTATGGGGCAGTTCTACTCTCTCCTATAGGGTTGCTGTGTGTTGGAATTGATGGCAATGGGTTTTTTTTTCTTTTTTTTTTTGGTGGTGGAATGGTTAACTGTTTGAATCTACCCAGCAACTCCATGGGAGAAAGACCTGGCAATCAGCTCCAATAGAGATTATAGTCTAGGAAACAGTATGGAGCAGTTCTACTCTGTCACATGGGGTCTCTATAAGTCTGAATTGACTCAGCAGCACCTAACAAAAACAACAGGTCTTTACAAGCTAAAGATTAGTCCAAAGGACTAATAGACCACAACTACTATGGCCTCCACCAGACTGAGTCAAGTACAACTAGATGGTGCCCAGCTACCACCACTGACTTCTCTGACCAGGATCACAACAGAGGGTCCTGGATAGAGCTGGAGAAAAACGTAGAACAAAATTCTAACTCAAAAAGAAAAAAAAAAAACAAAAAAACAGACCAGACTTACTGGCCTGACAGAGACTGGAGAAACCCCAAGAGTATAGCCCTCAGACATCCTTTTAGCCCAGTAATGAAGTCCCTCCAGAGGTTCACCTTTTAGCCAAAGATTAGACAGACCCATAGGACAAAATGAGACTAAAGGGGCACAGCAGCCCAGGGGCAAGGATGGGAAGGCAGGAGGGGACAGGAAAGCTGATAATAGGGAACTCAAGGTGGAGAAGGGAGAGTATTGACATGTCATGGGGTTGTCAACCAATACTGTAAAACAATATGTGTACTAACTGTTTAATTAGAAGCTAGTTTGTTCTGTAAACTTTCATCTAAAGTTCAATAATATTAAGAAAAAACAAAACAAAAAACAATATGTCTTTTGGGTGGTTATTGGGTATACTTCAGAGAATTTATCACTTTCCTGATAGTATTTATAAGCCTGCTTGTATCATTGTTGGGTTGTATTATCACCCTTCAGTTTTCCTCTAAAGGCCAAATTAATTTCCGAATTCTTCTATTTAGGGCCCAGGAGGATTTTGGCATATTGAAATGCCAGGCACTATGAGTCAGAGTCGACTCAACAGCAATGGGTTTTTGGAAAAAAACAAAACCAAACCTGTTGCTGTCGAGTCGATTCCGACTCATAGAAGGAAGACCCATAATCTTGATCCATCAGTTTGACACTGACTCAAGAGTATATTCATTTCCTCAGGATCCTTAGGGGGAGAAGAGGTAAATCATTCAGGGCCAGAGTCTTAGTCATCTAGTACTGCTCTAACAAATACCACAAGTGGATGGCTTTTAACAAAGAGAAATTTATTCTTTCACAGTCTAGTAGGCTACAAGTCCAAATTCAAGGCATCAGTTCCAGGGGAAGACTCTCTCTGTCAGCTCTGGAGTTAGGTCCTTGTGATACATCAGTCTTCCCTTGGTCTGGGAGCATCTCAGCGCTGGAACCTCAGGTCCGAAGGACGCACTATGCTCCTGGCGCTGCTTTCTTGGTGGTATGAGGTCCCCAACTCTCTGCTTGCTTCCCTTTCCTTTTATCTCTTGAGAGATTAGAGGTGGTGCAGGTCATACCCCAGGGATATTCCCTTTACATTGGCTCAGGGATGTGACCTGGGTAAGGTTACAATCCCACCCTAATCCTCTTTAACGTAAAATTACAATCACAAAATGGAGGTCAACCACATAATACTGGGAATCATGGCCTAGCAAAATTGATACACACATTTTTGGGGGGACATAATTCAATCTATGGCAGCCAGTTAGTTTCAGAATTAGATATGGGGCACCAAGAGTGAGTCCCTCTGTGACCTTGAGGACAAGATTTCTTGCAGCACACACAAGGACAGCAACAGGAGCAAAGACATTTTAATCCTTTTGGAGTTTTAGTTAGCAATTTTCTCCTTGGGATATGTGCCTCAACATGTCATATACTGATAACTCTCCTTTAGAAGTGGTTCACCTGGGTTCCCCACATCTACACAGTGTCTATTAGGTAACCACAGCTTAGGCAGAACAATACTGCTTTACCCTAAACAGGAGCACCTATCAAGGGGTAGCTGAAGCTTACTCTCTCTCTCTCCCTCTCTCTCGGTGTCACTGTGATGCTAAGCAGAACTTGATAGACACAACATAAAATGTCATACAGTCCAGCAGCTTCTACAGCCATCCCAAATATAATTTTTTTATTAGCCCAAGCCAGCTTGTTAGCCATGACCATGAGCAGAAAGAAGACTAAAAGGAACTAGAAGACATGGCCCGGACATCTTGTTTGTGAGGCCAATTATGAGAACAACTCCACTATGACATGGGGAAGCTCCCTCTTGACGTTAGGTTTGGATGTTGACTCTCGCGATAGTAGTCCTTTGGTGTGATCAAAGAAAGGCTCATAACTCTAGAGGCAAGAGGAAGAGAAGATGGTTTTCTAGGAAAAGGTTTGGAATCAAGAAAGAGTATAGCAAGTATTTAGGCATTTTATAGACGCATAGTCCTACCAACAGGGAGACACCACTAGCATGAAGTTTAAAGGTAGCACCAGAAACGGTTAATGGTGATGGTTGAACAACATGATGAATGTAATTAATGTCACTGAACTGTGCATATTTGAAGATGGTAAAAATGGCAAATATGCTGTTACCTATATACTTTGTTGTTGTTGTTAGTTGCCATTGAGTTGATTTTAACTCATGGCAATCCCAGTGTTACGCAGTAGAACTGTCCTGGTGGAACAGTGGTTAAGCACTCAGCTGCTAATTGAAGGTGAGTGGTTCAAACCCACCCATAGGCAACACAGGAGAAAGACTTGACGATCTGCCCCATAAAGATTAAACAAACAAAAAAAACCCAAACCCATTGTTATGAGTCGATTTTGACTCATAGTGACCCTATAGGACAGAGTAGAACTGCTCCATAGGATTTCCAAGGCTGTGAATCTTTATGGAAGCAGACTGCCACATCTTTCTCTCTCGAAGCAGCTTGTGCGTTCGAACAGCTGAGCTTTCGGTTAACAGCTGATCATTTTAACCACTGCACCACCAGGGCTCCTCGTATAAAGATTAAAGCCTAGAATACCCTATGGGGCAGTTCTTCTGGGTCACTGTGAGTCGGAATCAACTCAACAGCACCTAACAACAACACAACAATCTTAATGGAAAGCAGATCATACAGGAGGCAATGGATACAAGCAGTAGATTAGATTTAGAGGCTGCTGGACCTAAATCAGGAAACCCTGGTGGTGCAGTGGTTAACAGCTATGGCTGCTAACCAAAAGGTCATCAGTTCAAATCCACCAGGCTCTCCTTGGAAACTCTATGGGGCAGTTCTACTCTCTCTTATAGGGTCCCTGTGAGTTGGAATCGATGGCAACGGGTTTTTTTGGGGGACCTAAATCAAATGCCAGTCAGGATCTAAGTTTCTCTCACATGGGCTTCAGAATATAGAAGGAACTAATGTCATTAAAGCAAAAAAACCCAAACCCATTGCCGTTGAGTCAATTCCGACTCATATCAACCCTACAGGACAGAGTAGAACCGCCCCAAAGGGTTTCCAAGGAGCAGCTGGTGGATTCAAACTGCTGACCTTTTTGGTTAGCAGCCGTAGCACTTAACCACTACATCACCAGGGCTCCACTAATGTCATTAGGGCTTTGAAATTAAAAAAAAAAAAAATGAGACACACACACACACACACACACACACACACAAACCCAAAAAGTGATATACCAATGCAGGTATTATTATTATTTTGTAGCTGAGTTATTCAAGTCAATACTCATTTATTGAATGCCAACTACCAAGTTGTAATAACAAACTCCACTTTCCCTTGGCTGGCAGGAATGGTAAATGAATGATGGAAATTTCAAGAAATGAAGTGGAAAGGTGGTTGCTGGAGGATAGTATGATAAACAAGACACCGAAGACAGAACATGTCTATAACTGTAAGAAGCAAAAGAATAATAGTTGCAAAAAGAAGAGAGTGAGTCATGTTATTCTCACTGGAATAGAGAAGCTAAGGATGAGAGGGGGTGGGAACTCATAACCTTCCCCCTTGTATTTAACAGCTTCCTCTAATGCTTCTTGTTGATTTTGCCTTTTTTTTTGCATTAGCATTTAGCCTTTTAAAAATTCTTGAGATAATCACGGCAATCATTCTGAGGCTACAATCCACATAATTAATACATCAGGGCTGGTTGTATCCATTTTAGAGCAGAGTCAAGGTTAAAAATTAAAGTTGTACTTTCTTAGTCTTCAAAGCTGGAGGTAAATATCTCCTACTTCTGAACTTCCACAGCATTTGTCTGTTAGGCTGTGTACTCTAGGGTTTTTGTAAAGTTTAATCACGTTGAATAGACTGTGACTTCCTTGAACCAAGGGACCATGTCTTTCTCGTCTTTGATCTCCACTGCCTAACACAATGTCTGGCACATTGCAGATGTCAGTAAGTGTTGCAGAATGAACAGTTGGAAGAAAAAAATTACTGTTAGATAAACTGGCCTGTTCCTTGGCTTCTCCCCCCGGCCCCGCCCCCAACCTTTGGACATTCTCATCTACTGTCTAGGTAGACATTGTGGTAGATGGGAATGTCTCCTTAGAAGAAACCTCTAAGTGGGAGATATTAGGGAAGAATATTTGATCACATAGAAACTGGTATTTTTTGGCATCTCATGAAAAACAATAGACAATTTCCCTCACAGGTACAGGAGTTTCACCCAGACAAGAATGCAGGGAAGTTTAAGAATTGTTCAGACCTAGGTGGCTTTTCTTCAAGACCATTCAACAAGGAATTTTGGAAAGTTCATCAATGTAACCTGGGTGTGTGTGAAGAGGGGAAGGGGCAAAAGCCATACAAGGAATGACGCCTATTTTAAGAGAATTTACAAGTTGTTGGAAAAACAAGACATATATTTAGAACAAAAGAGAATGACCTTTAAATCACAGGCCAAATTGTGATGTCAAGAAGGGGAAGAGGTAACTGTTCATTGAGTACTCAGAACGGAAGGTGTGAAATTGGGCTTAGTGGGTATTAGTGGAAAAAGAGTAAAGTTGCTGTCAAAAGCCCCTGGAGTCCCAGTTACGTGAACAAATGATCTGTGTACTTTGGATCCAAGCCTCAGTTTTCTCATCTGTATGAGGGGTTAATAATAATGTATACTGTGCCTACTTGCTTTGTAAATCGAATGCGGTCATCTATGTGAATGCATTTTGTAGGTGGGGAGGTGAAGAGTACCAAAAAGAAACCAAAACCATTGCCATTGAGTCAATTCCGACTCATAGCAGCCGTATAGAAGAGAGTAGAACCAGGTGCAGTGTAAGTGACAGTTAATGTGAATAGGCCTCGAAAGGTGGGTAGCATTATGACTGGCAAAAAGGAAGAGAAAGGTGTCCCATCAAGATGAATAACCACTGAGTTTATGTTTATGGTGGTAGAATAATTTGGAAAAGAATAGCGATAATGGTTGCACAATGTGAAGAATGTAATCCATGTCGCTGAATAATTCATGTAAAAATTATTGAGTCGGTAAATGTTTTGTTATGCATATCTTACCACAATTTAAAATATAAATAAATAAATAGAGATGAATAGCACAGTCTATGAAGTATGGAAGCAAAAAGTTACAGGGCTGAGTGACATTTCTGGCCCAACTGAAGCATAATACATCCTGGGAACACGTTGTTGTTGTGTGCCATTGAGTTGATTCCAATTTATAGCAACTCTGTAGGACAGAGTAGAACTGCCCCATAGGATTTCCTAGCCTGTAATCTTCAAGGGAGCAAATTGTCAGCTCTTTTGTCCCCCAGAGCCAATGAATGGTGGGTTGGAACCCCTGACCTTTCAGTGAGCAGCTGAGCACTTTAACCATTGCATCACCAGGGCATAGTTATACTAAAAATTATTTATTGTTTATCTGAAATTCAAATTTAACTGAACATCCTAGAAGTTTATTTGATAAACAGGGGCAACCCTACGTAAGCTTCCCCATCTCTGCTGCAAAATTCAGCCCATCTCTCAAGACTCAAATGCCACCTCTTCCACAAGGTTTTCTGTTTCCCCTGCTTAGAAGGTATACCTCCTCAATGAGGTGGGGTGGGGGTTGTATCATTT
>NW_004443939.1:14847609-14849213 GCF_000243295.1 Trichechus manatus latirostris | reverse complement strand
AGTGGGTGGTGAGGGTGGCTGAAAACTAGGAGACTGGTTGAAAATCTGTTTACAAAGCAGCTAGGCCCCTAGGTCCCCTTTCTGACTTCTCAAAGCTGGCAACTGCCCCCTTCCCTAGAAGAATACAGAAATTGACTCTTTGGAGAGAGTGAAGCACAGGAACTCTAGATTGGGAGGGGCCATCTGGATTAAGAGCAGAGGTAATGTGTTAAACAATGGGGAATTTGATGCAAATCCCCCTATGGGGTCGCCATGAGTCAGAATCAACTCATTGCAAAGGATTTTTGTTGTTGTTGTTGTTTCCTTTTTCTTTTTAATTGAATTCTGAGACTCCCTTGCCCCGTCTCAGCTAGGTTCTCAGAGGGATGGCAGCCAGGCTTATAGTCTCCAGGCCAGAAACTAGAAGATTCTTCATTGAATAATCTGGCCAGCCCAAGAGAAAAGACATGTAGATGCTGACATTGCTGATTCTTACCCGTCTACCATGAAGCCCAGAGTCTCTGGGTGGTGCAAAGGGTTAATGTTCTTGGCTGCTAACTGAAAGGTTGGAGGTCACGTCTACCCAGAGGCACCTTACATGCAAATCCTGGTGATCTACTTCCAAAAGATCACAGCCGTTGAAAACTCTGGGGAGCATAGTTCTATTTTGGTACACATAAGGTCCCTATGAATCAGAATCAACTACGGCAACTGGTACCTTGAAGCCCACCTGTCCATCAGCCCTGCTTGTGCTCTTCCAAGTCTCCATAGGGCTGTTTAGTATCCTACTCTTAAATATGTGCTGGCAGCCCCAAATTGGCAGATACTCGAAGAAAGCCTCTAACCTGAATAATCAAGACCAAAACTAACAAACACAAAAAAGAGAATTCGTGGACAGCAGAGATAATGTAGGGAGGAGAGACTTAAAAGGGAAAAATAACTAGCATTAATATGATCGTAGAGAAAGAAGACTCTATTGCAGCCAGAAAATAAGAACAGGATGTTATTTTTTTATAGCAGCATTCATGAAACCAAAACAACAACAAAAAAGAGCTCCTGGAAATCTGAAAAAAATATGGTTATAATGAACAGCTCAAAAAAAGAGTTGATACACACAAGCCAAAAAAGTACAGGTAGTCACTGATTTACGACAGTGTTCCATTCAGACAACTCCAGGGTAAGTCAGTTCTGACGTAAGTAAAATACCATTTTTTTTTTTTTTTAGTTTTCATTATTATTGCCTTTTATTATCAGTATCTTCAAAAATCTGATCTTTGAATATCTGCGAATGAACATCTGAGAATAATGTTAGCATATTACGTGCAGCAACACTGTATAGTAACTGCAGTTCTTGGTAACTCAAATACATTGTAAGTAAGGCACTACTTGTATACAAGAAAAGTGTATACCTCAAGGCTCCTTATAAATAATATCTACCTGGTCATTTGATGTCACCAGATCTTATCATATGAATATTTTAAAACAATGAAGGAATGGAAGTTTGTGGCCTGTGTGTGTGTGTGTCTGTGTGTGTCTGTGTGTTTTCCAGGTGAGTAAGGCAAATGCTCATCTTCCATAGCAGGGAGTCAATACAATACTGAGAAACTGACAAATAGTAGTGTAAG
>NW_004443939.1:14842740-14844222 GCF_000243295.1 Trichechus manatus latirostris | reverse complement strand
TGATAGAAATACCACAAGTAGGTAGCTTTAAAGAAGAAAAATTTATTTTCTTGAAGTTCTGGAGGCTAAAAGTCCAAATCAGGGTCTCGATCACTTCAATTTCTTCTTTGTAGATAGTCCTGGGCATTCCTTGGTTCCTTGGCTTATAGACAATCCTCTCATGACATCTGTGTTTGCCTATCTCTGTGTCTATTCCTCTTTTTATGATTTAGAAGTAATTAGATTTGGAACCCACCCTACTGGAGTATGATCTAATTAACATAACAAAGGAAATCCAATTTCCAAACAGGAATACATCCACAGGTACAGGGGTTCGGATTCCAACACACATTTTTTGGAGGACCCAATTCATTCCCTAAGAGTCACCTCGTCCACCAGCTTCAGCTTCTAAATTGAAAGATGAGAGAAACAGAGGAGGACCTGACAGCTCAGTTTCCCGTCAGATTGGAGAGTCGGCAGTGCTGACGCTGTGTGCCTACGCACTTAATTTACTCCCCTGGTCCTTCTAAGTGGCAACTCATTAACACCTCAAGGCTGATGGCTCACACTTCGCATTATAATTCAATGTACATTAGCATAATACAATGTGTACTAAGGCAGCTTCTCTGGAAAAATGGCCCTATTTGTTCAGCCACTTTGGAGAAAAGGAGATTGTTCTTGCAGAAGAAAGAAATACCCACACACTGTTTTTAAACCCCTTGGAGGTATTAGTGCTTTAACTTTTCAAACGTTGTTTGTTTATGCTACCTTGTAATACTGTAGTGATGTTGGAAGGACAGATATAATTTTTCTCATTTGGAAAATGAGAAAACTGAAGTGCAGAGGTGTACAAATGATTTGCCTATGGTCACACAACTCAGTAATGACCAGGTGAGTCAGGGATCCCACCTTGTTTCTAAACCTTGATTACTCTCTACCACATCAGATAAATTATATTTGCTTCTTTTCATACTGGTCTAACCCAGGAGTTAGAATCGCCTGAGAAGAATACAAAGATATTATTGTGTGCTGAGACTGTCTAAAAGAAGGCATCAAAGATGGGAAAGAAGTGAGAGGTATAGCTGATGAGACAATGTACAAATATCCTGTGGGCAGGCTCACTTTAAGAGTTCAGAGAAGGGGCTCTTCTTGAATAGGAAGCTTGGGTGATCAGAACTTTGGTATTGGGAGCTGTATTGCTCAAGTGCGTGCTATTGCAAGAGTAAGCCACAGCCTGTGGAGCTCCCCTCACCACAAGGTAGAAATCAGGGAGGGCTGGGATAGAAGAAAATAGAAGATTTCATCTCTCATGATAATGTTTGTCAAATGACAGTAGCTGAGAAGCATTCTGAGATGGGGTCTAGGCTTAGCAGGGAAGATGTCACGATCAATCCCAATGTCTTTTGAAGGCTCCAGAGGAATGGAAAGCCATGGCTTAGTGTTCCTCATCCCTGGGCAGGGGTTTCTGACAGACGCTCTCTCCAGGATGAGAGTGTTGTCCTT
>NW_004443939.1:14840850-14842029 GCF_000243295.1 Trichechus manatus latirostris | reverse complement strand
AGACATTCAATAAATATTTTTAGCTTAAATTTATTCCTTAGAATAAGCTTAAAGGTATGTGTTAAGGCTCAATCAAAGGTAAGGCAGATCATATTCAGGTTTGTCAGTTAGTTTGAGGAGATGGAGACTTTTTAAAATTTTCCAACTGGGCACTTCCTGTGTATTTGCAATCATCCTCCAGGTACCAGGGATATAAGGGACAGACATAGTCTCTGGCTCATCGAGGTTGTATTCCACTGGGGGATGCAAACAAAAAACAACAAAGAAAACCGTTACAAATTGTGAGAGGTGTGTTAAAGGAAACAAACAAGGCTTAGAGACAGAGAAAGACCAGGGGAGAGGAGAGGCATCTACTTTGGAAAGCATCATGGGAGTGTGGGAGAGGTTTTCCTGGGAGCTAACATTTAAGTTGACACCTAAAGTATAAGAAAGAGATCAGCATGTGAAGAGTGGGCCCCTGTTGCAGGCAGAGGTATTGGTAGGTGTAAGGACTCTGAGGCAATAGAAACTAGGATGGTCTGGGAAAATGAGAGAAAACCCACATATCAGGGATGCAGACAGCAAAGGGGAGAATAGATAAGAAGCAGCAGCCAAAGCCTCCCAGAGATGCATAGACCATGACAAGGAGCTTAGATTTTATTCTGAATGCAATGAAAAGGTTGATGGATTTTAAGCAGAATTGTGCTGTAGTCTAATTTACATTTAAAGATGGCCGCTCTGGCTGACATTGGGGTGGACAGATTGGAGGAAGGGGGGCAAAGATAGCAACCAGTAAGGAGGTTATTAGTTAAGACAAGAGATGATGGTGGTCTAGTCAAGGTTGCATTGGAGATGAGAGAACTGGATGGCTTTGAAATATACTGTATTTAGGTGGTAGAATCAATAGGACTTGCTAGTAGATTGGATGGGAGTGGGAGTAAGGAAGAAAGGAATCCAAAATGACATCTAGGTTTCTTCCTTGAGCAATTAGATCAATGATGGCACCATTTGGAGATGTAAAGGACTGTGGGAGGGTGGGGTTTGGCAGGTAGAAATCAAACGTTCCTAGGTGATCCAAGAATTAGTAACTTGCTTGAGGCCACACAGCTAGAGAATGACAGAGCTTAAATTAGAATCAATCCTGTGATTCCATCACATTTGTGAATAAATCATTACAAATGGCCATGGTTTAATCTTGGC
>NW_004443939.1:14837949-14839340 GCF_000243295.1 Trichechus manatus latirostris | reverse complement strand
GAAAGGAAGAGCGTGCTGTCACAGCATAAACTAGACTCTCATAACAATGTATGTATAAATTTTTGTGTGAGAGACTAACTTGAATTGTAAACTTTTACTTAAAGCACAACAATAAAAGAAAAAAGAAAAAAAAAAAAGAAAAGCATCCAAGGCAGACGGATTAGCTTACATGGAAGCTCTAAAGAGGAAAGAGCCAGACCTGCTGAGGCTCACTGTGGCTGAAGTTTAGCAACTTTCTTAATTACCTAGTGCTGCCATAACAGAAATACCACAAGTGGGTGGCTTTAAAGACCAGAAACTTATTTTCTCACAGTTCTGGAGGCTAGAAGTCCAAATCAGGGTCTTCACCGTGTTAATTCCTTCCTTGTCAGTAACCCCGGGTGTTCCCTGGTTCCTTGGCATGCCTTTGCTTGTCACAGTCCTCATATGGCGTTTCCCCTGTGTATGTCTCTGTGTCTGCTCTGGTCTTTTATAACTCTGAAGTGATTAGGTTTAGAATCCACTCTACACTGATATGACCTCAACTGATTGATTACATTATATTAGATTACATTATGGAAAGTGATTATCTTACTTTGCCTTATATTACATTACATTAGATGTAGGGAGAGTGGTGGTTCAGGGTTACCCAGGGTAACCAGAAAGGGCTTCTCAGGGGAAGAATTCTCCCCTTCCATGTTGAAGACTTAAGTTCAATTCTCAACCAATGTACCTCATGTGTGACCACCACCAGACTGTCTTGTGTGTTGCTATGATGCTGAACAGGCCTCAACAGAGCTTATAGACTAAGACAGACTAGGAAGAAAGGCCTGGTGATCTACTTCCAAAAATTAGTCAATGAAAACCCTATAAATTACAACAGTCTGATCGACAACCAATCATGAGGATGGTGCAGGACTGGACATCATTTTGTTCTGCTGTGCATGGGGCCACCATAATTCAGGGGCTGACTTGACAGCAGCTAACAAAAACAAACAACATACAGTGCTTACTATGTGCTGGGCATTGACCTAAGCACTTTACACATATTAACTCACATAATGCTGTCAGCATCTCTGTGAGGCAGGTACCATCATTATCCCTAGGCTTCAGATGGGAAAACTGAGGTACAGAGAGATCAATACACTTTCCCAAGGTGACTCAGCAAGTAAGTGGTGGAGCCAGGTCTTGAACCCAGCAGTTTGCCTGCAGAATCTCTGCTCTCCACAGGCTGCTTCTCCACGCTGAGGAGCACTTCCTTTGGAGGCACACTGCTGGCTTCTGATCTTGGCTCTGTTAGGAAATCTCAAGCATGTCATTTAAGTTCTCTAACTCTGTTTCCTCAACCACAAACATGGAATGAAAAGAACTGCCTCCTCGGGCTGTTAGGGGATTAAAGGACATAAAACATG
>NW_004443939.1:14835744-14837071 GCF_000243295.1 Trichechus manatus latirostris | reverse complement strand
TCTGAGCCAGGTCCCCCCTTGTTGTCAGGTCTTTGCCCTTGGCAACTTTTCTAGGCTTAGCCTTTGCACACCCTAGACATGTCTGCCGCTGGAAGCTTCAGATAAACCTGTGATTATGGAGGGGAGCCCACTGATGGCCTGGGGGAGGTGCAGGTCAGTGGTCTGTCCACACCTGCCCCAACATGATCTTAGTGAGAGAGAACATTTCCCAGCATATGAGAGATCAAAAAACAATTGTCCAAACTCACAGAGTTGGGGAAAGAGCTGAAATTAAAACCTGTAATAATGTTATAATAATAGCTAACATTTATCTAGCACTTGCTCAGGGCCAGAGGCAGAGCTTTCCCTGCACTGTCTCTTTGAGGTTTCATAAGAGCCCCATGAGGCAGGTATGATTGGGATCTCTGTTTTAAGGAGGAAGAAAAAGTCCATAGAGGTGAAGTCTACAGCCTAAAGTCACACAATCACTTAGTGGCAGAACCAGGACTCCAACCCAGGTCCAACTGAGTCCAGAGCCCTTGCTCTCAACCCTCTTTGTGTGCCAAGTCCCTGGCACTGGCCCCATGGTCTTTTCACATGTCTCAATCCTGCTGTAGCTACAAGCCAAATATCAAACTTGCCACTCAAATTAACTAGGCAGCAAAATTAATTATCAGTGGTTTTTAAATCGGAAGCAAGCACGAAAGACAGAACTTCTCCAAAGGTTAATTAATTCAAGTCCAACCAACAAATACTTTTTGAGCATCAGTTCAGTGCTACGGGAAATGTTTGCGGTGGGGGAGAGGGAAGGGATGAGGCTAGAAAGAGAAGGAATAAAGTAGGAAAACAGTCCTTGTTCTCAAAGAGCTTTTCATCTCTAGGTGAAAAAACCCAGTGATCAGAATGGGACCTACACGTGTTTTGTCTTTAAATGACTTGGCCGGAAAAATAGATGGATAAAAATATTGTCCAAAACGAGCACAAGCCAGGCTGACATTTCACTGGGCTCAAGTGTCAGAGACAACGACACACACACGCGTCTCCCGGCTCCCGCTCCGCCTCACCATGGTAACCGCCGGCCCTCATGCGCCAGATGAGTTTTTACATCTTTCAGAGTATAGCTGGGGATGAGAATGTGGGTGAATCAATAGCTGAAGTCCCCTCACTCTCTCTATGGCCCAGCGACCCCAAATGTGTCTCAAAACGAATCCCTTCATAAGCAGCACATCTTGAGAAATCTAATTTCCTGCTACTGTTATCAGAAGGTGGATGCCTTAAACAGGCACCGGCCAAATCCAAATATTCATTCCAGTCTTCAGGGCAGAGCCTGAGTGGAGCAAGTTAGAGT
>NW_004443939.1:14832906-14834126 GCF_000243295.1 Trichechus manatus latirostris | reverse complement strand
AGCAGTCCATAGTATTTTCAATATTCCTCACCAATACCATAATTCAAAGGCATCAATTTTTCTTTGGTCTTCCTTATTAATTGTCCAGCTTTCATATGCATGAGGCAACTGAAAATACCATGGCTTGGGTCAGGCACACCTTAGCCCTCATAGAGACATAATTGCTTTTTAATGCTTCCAAGTGGTCTTTTGTAGCAAATTTGCCCAAGACAATACATCATTTGATTTCTTAGCTACTGCTCCCATGGGTGTTGATTGTGGATCCAAGTAAAACGAAATCCTTGACAACTTCAATATTCTCTGTTTATCATGATATTGCTTATTGGTCCAGTTGTGAGGATTTTGTTTTCTTTATGTTGGGGTGTAACCCATACAGAAGGCTGTAGTCTTGGATCTTCATCAGTAAGTGTTTCAAGTCCTCTTCACTTTCAGCAAACAAGGCTGTGTCATCTGCATATCACCAGTTGTTAATGAATCTTCCTCTAATCCTGATGCCGCCTTCTTCACATAGTCCAACTTTTCAGATTATTTGCTCAGCATACAGATTGAATAAATATGGTGAAAAGATACAACTCTAACCACATCTTTCCTGATTTTAAACCATGCTGTGTCTATCGCCTTGTTCTTTTTGAACAACTGCCTCTTGGTCTATATTCAGATTCAGCATGAGCTACAATCAAGTGCTCTGGAATTCCCATTCCTCGTAATGTTATCCATAATTTGTTATGGTTCACACAGTCAAATGCTTCTGAATAGTCAATAAAACACAGGGAAACATCTTTCTGGTATTCTCTGCTTTCAGCCAAGATCCATCTGACATCAGCAATGATAAACCTTGTTCCATGTCCTCTTCTGAATCCAGCTTGAATTTATGGCACTCCCCTATCAATGTACTGCTGCAAATGTTTTCAAATTATTGTCAGCAAAATTTTACTTGCATGTAATATTAATGATATTGTTCAATTACTTCTGCATTCCCTTGGATCACCTTTCTCTGGAATGGTCTTGTATATAGATCTCTTCCGATCGGTTTGCCAGGTAGCTCTCTTCCAAATTTCTTAGCATAGATTAAGTGAGCACTTCCAGAGTTGTATCCATTTGTTGAAACAGCTCAACTGGTATTCCATCAATTCCTGGAGGCTTGGTTTTCACCAATGCCTTCAGTGCAGCTTGGACTTCTTCCTTCAATACCATAGGTTCTTGATTATATGCTACCTCCT
>NW_004443939.1:14817507-14825674 GCF_000243295.1 Trichechus manatus latirostris | reverse complement strand
AGACATCCTGTTTTTCTGTATTCTACCAGTTGCTGGGCAAAACAAAACATGCATATCCCCTACCCTGATGGAATATATGTGTTTGCACATGCTGGATAATAAAAATGGCAAACCTAGCGACATCTCAAATGTCAAACAGTTAGAAGGTGAGGAAGAGTGGGAGAGACAATTTCAAAGGGGCACAAGGGAACTTTTAGGGGGTGATGGATACTTTTACCAATATCTTGATTGTGGTGGTGGATTCACAGAATATATGTACAAATCCATTGCTGTCGAGTCGATTCTGACTCATAGTGGGCCTGTAGGACAGAGTAGAGCTGCCCCCACAGGGTTTCCAAAGATCAGCTGGTGGATTCAAACTGCTGACTTTTTGGTTAGCAGCTGAGCTCTTAACCATTGCACCACCAGGGCTCTGAATACATATATTTGATATATATAATATATATATCAAAACTTATCAAATTGTGCAGTTTATTATATGGCAATTATACCTCCATAAAGCTAGAAGAAAAATAAAGTCTTATCTGTTCAAGAAGAGGAGAAATAAGGGATGTGTGGGTGGCGCGTGTATGCGTGTGGTGTGTGTGAGTCAGGGGTAGGGAGAAGGAGGAAACTGGCAAGAAATTTTTAAACATAGGGGAGGAGATGGACCTGTTAGATATTTTGTTATCTTAAATATCAGCGCCTAGAAATCATTTAGACCCATTCTTTAAGTTTCCATTTGGAAATCTGAGGCCCAGAGGGGTGTAATAGCTCTCCCAAGGTCCTGAACTAGTTTCTGGTCATCACTACTATGAATGACAACCACCATCACCAGGCAACCACTAATGACCATGCACTGAAAGAGGTGCTTGAAGTCCATTATCTCACTGGGTCTTCACAATTTTCCTTCTAAGTAGGCGTTATTATCTCCTTTTAAAAATGAGGAAACAGGCTTAGTTAAATACCTTGCTGAATGAAGCCCATGTGGCTAGAAAATTGAAAAGCTGTGATTTGAACCCAGGTCAGTTTGAGTCCAAAGACTGAGATTTTTCCATTATAATAAAACCCATCATTAATCATGGCCCACAAAGCCTTTTGATTCCAAATATAAGGCAAAAGTATAATATACATTTTATATTATAAAACATCAGAACTTTGGAGCTGATGAAAATGTTTTGGAACTAAGTAGAGGTCATGATTGCACAATATTGTGAATGTACTAAACGCTGCTGAATTACACATTTTAAAACGCTTAATTTTATGTTAGATGAATTTAACCTCAATTTAAAAAAACATATTGGACCAAGAAGAAAAGACTTTGGTTAAAGTAAAACAAACATGTTTCTTCATCAGTAAAATCAGTAAAATGGAGTTATCATGTCCAGCCCTACATTTTATTTACAGAGCTGTTAGTTTGCAAGCCCTCTGCAAATGTTAAATAAATAAATCAAAGCTGTAGAACAATAATAAGTCCCAAACCAGAGCATATTAGCAGCACAGGGGACACAACAGGCAGAGGACTTGGCTATAGCTGTGGGGCTGCATGGAGTAGGGGGGGCTTGGGAATTTGCCCACCATATACCTTAGGTGAACCTCTTTGCTTTTCAAAAGCTTGTTGTTTTTAATTGCTGTCGAGTCAGCCCCAACTCATGGGGACCCCTTGTGCAATGGAATAAAATGCTGCCCAGTCCTGGGCCATGCCCATAGTTGGTTGTAGATTGGACCATTGTGATCCACAGGGTTTTCATTGGCTGATTTTTGGGAGTAGATTACCAGACCTTTCTTCCTAGTCCATCTTAGTCTGGAAGATCAACTGAAACCTGTTCAGCATCAGAGCAACATACAAGTCTCCACTGACAGACAGGTGGTGGCTGCACATGAGGTGCATCGGCCAGAATCAAACCCAGGACTCCTGCAGAGAAGATGAGAATTCTTCAATGAACCACCAACATCCATTTCTGAAAGCTTAGTTTCCTTAAAATGAGGATAGTAGAAACTACTCTACTTGCCTCGAAGGCTTATTGTGAAGCTTAAATAAGAGAACAAGTTGGAAGCTGTTTGCAAATCTAAAGAGTAAAACAAAACTGAAGCATTATCATTATTGTCCAGAATAACATAGTTTGAAGAAAAGAGCTCCTCTGTGGCAGGGTCCTAGTAAGGAGTAGAGACGATGTTTACAAAGCATCAAATGAGGTGGTAGGAGTGTGGTGAATTAAAGTCGGCCAAAGATTCCTTTACACTGCTTTCATCAAGAAGTCCCCTCCCTTGAATCTGAATAGACTCTGACTGGCTTGGCCAATATAATATGGCAGAGGTGACTGTGCCAGTTCCTGGGCTCCCTACTTAAGAAACTGGCAGTTTCTAATTCCTGTTTGTTTCTGTCTGTCTCACGGAAGCTAGTCACCGCATAAAATGTCTGACTTCCCTGAGACCGCCATGCTATGTGGAAGCCCAAGCTAGCAACACTGAGAGATAGGGTGGAGAGAGAAAGAAATGCTCTTGCAGCCATCCATACCCAGGCACCAAATATGTGAGTGAAGAGACTGTTTTGGACATCAGTAGATGCAGTGTGGACAAAAACAAGGAATTCAGCCAAGAGCTGGAACAGAGGTCTCAGATATATGATTCCTGTTCATATCTCAGCGATCTCTAGTTCTTGCAGCTACCCTACCTGAGGCCTAAGCCATTGTGGAGTGGAAATGAGCCATCCCACTGTGCCCTGCCAAAATCTTTACACACAGAATCATGAACATAATAAAATGTTTATTATTTACTGCATTGACTTTTGGGGTGACTCGTTATGCAACAATAGAGATCTGAAACACCGAAAGGGGAAGGATTGTGGCCCAGGGAGTCAGGCTGAACTCAAATCCCAGCTACTCCACTTATTGGCAGTGTGATCTTGGGCACCTGCATTAACACCTCTGAGCCTCAGTTTCTTCCTATAAAGTAGCAATAATCATCCCTACATTGCAGAGTTATAGTAAGGAATACACAAAAATGTAGACAGAGTTTTAGGCATGTAGCACTTCCTAAGTTTTAGCTATTATAATTATCTTGGAGCCCTGGTGGCGCAGTGATTAAGCACTTGGCTGGTGGTTCAAACCCACCAGCTGGTCCAAGGGAGAAAGATGTGGCAGTCTGCTTCCATAAAGATTACAGCCTTAGAAACCCTATGGGGCAGTTCTACTCTGTTCTATAGGGTTACTATGAGTCAGAATCTACACAATGGCAATGGTTTCTGTTTTTTTGGTATTATAGTTTTCAAGGAGCACTGGTGGCACAATGGTTAAACGCTCAGCTGCTAACTGAAAGATTGTCGGTTCAAACTCTCCCAGTCACTCTGCAGGAAAAGGACGTGACAGTCTGCTTCCATATGGATCACAGCCTAGAAAACACTATGGGGCAGTTCTGCTCTGTAACATGGGGTCGCTATGAGATGGAATCAACTCGAAGGTACACAACAACAACATTTCAGTTATCATTTTAATTCTTGCTCATCGTTCAGCATTCCTACATGAAGAAATGAAAACATTTTTGGAAACCTTTCTGCAAATCATTTTTTAGTTTGATTCAGCTGAATCCAAGTAGGCTGCTGGATTGCTTTCCTAATGTAGAGCTGGGAGCTGCTTTTCCCTGGAAAAGCACCTCCTGCACCCCAGCAACCTTTCCCATCCTCTCTTTCCCATTTCCCTTTGAACATGGGGATCTGTGTTGGATATCCAGGGGCTCAAGTGCCACAGAAGGCTTCCAGAGTTAGGAACTAGAGGCCCAGATTTCAGTGCAGGGATTCAATCCTTTCTACCCTTCTAGCTAACTAAGCTCCTGGCTGAGGGTCAGGCAGGAGGGCATGAGGCTTTGATTCGCAGCCAACTTTAGAGGGACTCTGTCCCATCAGCTCTTGTGTTGCAGCTGTCAGTCCTGGACGGGGTCTGTCTGGATCTTTGGTGGTGATGTGAATGCCAAATAGCCCCCTCAAACTCCCGCTCCACTTCCTCATTTGTTTTCTCTTACCATAGTCAAGTCTGGAGAAGGAGCAGAGTGGGAGCGAAGGCTGACAGTCCCCCCCACCCTCCCCAGGCTCTTTAATTTCCTGTCTATCCAAAATCCAAGCGGCCTCCTAGGATCTGTTTAGAAAGACTGATTCATCGGTTCCAATACCAACGTCGAATTGCAGGGGATCATGAGCAGCCAGGCTAGAGATTGGAAACGTGGCTTCTTTATAAATGTTTCAATTAACTAGACGGAATTTTCCTCACTTCTTTATTCCTTCTCATATAACAAGGTACAAACAGGGAAAGATGAGGGGCTGAGAGAAGAGAGAAAATGAGAAAGACCACCCGCCTCGGGCACCAGGCCTGGCTTGCCACAGTCCCTTGAGGAACCTGGGTGGCTCTGAGCAGTCTGACCCGCCACCCTCTCTGATAACAGGCGTCATAGCTGGCCTCGACCCTGCAACTCAGCAGCCGAATCCCTGCCGTCTTGACATTTATTTCCCGATCTTCCTGTAAACACAGTAACCCCTTAATTAGTGCCCAGCCATCTCTGACGTCAGAAACCAGCACTCCTGTGGGCAGCAATCCATTTATCACCGGCTAAAACCAGCCTGGTTTCCAGGAGCAATTGGTGCCCCCAGACGGCTTTCTCTGTCTGGAAAGAAAGAGCCAGAAGGGAGCCGCAGCAGTAAAAAGAGACAAATGCTCACACTAACAGACCAGAGGTAATTTTCTCAGGAGCTACTGACCGTTCACACAGCCTGACAACAGCAGAGACATGTGGGCAGGGTAGCCATGGGGCCCTCCTTCCTTCTCTGCATCTTCTGGAAGGGAAGGTCATTGAGCCAGGATCTCTGCTGTTGTTGTTAGTTGCCCTCAAACCGGCTCTAACTCATTGTGACCTTACGTATAATAGAACGAAACATTGCCCAGTCCTGCACCATCCTCACGATCTTTGGTATGTTTGAGCCCATTGTTGCAGCCAGCATGTCAATCCATCTCATGGAAGGGTTTCCTCGCTTTTGCCAACCCTTGTTTTATTCACCTGCCTTTATCTCCATTTCATACAAGAATAAACTGAGGATAAGAAGAGGTTTAATCATAGCTAGTAAGTGACAAAACTCAGATCTAAACCAGGTCTGTCTGATTCTAAGGCTGGTGTTCTTTATGCCCAACAGATTGCTGCCAGGAAAGGACTCAGGGACCAGCTGTGGTGTCCCAGGGCAACCTAGAAACTTGGTCCTGGACAATGGTGACACTTTCTTTTATTGGGCATCAGTAGTACAGGCAGGCACACCACTGCACCTTGTGCCCCAACTGCCCTCTGAGACTCAGGACAAGTAGGAGTTCTATTGCAATGGAGAAGAGAATTCCAGGCAGAGGGATCAGCATGTGCTAACGCACAGAGGAGAGAGATGAAGGCACATTTGGGGAAGTGTAAGCAGTACAGAATGATTGGAAAAGTGCTGCATCATCTCTTAAAGTTTCAGTTTCCTCATATGCTAAATGGCTAACTCATAGAAAGACTTTGAGAATTAAATGCTAAACATATATTATAGCACTTAGTACAATCTATAACATAGATGATATTCAATAAATGTTAGTTTTCTTTTCTACCAGTTACCAGTTGCCAATGAATTGATTCCAACTCATGTTGACTCTACGTATGTCAGAGTAGAACTGTGCTTCACGGGTTTTCAATGGCTGATTTTTTGGAATTAGATCATCAGAACTTTCTCTCAAGGCATCCCTGGGTGGACTCAAACCATCCACCTTTCAGTTAGCATCCAAGCAATATTATAAATTTCATTATCTATTTCAGAACTTTCCTGAAGATTCACACTGAGCTCATTTGTCTATAGTGTATATCATCTTTGCATAATGCCTTCTTGGAAAACCCATTCATTTATCCAAGAAATATTTTTTGAATGCCTTAATCACAAATGATTAAGCGATTGACTACCAGCCTAAATGTTGGTGGTTTGAACCCACCAAGAGGTGCTTTGGAAGACAAGCTTGGCGATCTGCTTCTGAAAACCCTATGGAGCAGTTCTACTCTGCACACATGGGGTTGCCATAAATTGGAACCGACTCAACAGCAACTAACAACAAGAAGAACAACATACTAGCTTACAACACAGACACTGAAGCCAGCCTGCCTTGGTTGAAAGCCCATGTCTGCTTTGTGGAAGTACGTGTAACTCAGGCAAGGTGCTTTGCCTCTGTTTCACCATCTGTGTAATGAGGGTAATAACAGCTCTTACCTCATAAGATTATTGACAGAATTAAATGAATTAATACATGTAAAATGCTTGGAGCAGTGTCTAGCATCTAGTAAGCAGAAACATGTTGGCTATCATTATATGACAATTTCCACGTAAGGGCACTCTTGTTCTAGACCCTCCTCTTGTGTTAGTGGGGAGATTCTGACAATAAACAAATAATAAATTATGTAATTGGCACTGTTCATCCATTATTAGTAATAAATGCAACAACAAAATAAGTTAGAATGATGTGATAGATAGTGCCTGGTATGGGACTGGTTACAAGTCTTTCTGAGGGCATTTCATCTGAGGCCTGGATGACAAGAAGGACTTTGGCCAAAACCCACTTCTGGAAACTTCCCTTAGTGCCCTGAAATGTGGTTTGTCCCAGCTAGAACCTATAGCAGTGAAATGCTCCTACAGTCTTGGGCTTTGGTTCCCACCCACAGTATTTTCTCTATACCCTCCAGGAGTAAGACCGTACTTCTATGTGGAGAAGAAACAAAATAGGAATTGAATCTGCTTTCTGCATTCTTTGTTAATATTACACTGCCAAGCCCACTTACTTCCTTTTGCTCTGAACGTTGATTTGTTTAACTCTTCTCTTCTTTTTGGTGTTTTTCACATTTATTACCTCATTCTGGATTTCACCCTCCTTGGAACTATTTTTCTTAGAAATTTAGCCCCTTACTGTGTCTGTCTGTGGTAGGGCTGGGTCTAGGATGAGGCAAGTGAGGTAAACAAAGCGTTTGCCTCAGCTGTGGTTGAAGAGGGTGCCAAAAACCTCAGTAACCTAAACAAATGATATTTTGGTGCAATGTTTCTAAAAATCAAAATTAATGCAAAAAAAGTCCATAATGAACAAAATATCCAACTTTTAAATAGAGACAGGATCAGAATTACTGATCTTTCCTTTCACTTCAGGCTCCTATACGGTTTGGTAAAGCACCGTTACTGATCTTGCCTTTATTTAAAAAGTCGATATTATGAGCATATTGGTTTGATATTTTATTTACTTCAATCAACGGAGTAAACAAATCATTTTTTAAATTAATAAGTAAGCATTTACTAATTAGATATTAATGTTCCTCTCTCTATCTGGGCATACTTCCTGCCATTTCATACAAGGTGTGACCATAAGTTGTTTCAGTCAATGGAATGGATGCATGTCTCTTCTGGGGGAAGACATTTAAGGGCAACTGTGGGAGCCTGCATGCTTTCTCTTCTTTTGCTGTGGAGATGGGGAAGCCCATGCTGATGTGCGTAAGACTGAAGCAGCCTGAAAATCTGGGCCAACGAGTGTAGGACACCTGCCCTGGAGAGTCACCAGAAACTGCAGAGAAAATGGCTTGTGCAAGAAATAAACTTGTGCGATGATTTTGGGGGTAGATGTTAAGTGCAGCTTATCTTGACTAATACAAAGCAGTTTTCTTTCTTTATTTATATTTTTCCATTTCAAAATTGAAAAGATAATTTCTATTTACTTGCATGTTAACGTTGTTTTAGGTGTTAATCTAAACTCTGCTGGGGGGGAAAGGAATTGCATGGGTTAATGTTAAAATTGTGCCCTGCAACATAAGGCATTTTAATTTATGATATATTATGTAAAGAAGCAGATGTTTTTGCTTCCTGCCAGTCTATCTCACTCATTTACATTCTTTACCTGTTCCCTGCAGACGTTTCAGGGAACTTAAAATGCATTAAAATATCTGCTTAAAATGCCTTCCCTTTTCTTTTCCTGGATACTATACAATTAAGTGTATCGTCAGAATTATGTTAGATTCTCCCTTAGGCTGTATTCTCATCAATAGTTTCTAAACACGGGATTACACTTAGCTCTTTTCTAAAGTTTCTAAAAATGACGTGGAAGCCCTGTCAAGATTTCTTTCCATTCCTCTCATGAGTTCCATTGTGACATGGTCATTC
>NW_004443939.1:14813074-14816911 GCF_000243295.1 Trichechus manatus latirostris | reverse complement strand
TACAATGACTCTGTGTATTCCTTCAATCTTCTTTTGATGCTTTCTGCATCAGTCAATATTTGGCCCATGGAATCCTTCAATATTGCAACTCAAGGCTTGAATTTTTTCTTCAATTCTTTCAGCTTGAGAAATGCCAAGCATGTTCTTACCCTTTGGTTTTTTTACTGCAGGTCTTTGCATGTTTCATTACAATACTTTACTTTGTCTTCTCAAGCTGCCCTTTGAAATCTTCTGTTCAGCCGTTTTGTTTCAATGTTTCTTCCATTTTGTAGCTGCTCGACCTCCAAGGGCAAGTTTCAGAGTCTTTTCTGAAGTCCATTTTGTTCTTTTCTTTCTTTTAAATGACCTTTTGCTTTCTTCATGTATGATGCCCTCAATATCATCCCACAACTTGTCGGGTCTTCAGTCATTAGTGTTCAATACATCAAATCTCTTCTTGAGATGGTCTCTAAATTCAGGTGGGATATACTCAAGGTTGTACTTTGGCTCTCGTGGACTTGTATTAATTTTCTTCAGCTTCAGCTTGAACTTACATATAAGCAATTGATTGTCTGTTGAGCAGTTGGCTCCTGGCCTTCTTCTGACTGATAATATTGAGCTTCTCCATCATCTCTTTCCACAGATGTGGTTGATTTGATTTCTGTGTATTCCATCTGGCAAAGTCCATGTGTAAAGTCAATGTTTATGTTGTTGAAAAAAGGTATTTCCAATGAAAATGTTGTTGGTCTTGTAAAATTCTATCAAGCAATCTCCAACATCATTTCTGTCACCAAGGCCATATTTCCCAACTACGACTGATCCTTCTTTGTTTCCAACTTTCCCATTCCAATCACCAGTAATTATCAATGCATCTTGATTGCATGTTCGATCAATTTCAGACTGCAGAAGTTGGTAAAAATCTTCAATTTCTTCATCTTTGGCCTTAGTGGTTAGTGCATAAATTTGAATAATAGTCATATTAACTGGTCTTCCTTGTAGGCTTATGGATATTATCCTATCACTGACAGTGCTGTACTTTAGAATAGATCTTGAAATTTTTTTTTGACAATGAATGAGATGCTGTTCCTCTTCAATTTGTCATTTCCAACATGGTAGACCATAAGATTTTCTGATTCAGAATGGCCAATACCCGTCCATTTCAGCTCACTGATGTGCAGGATGTCTATCTTCAAGTGTTTCATTTCATTTTTGACAACTTTCAATTTTTCTAGATTCATACTTTGTATATTCCACATTCAGACTACTAATGGATGTTTGTACTTGTTTCTTCTCATTTTGAGTCTTGCCACAACAGCAAATGAAGGTCCTGGAAGCTTTACTCCATCCACATCATTAAGGTCGACTCTATTTTGACAAGGCAGCTCTTCCTCTGTAGTAGCTGGAGTGCATTCCAACCTGAGGGGCCCATCTTCCGGCACTATATCAATCTTCTGCTGCTATTCATAATGTTTACACTCACCAATTCTTTCAAAAGTAGGTTGCCTTTTTGCCAATCTGTGTCTGTTATGTATTGAATTGTGTCCCCCAAAAATGTGAGTGAACCTGGCTAGGCCATGACTCCCAGTATTGTGTAGTTGTCCTCCATTTTGTGATCTGATGTAATTATCTTATGTGTTATAAATCCTAACCTCTATGATGTTAATGAGGCAAGATTAGGGGCAGCTATGTTAACTAGGTAGGATACAATCTACAAGATTAGGTTGTATCTTGACTCAATCTCTTTAGAGATATAAAAGACAGAAGGGAGCAAAGAGGAGAGAAACATTATTACCACCAGGAGTGGAGTGCATCCTTTGGACCTGGGGTCCCTGTGCCGAGAAGTTCCTAGACTAGGGGAAGATTGATGACAAGGACCTTCCCCCAGAGCTGACAGAGAGAAAGCCTTCCCCTAGAGCTGGCGCCCTGAATTTGGATTTCTAGCCTTCTAAACTGTGAGAGGGAGCCCTGGTGGCACAGTGGTTAAGAGCTATGGCATACTACAGCTGATGACCAAAAATTCAGCAGTTTGAATCCACCAGCTGCTCCTTGGAAACCCTATGGGGCAGTTCTACTGTCTTATAGGGTTGCTATGAGTCAGAATCGACTCAACAGCAACAGGTACAGGTAAGCTGTGAGAGAATAAATTTCTGTTTGTTAAAGCCATCCACTTGTGGTATTTCTGTTATAGCAGCACTAGAAAACTAAGACAGTGTCTATGTGTCCAGACACTTGAGACCATATAGATGGTACAGTGTCTTAGGAACTTCAAGGCATCTTTTGTACTATGGTCTTCTTTCTGGGTCATGCCTATAGTCAAATCCTCATGGGAAACACATTAGGAAATAAGCTTCATTCTTACCTTGCAAGGTGAACTGTGTTCTGACATTTTCTAAGCTAGTTCTTTGCAACTCAGTACATTTTTGCATTGTTCTTAAAGTAGCCCACAAGCATCATTTAACTCTGGATCTGGCTAAAATTCTACTTTACTAAAAATGCTAAACTTCAGATATTTTGAAGGCTTGTCTCCCTAATGAGTGCTCCCATTATTAACCTATACTTACTCTCATAGCAATCACATCATTTTATTGTAGTTACTTGCTTTTATTTCTGTCTTCCTCAAAAGCATGGGCAAGAACTGTGTCTACTTTGTTTACCACAGAGCCTCCAGTGCCTAAAACAGTGTCTGACACACAGCAGGAGCTCAGTGAATATTGACTGAATGAATGAACCCTACTGGCCACCAAAAAAAAACCTGTTGCCGTTGAGTTGATTCCAACTAATTGGCCACCAGTATCAGTAAATCAGTTAGGAAAATTAGGCATGGCAGTCTGAGTATACAAAATGACTGCTAGAATGAGCACTCAAAGGAGAGGCAGGAGTCCTGGTTCAAATCCCGACTCTACCGCTTGCTAGCCATGTGATCTTCAGCAAGGAAATTTACTTCTCTGAGTCTTAGTTTCCTCATATAGAACATCTCTAAGGTCCTTTGCAGAGATAAAATGATATGGGTGAATACTTGAATTTACTTATCTTGTACAATTCTACTTGAGGAGGAACAGGCGTAATTAGACAAAGATAGAGAGGTAGAAACTTTCCTGGAGATTCTGAAGGAGACTTCTGAGGACTTTCAAGGACTTTGTGAATGATAGCACCGTTATTATGATGTCTTCATTTTCCCCGAACACTTACCACTCTCTTTTTCCTGGCTTTGAGTGTGTCGTTAGAGGATCCTTATGCCCATCATTTGCAATTAGGGACACTTTTGAGCTATGACAAGTCTGAAGAGAGAATTTCATGATATAATTAGGTAATAGAAAAGCATTTGGGTAAAGGAGATGTGTGTGTTCCTGTGAGAAGGAGATGGCCTGCGAAGAAGTGAACTGGTTTGTAAGCAATGAATGGCAGGAGGAAAGAGGAATAAGGATCCTCATGAAGAGGAAGAAAGAAAGTGGTGGGGAAGCCATGCTGAATGGGACAGTTCTTCATGTTGTGCATCCAAAGGCAGTAGCAACCTAGTGCAATTTGGGGCAAGTGGAGAAGAGTTTACCTTTCTGTGACAGAGAGCAACAATTTTCCTGGTTTTGTTGTTATTTTGTTTTTTGTTTAGTGTGGTTTTTAACTTTTTGTTAGCAGAAGATGTTCTCTTTTTACTCACATCTCAATTATTGTGAAACCGGCATACAATTATGATGTCTTAATCTATCATATATACACCCCCCCACCAAAAAAAAAACAAAAAACAAAAAAAATCAGTTGTCATTGAGTTGATTCCAACTCATGGCAACCCCATGCATGTCAGAATAGAAATGTGTTCCATAGGATTTTCAATGACTATGACTTTTCACAAGTAGATAGCCA
>NW_004443939.1:14802664-14812776 GCF_000243295.1 Trichechus manatus latirostris | reverse complement strand
GCATCTGGCCTGGGCTGCTTGGAATGCTGCAAGGGTAGGGATGCAGGAACTGCAACATGGTGCCTTTGAGGTCTCAGCATAATCCCAGCAAAAATCCCTGTGTCCCAAGCATGGCACATAAGAATGCCACTAAATCTGAAGGGGATGATGAAGTTTCAAGGGCTTTTGGGGAGGACAATGCACTATTCCACATTCCCCAGTCCTCAACAAACATATGTATCTTGGCACTCTAAAATATCTTGGAACTGTGGCACATGCCAAGGAGGAAACTCTGTAAAGGTAAATACAAATCTAAAAAACAAAACACAAAATTAAATTAAAATTTTCCTTGGAGCCAAATTGAAAAGACAACTTCCCACCCCCCTTTTTCTTTTTAGTATTTCCTTTGGAAAATTGGAAATTGTTAATGCTTTCTCTGTCTCTATGAGGTTTATGTAATCTTTTTAAAAGCTACATAAGCCTCTGGCCAGTTTTGCATCCCAAGAACGTCTTTCTTGGAGGCCTTGGGGCCGTTTCTTTGGAATGTAGACACGAAGGAGGATGGTGCCCAGGTGCTTGACTCCACGATGTAACTTACTGCTTGTCACAAAGATACAAGTTTTATTTCTCCTTTTGATCAAGACAATGAACATGTATGTAATGGATTGTTTCTGTCTGGTTAAATAAAAGGGTGTGATTTCTCTCTCTCTTTACAATCTCCTTAGAGGATTTCCTGTGATGCGCATCACAGTCTGGTTTAATGCTAGGGATTCGCTGAGTTGGCAGGATATTTTATTTTTAGTTATTGCACCATAACACCAAGAAAAATTGAGCTTACATTTTTTTCAACAGTCCAGTTGAACTGAGTCTTGGAGACAGAAATTAAATTGAGATATTCAAAAGAGAAGTTATTCTATATTTCATTGATTCTAACAGCAATTATTTTCACATTTTAACATCTCTGAAATTGGGATGCATATTACAATTGACATATTCGAGTTTAACTGACAGTATTTTTTTTAATTGTATAAAATAGTGGCGTGCCATTGGATTTAATGAAATAAAGCATTTCTTACATTCCAATATTACAAACTGAGTTTCTTTCCCACTGCACTTGGGAAAACACTGGAATGTTGGGTCAGATTATCTGGGTTTGAATCTCATCTCCTCTATTTTACTAATTGCCTGATATTACTATAGGCACTCCAGCTTTCTTATGTTTAATGTTTGCATCATATGCCTTTTTCCACTCTTTTACTTTCAACTGGTCCATTTTTGTGTTTATTGGAGTGTTTAGTTAATTTACATTTAGTGTAATATTTGATATAGTAATGTTTAAATCTACCACCTTGGCATTTACTTCCTATTTTTATAATCTATTTTTTTGTGTGTTTTTCTTTTTCCTTTTATTTTTCTGTGTTCCTTTTCTGCCTGCATTCTTTTGGATGAATCCAATATGTTTTAGCATTCTGTTTTATTTCCTCTATGTTTTTAGCTATATATCTTTGTGGTATTTTTCAGGTTATTACTCAGATAGTCTTTTATTTATCATAGTCTACCTTCAAATAATAATGGTAGGACAACTAAAAACCCAAAAAATGGGTCATGAGGCTTTCCAGATAGTAGCTTCCACCACTGGGTCTAGAAAAACAAAGGAGACAAGGTTACATGGCAGGATCTGGGATCATGTTATAAAGGCCTATTTGGTGAGAGCTATTTGGCAGACATCACTCAAAGCAAGGTTGTGTGAATACACTAGATTCTCTCTCCCTTTGTTCTCAGATCCATTCTTTGCCCTTCTCCTACAAACTTCATTTCCCAGCTCCCTTGCCAATTGGATTCTAGATAGGTTCTACATACGGGAGACACTGGTAGAAGAAAACTTCATTATCTGACTGCAACCTTTCCACCATCATCTGCCATTAATGCTTTGTAGTAGGAATTTTTGATATCTTTATATAATGCAGTGATGTCACACTGAGTGGAAAGCTAGGGGGAAAAAAAGTGAAGCTAGAGGGAGTGGAATAACTCAGAAAATGAGGACGAGAATGGTTACACAACCGAAGAATGTGATCAGTGTCACTGAATTGTACATGTATGGAAACTTGAATTGGTGTACGTTTTTGCTGTGTATATTCTCAACAACAACAACAAAAATAAAATAGTTTTTTTTTTTTTTTTTTAAGTGAAGCTAGTAAAACTTTCTAGTCTTAGTGAGGCTGTGAACTATGTGACTTGGGACATTTCTTTGGTCTCAACTTCTTCATCATAAAAAGAGAGGATTGTAATAAATGGTCTCTAATATATACATCAGACATCACTGGTACATATCAACTGTGACATTCTATAATTCTAGCAAAATCAAGTTTGACTTTTCCTGGTCACAGAACAACATGATACCCCAATATCTTAAGTGGATGGTCAAAAACAAAAATCAGTGTGTGCTTCTCTTTCTACTCTCTGAATTCATACAGGAATTTATTATTCTGAGCCAAGATCCACATTCTAATGGTCAGATGGTCCCCCTCATGGTCTCTTCAGCCTTTGATCTCCCTTCCCTCCTCTATCACCATTCCCTTAATCTCTTAGGTAGGGTTAGCTGGAATGTTGTACACACACTGGTTTTAAGCCTTGCATCAGGGAACAAACTCTAAGTATCTTTCTTGACCAACACTTAAGATCTGAAAATTTAAGGTCAACCAGGATGGACCTAAGAGCCCTGGTGGCACAGTGGTTAAGAGCTCAGCTACTAACTGAAAGATTGGTGGTTCAAGTCCACCAGCTGCTCCATGGGAGAAAGATGTGACAGTCTGCTTCCATAAAGATTTGCAGTTTTGGAACTATGAGGCAGTTCCATCCTGTCCTATAAAGTCACTATGAGTCAGAATTGACTCAACGGCAATAGGAGGATGAACCTAGGTTCCTGGGTGGCAAAAGTGGTTTGTGCTGGATTGAGAACTTTAAGGTTGACACTACAGGAGAAAGGCCTGGTGATCTGCTTCTTGCAAAGACTACAGCCAAGAAAACCCTATGGAGCAATTCTACTCTGTAACTCATGAGGTTGCCATGAGTCGGAATTTACTCAACAGCAATGTGTTCAGTGCTGAGGATGAACCTGTAGAAGTGAATTTGGGAAGTCTGCTTCTTCTGGGATCAAAATTCCTGGCTCTGCTGTGCGTTCCAGTTCATGACTACAGCATGATACATTTTGTGATTGCTGGTATTCAATTATAGCCTGCCTTTATTCAGCTTTGCTATATGGTTTCTCTGAAGAACAAATTTTAGTGAACATGGTACCTGAAACCAGACTATTCATTTTGAGTACCTACAAACCACATACCATATTGCACACTAGGGATGCAAAGGTGAATAAATCAGGTTCCCTGCTCTCAGTCAGAGTTTCCCAAGTGCAGAAGATCTTCAGGTTTTCTACTTCCCAAAAATCCAGGGCGCGCCATTCACAATGTGAATATGTAAATGGTAACCACCACCAACAACAACAACAACTGAGATTGTGCAGCACCGTGTCCCTGCTTGATGCTTCTTGACTCTAAATAATATTCAATTCATTTTAAAAAAGAGCTGCAAGTAAACAAGCATAAGGTTATCTTTAACTTGAAAAAAGCTAAATATGAAGAAACCCATTAAAAAGGTCTTATAAGATTTTCAGTCTCTTAGATTTTAGTTGTAAATAATTTGAAAGACGGCATCAAAAGTAATTCCTATTTGGGCACATTCTTATTCTGTTTAATTCGGACCAGAACAAATAATTCTAATGGTTTTAGATACTTCTAGACTCACATTTCCCAAAGCACGTTCAATGAAACATAAATAAAAGAGTTATTTGGTGAAAGGGTTCTGAGGTCAAATAAGTCTAGGAAACATTAGTTGAATGAGTTTCTTTATTGCAGAAATTCTGGGAGACATTAACGTGCTAATGAGGAATGTGGATCTCCAAGAGAAAGATATGCAACAACAACGACCAGTTGCCATCGAGTCTTTTGCAACTCATAGTAACCCCATGTGTGTCAGAGTAGAACAGTGCTCCATAGGGTTTTCAATGGCTTATTTTTCAGAAGTAGATAGCCAGGTATTTCTTCTGAAGTGCCTCTGGGTGGATTCGAACTGCCAACTTTTCGTTTAGCATCTAAGTGTTTAAACGTTTGTGCCAAGGCACTCCAAGAGAAGGATATAATATGTATTAAATCAACAGAACACTTTCTCCAAGCAGCAGATCACAAGTCTGGCTTTGTGTTAAAGATATTTTGGGAAATCCTGTCTAAGATGTTTCTTTGACCTTCGCCAGGATCACTTGTCAATACACATATCAGCTGGCGATGTAATATATTCCAATAAGCAGAACTGGATGGAGGGAAAAGCACAGTGTCTCCCTCAGGGAAAAGGTACAACTGAATTTTGTGGTATTCTGTCACTGGTTTTCAAAGAATAAGAATAAACCCTGACTATGAGTTCCCTGAGGGCAAGCATCAGGTCTGCCTCCTCCATGTTCCTGGCGATGCTTGGCACAAGTATTCAAGAAGTGTTTGCTGAAATATATTTAATGCCTGGGTGGGTGTACAAATTGCTGGTTTTATAGGAGTGTATGTATGTTTATATGGTATGTACACACGGGTGGTTTATGGGAGTGTATATATGTATAAGCAACTGCATTCACTTAATCCATCATAAACATTTCACCATAGTCTGCCTCTAGCACGGCATGTAGAAAAAAATGTTTTTATCAGTGAGGTAGAGGATATAGTACTTCTTGGTTCTAATTTCCTCTGAAAGCCAACAACACTGTAAGCAGGAGAAAATCAGCCCTACGACCAAGGCTCAGAGCCACTTACAGGTGAACTTTTTATCATGGGATTCATTACCCTCTTGGCTGTACCTGCCCTGGAACTTCCCCGCACCATCCTGACTCCCCAAAAACAGATGGAGAAGCAGCAGATGTTATTCTTGCACCCAGGCTGATTGTGGAGCAGCACAGAGAGCCCCAGAAACAAATAAATAGTATTTTCACCCATTGCTTTGGGCAGAAAATCTCAGCAGCCATGACTGGCTGTGGGTCAAATTTTCCAGATGGTATTATTTTTCTTCTGGATGATTCCATATTCTAAGCAAAAAGATGGTGATGGTGGGGAAGGCTCAGGGCAAGGCTGCAGTTTTCCTGATTCTCTTGGTGTGAGCCAGCAACTAGTCCAGCATGTTAAGTATTTTATGGGGCTATTTTTCTTCTCTAAAATGTCAGCGCTGTTGTAATCTAAAAGAAGAGCCCGAGTCCCCAGGGGAGAGCTTTGGAGGGAGGCTTAGTCATAAGGACACATGTATTGATTTTACCTGTTATTCCCTGAGCTCTGAAAGGACCTGGAACTTTCAAAGCAACAGTTATTTATTACCTCCATTTTTGGACTAAAACCTTTCCATTAACAGGGCTAAGTTAGATTTTTTTATTATTATTATTATGAAGAATGTTTTAATATGCCCAAAAGTAAGAAAAGCAGTAGTTAAACCCATACATCTGTTTTCCAGATTCAGTAATCATCTCTGTTTTTTGGACTTAAATCTATATATTGATAGGGTTGAGCTGTGTTGTTGTTTTTCTGTTTATTTGTTTTTGTTTTTAATTTTCTTATTGTGAAAAAATTTTTTTAATATGCCCAGAAGTAAGAGAATAGTAAAAATAAACCCATATATAGCTGTCTTCTGGAGTCTCTGTCCTATGGGGTTGCTATGAGTCAGAATCAAATCAATGGCAATGGATTTGGTTTTGGTTTTTTTATAGCTACCTTCTAGATTCAGTAATTATCAAGTTCTGCTCATATGGTTTCATCTAGCCCCACTCCTTTCTCTTGCCGAAGTATTTTAAAGTAAATCTCAGGCATCATGTTTTTTTACCCCTACATACTTGAATATGTATCTCTAAAAAATATAATCAAAATGCCATTTTTTCATGAAAGTGTGCATCACAACTCATAGTAGGTTTTCACATTTAATATCAGGATCATATTCAAATTCGTCAATTATCTTTTTGATGGTTGTTGTATTCAAATCAGTATCTAAAATATGCCACACATATTTGATTTTATGTCTCCTAAGTTTCTTTTAATCTAGAGCAATATCTGCCCTCATACTTTCAAGCCATTGGCATGTTGAAAAATAGATGAGCTACTTTATAGAGAAAATATGTCCCTAAACTCATTCCCTTTCCTTTCCATCTTTCCCCACTACTCAGGAAAAAGGAAACTATAATATCTGTGGCAGAGCCCACCAGTTACCCCCAATATCACTTCTCCCCTTCTTCAAAGTAATGGAATTTTAAGCTGTGTTCATGACTGTCCAATACAAAGACCACATTTCCCAGTGACCCTTACAGTTAGGTGTGGCCATGTGTGCAGAAGTAAGGGCACACTCTGCAAGTTCTAGATTATGTCCTTGAAGGGAAGAAGTGTGCTCTCCCCTTCCTCTTTCCTCCTCCCCACTGGCTGAACTATAGACATAGTGTGAGCCATCTTGGAGAATTCAAACAGGTCAACACCCCAGGGGTGGCCGAGCCACAGAATAGAAGATATCAGGGTCCCTGCTGATTTTGTGGGGTAAAATTGACAATCTGGCTCAGAATGTTACATGAAAGCTAAATGTCTACCTTGTTTATGCCACTGCTACTTTGGCACTTTGTCCCACATAGCCATACTTAACATACATAATATCCATATTCCATATGTGTTCGGCCTAATTTTCTCTTCCTGTACCTTTTGTAAGGTATTTCATCTCACTAATTCTGGGCTTCCTCTAATGTTTAAAGAAATATGACAATACCTATCTCATAGTGTTGTTCTAAGAATTAATTCATGCATACATTTATTCAACAAACAAGTATTGAGTAACTACCAGGTATCAGTTGCTGTGGTATGCACTGGACATACAGTGTTGAATAAGACACTCTTCCTGCCCTGCACAAGTTTACAATCAACCAAGAGAGACAGCAAGAAAACAGATAATCAGCTTACAGTGTGAAGATTTCATAACAGGAGAAATTAGGCATAGTGTGCTGTGGAAACAACATGGGAGGAATATCCAGCTCAGTCTGGAGGGGAGTCAATAAAGAGTTTCTGGTGGGGAGTATCCACGAGTCTGAGGCTTGAGGGAAGGGCAGAATTGTATCAAACAAGCTGATGTACAATCAAGAGCTAGTTTGTACACTGCTGGGAGCTATACAAACTATTTATTGCCTTTCCTACTTACATGTGTCAATGACAAATATGTGTCAATGTCCTGTGTTGCGCTAAGTGCTGTGCCAGGCACTGTACTGTGCATACAGTGATGTCTAATACATGGTCTGGGTTCTGCTCAGAAAAAGTATACAGTCTAATGAGGGGATAGATGTTAAAAGATAAATTACAAAACACAGTGGGAAGTACTTCAACAGTGCCCTGAATACAGTGGTGGAAAGATAGAAAAAAGATAAAAATAGTAATAATTTAAAAAATACATGGAAGTTAAACTATTAAACAAACAATGGGTCAATAAAGAAATCAAGAGAGAAATCGGAAAATACTTTGACACAAATGAAAATGAAAGCACAACATAACCAAAACTTATGAGATGCAGTTAAAGCAGTGCTGAGTGAAATTTGTAGCTATAAATGCCTACATTAAGGAAGAAGAAAGATCTCAAACTAATAACCAAACTTTGCACCTTCAGGAACTACAAAAAAACAAAAAAAGTAAACAAAGTCCAAACTTGCCAGACAGAAGGGAATAATAATGATTACACGGAGATAAATGAAATAGAGAATAGAAAAACAATACTGAGAATCAACAAAACCAGAAGTTTGTTCTTTCAAAAGACAATAAAATTGACAAAACTTTGGCTAGACTGACCAAAAAAAAAAAAAAAAAATTAGAGAGAGAGAGAAGACACAAGTAACTAAAATCAGAAACGAACGTGAGAGCATTACTATCAGTCAGAAATAAAAAGGATTATAAGAAAATATTATGAACAATTGCATGTCAACAAATTAAATAATCTAGATGAAATGGACAAATTCCTGTTGTTGTTGTTAGGTGCCATTGAGTCAGTTCCAACTCATAGTGACACCATGTACGACAGAATGAAACACTGTTTGGCCCTGCGCCATCATCACAATCATTGTTCTGCTTGAGCCCATCGATGAAGCCACTGTGTCAATCCATCTTGTTAAGGGTTTTCTTCTTTTTCGCTCACCTTCACTTTACCAAGCATGATGTCCTTCTCTGGGACTGGTCTCTCCTGATAACATGTCCAAAGTACATGAGACGAAGTCTCGCCATCCACCTTTGCTTCTAAGGAACGTTCTGACTCTACTTTGTCCAAGACAGATTTGTTCATTCTTCTGGAAGTCCACGCTATGTTCAATATTCTTCGCCAACACCATAATTCAAAGGCATCAATTCTTTTTCCTTATTCATTGTCCAGCTTTCACATGCGTATGAGGCGATTGAAAATACCATGGCTTGAGTCAGGCACACCTTAGTCCTCAAAGCGACATCTTTGCTTTTGAATACTTCAAAGAGATCTTTTGCAGCACATTTGCCCAGTGCGATATGTCATTTGATTTCTTGACTACTGCTTCCATGGGTGTTGGGTGTGTATCCAGGTAAAATAAAATCCTTGACAACTTCAATATTTTGAATATATCATTCAATAGCGGTTGCAGCAGTCCATTGACAGGGAACTTCCAGAAATTCAAGCTGGATTCGGAAGATGACATGGAAGGAGGGATATCATTGCTGATATCAGATGGATCTTGGCTAAAAGTAGAGAATACCAGAAAGAGGTTTACCTGTATTTAATTGACTATGCAAAGGCATTCAACTGTGTGGGTCATAACAAATTATGGATAACATTGTGAAGAATGGGAATTCCAGAACACTTAACTGTGCTCATAAAGAACCTGTGCACAGACCAAGAGGCAGTCATTTGAACAAAACAAGGGGATACTGCATGGTTTAAAGTCAGGAAGGGTTTTCATCAAGGTTGTACCCTTTCACCACACAGAAGAACGAACAAATCTGTCTTGGAAGAAGTACAGCCAGAACGCTTGTTAGAAGCGAGGATGGCAAGACATCGTCTCACATACTTTGAACATGTTATCAGGAGGGACCAGTACCCAGAGAAGGACATCATGCTTGGTAAAGTAAAGGACATCATGCAGTGAAAAAGAGGGGTACCCTTGAAGAGATGGATTGATACAGTGGCTGCAACAATGGGCTCAAACATAGGAATGATTGTGAGAATGGCAGAGGACCAGACATTATTTTGTTCTGTTGCACATAGGGTCGCTATGAGTCAGAACCAACTAGACGGCACCTAACAACAACAAGAAGACCAGGAACAAGGCAAAGATATCCACTTTCACCAATGCGATTCCATATTTTACCCAAAGTTCTAGCCAGAGCAATTACTCAAGAAAAAGAAATAAAAAGCATCCAAATTGGAGAAGAAGAAGTAAGACTATCTCTATTCACATATGACATGATCCTGTGTAAAGAAAATTCCAAAGATTCCACAAGAAAGCTACTAGAGCTACTAAAGGGATTCAGCAAAGTTGCAGGGTACAAGATCAACACAAAAAAGTGGGTTTCTGCACTCCATTCATGAACAACCTGAAAAGGAAATTAAGAGAACAATTGCATTTGCAATAGCATCTAAAAGAATAAACTACCAAGGAAAATTTAGAATAGGAATTAGGAATAAATTTAACAAAAGTGAAAGACTTTTTCACTGAAATTTCCATTTATCTATGCGTTTGCCTCTTCTAGATATTTCATATAAATGGGACCATAGACCATCTGCTCTTTTATTTCTGACTTATTTCACTGAGCATAAAGTTTCCAAGGTTCATCCATGTTGTAGCATGTATCAGAACTTCGTTTGTTTATAGCTGAAAAATATTCCATTGTATATAGGTATCACATTTTATTTATCCATTTATCTGTTGATGAACATTTGGGTTATGTCCACCCTTTAGCTATAGTTAATAATGCTTCAATGAATATTGGTGTACAAGTATCTGTTTGAGTCCCTACTTTCAATTCTTTTGGTTTATACCTAGGAGTGGAATTGCTGGGTCATTTGGTAATTCTATA
>NW_004443939.1:14798187-14802548 GCF_000243295.1 Trichechus manatus latirostris | reverse complement strand
GTTTGTTTGTTTTATAATAGCCATCTTAGTGGGGGTTAAGTGGTGTCTCAGTGTGGTGTTGATTTGCGTTTCCCTAATGACAAATTGAAAGAGGCCCTGGTGGTGCAATTGTTAAGCACTCAGTTGCTAACCAAAAGCTCAGAGGTTCAAACCCACCAGTGGCTCCAAGGAAGAAAAGACCTGGCCATCTGCTCTCACGAAGATTACAGCTTAGGAAACCCTGTAGGGAAGCTCTACTCTGTCCTATAGGGTTGCAGTGAGTCGGAATCAACTGTATGGCACACAACCACAACAGCAAAGACAAACTAAAATAAATAATCAACATGTATTTTAGTCCTTGCCTACCAGATTCCAGACAATGTGCTAAATTTTTCTATATACATACATCAATTTAATCTTCACACTAGCCCTTTGAGGATAAAAATATTACCTTCAATTTTGTTGTTGTTGTTAGGTGGCGTCAAGTTGGTTCTGATTCATAGCAAGCCTATGTACAACAGAACAAAACACTGCCTGGTCCTGGGCCTGCTCACAATCTTTGCTATGTTTGAGCCCATTGTTGCAGCCACTGTGTCAGTCCAAAAGCTTCAATTTTACATATAAAAAACCTAATTCTCAGAGTGATTAAGTAACTTGTTCAAGTACATACTGCTGGTATCTAGTGGGACTTGTATTCAAGCTCAAGTCTGTGTGATTTCCATGCCCGTGTGACTTGTTTTCTCTCCTGCTTCCTCTTCAAAGTTAAATTTTACACACTATCTTACTCCAAAATAGATTAGAGGAGGCATCTTATAATCATTTTTAACATGAATCAAAAACACTTTTATCCTCAAGTTCTGTGTTTTAACAAGCTTCGTGTAAATAAAAAGAAGTAAAGAGGAGGGACCATCGACCATGTAAGGGAATCAATAAGGAAGTTTTAAACGAGACTAGTATGGGGGAAGGACTAAATGAGTCACTGACAAGGGCTATGTAGGAGGCATAATTCCAGGATGCTGCATTCATTTGCCTACTGTATTAGTTACCTATTGTTTCTGTAACAAAATACTACAAATTTGGTGGCTTAAAATAATATAAATTTATTATCTTCCAGTTCTAGGGTTAAGCAGTCCAAAATAAGTTTTACTCAAATCAAGGCTAAAATCAAGGTGTCAGCAGAGATCTGTTCCTTCTAGAGGCTCCAAGGGAGAATCTGTTTCCTTGCTGTTTCTAGTTCCTAGAGCCCATCTGCATTCCATGATTCATGCCCCCTCCCTCCATCTTCAAAGAGCATCACTCCGATCTCTCCTTCCATCAATACTTCTTTTTCTAAGTGCGGCCCTCCTGCCTTCCTCTTATAAGGACTCTTGTGATTACATTGGGCCCATTCCAATAATCCAGGATGATCTCCCCATCTCAACTCCTAATCTTAATCACATCTGCAAAGTCCCTTGTGCCATGTAAGGCAACATATTTGCCCATTCTGGGTGGGGGTGGGAGTGACATTATTCAGTCTACCAAACCTAGTAACTGCTGTCTAGCGAATAGGTGAACTAACAGGGAAAGTACCAGTTTGGAAGTTACTATAGCAGGTTGCAATTCTCAGCATTGGAAAACTTTTGGAAGAAAACATTTGGAGTGTAAACATTGATAAACTATGTATAATGAAGTATGCAACATATATAGTGTACCAAATTGGAGCTGATGATGATTGCTCTGAGTAATGTACATCTCCAGGCATAAGATATATGACTCTTATGATTTTAATATTGGAGTTTAAATAAAGAACATGAATTATGTTCATGATTCACTTCTCTATTTGAGATATGAAAAGGACAATAAAACATTATCATCGTCAGGTATGGGACTTGAATTTCTCTCTATCCTTTATAGCAAGAGTGATGCTAGGCAAGTAGGATGTGTTTTCTCATCTGGACAATTGAAATAATAATAACTTCCTTGTAGGGCTATTTTGAGTTTTAAAAAGGCCACGTGTGGGAGCGTCATACAGAAATCATTGCTGTGGAGTCGAATCCTGACTTACAGCAACCCTATAGGACAGTGCAGAACTGCCCCATAGTGTTTCCAAGGCTGTAAATCTTTATGGAAGCAGATAGCCACGTCTTTCTCCCACAGAGCGGCTGGTGGGTTAGAACCGCCCACCTTTCAGTTAGCAGCCAAGCTCTTAACCACTGCACCACCAGGGCTCCTTTGAGGGGGGCGTCGTACTTGCCAGTATTTGGTACCCTCTCCTTCCAGACCCACAGGAATATTGCCTTTCTCCAGCCCCCTTTCCATTGGAAGTAGCCATATAACTTGACTTAGCCAATAAAATGTATCTGAAGACTCCAGCTACACTTCTTCTGCAGTGGTGATTGTGGGAGCAAGTCTTGACATGTAATGTCACAAGTATGAAATGGCCTGAAATTCGGAGCCTGCACAACGGACAACTGCACCAAAAAGCAGCCAGACTCAAAGCAGAATGTATATGAACGAGAAATAGACTCCTGTTAAAAGTCACGAACATTCTGTGGTTTTTGATCTATAGAATTAAACAAACCTAATCTAACACTCTATTACAGAAATAAACCTTTAAAGGTGGAAAAAGCTGCCTCTGGGAGGTTTTGATGCTAAACTGCTTCAAAGCTTGAACACTTTCAGGCTAAGTACCTGTAGCTGCAGTAGTAATATAACCATTACCAGTGCTTCTTATGCTCAAAGCATCACATTAAACACTTTAAATTCCTTGTACCATATCTTTGTTGTTCATGCTGATATCTGTGGTACCAAAAGCAATGCTAAACACATAGAGAACACTTAATAAATATTTGCTGAATTAATAAATTCCTGTTTTATGTTTGGAAGGGGTCTGCACATTAAATTAAACTGGATTTTAAGTAAATTGTACTTGCTAGATGTTAATGTTGAGTACAGTAACTCACCTTACATAGGTGTTCATTTGCTTTTCAAACTTGCTATTAGTACTACCTAATTGTCATCCTCAACCAATGTATTGAACACTTACTGTGAGTTAATTATATCTACTTCAATCTTTACTGATTTTGTTTAGGTATTTTAAGGCTGTTTGTAACAGAGTCAAGAACAAGCAAAATACAGTTGGTTTCTTTAGAGGGCAGAGTATAACCTTTTTTTTTTTAATTAAGAAATATATATCCAAAATTTGAAGAAGTATGTGTGCATATTTGTCTGGTTTAAAGAGTAATAAGGAAAAATCATGTATGTAGTCTCCCGGGGATTCATAAATAGAAATTCCAGTACATCTAAAGTTCTCCTTGCCCCCACCCTTCTCCACCCAGAGCTACTCACTCTCCTGAACTTTGTGTGAATTGTTCCCTTTTTCTCTTGTGTTTACACAGTATCCTTAAAGAATACATTTTGAACCTTATATAAATGAATTCATACTGTATGTATTCTTCTGAGTCATTTTTATTTTGCTTGATAATCTGTTTTTGAAGTGTATCCATATTGATGTGTATAGATAGCTGTAGTTCAATCATTTCCATTACTCTGAAGTTTTGCATTGTATGAGTTTACCTGAAAAAATTTGTCCGTTTGGTTTTTGATAAGTATTTGGGCACTTCCTTTTTATTTCTATAATGAACAATTGCTCTGTGGATATTCTTGTAAATATGCAAGATTTTCTCTAGGTACTGTTTTAATAGGACTTGGGATCAGCCAAGAGTGACAGAAATTCAAAATGATAATAGATTAAATCAGGCAGAAATCTATTTCTCTTGCATATAAATGAAGTGTGGATGGAAACAGAGAAAAGCTGGTATAGCAGCTCTGGTCTTAAGTCCCAGGCTTTTTCTGGCTCACAGCTCTGCCATTCCTAGGTTGTGGCCCTCATCTTCGTGGTCCAAGACGGTGGCACTCTGCATTTCAGCCAGTGGGTTGAGGGAAGGTTGAAAAAGAAAATGCAAAGCACACAATCACATGTCTATTAAGGAAGTTTCCTGAAAACTGCTATACATTCTACTTATGCCCCATTGCTTATAAATTACATGGTCACATCTGGTTGCAATGGAGACTGGCAAATGAAATGTTTATTCTGAGCAATACTGCGAACAGCTAGAAATTCCATTTCCATGGAAGACGGGCAAATGGAGATTGGGAAATAACTAGCAGACTCCACCACAGGTACATACTTAAGAATGAAATTTCTGGGTGAAAAGGTATGTATATGCTCAACTGTACAAGGTAGTCCCAAATCATTCCCCAAAGCATTTGTACCAGAGGGATGATTTGAATATATTCAATCATTCAACAGCTATTTATCGAATACATACTATGCACCAGCATTTTTCCAAGATCTGGGCTATAGCAGTGAGCTCATATTCTAGCTCATATTACTCAAACAA
>NW_004443939.1:14789154-14797382 GCF_000243295.1 Trichechus manatus latirostris | reverse complement strand
CCAAGCTGAGGGATTTTTTTTTTTCCCTACAGTAGTTATTATTCTAATACACCTATTCCAGCTCCTCTTGCCTAGGGAAAATCACAAGTGAACCAACAGAACTGGAACATTTTATGGATGCCATTCTCTCTCTCTCTTTCTCTTCAGTTATTTGTGAGCTAAATGGTATTTCAAAAGCAGATGTTGTAGCACAAATTAATTTGGTTTATACACTCATTGTATTTTCCATACTTGACTATCAAATCCTTGAATGCAAAACCTTACTTGATATAACTCTACATTCCTCTCCTCCTGCCCCTATCACACTATTTGATCACTACTTGCTGACTGAACTTTTGCAAGAATGGTCAAACAACAGTGTGATGTCAGTATACCCACACCTGGCTTGAACCTGTAGCTCTGTCTTTGTCTAGGCCTCAGCTTCAGGTAACTGAGAGAAACAAACCTAAACAGCAGGGAAGCTGAAAAAAAAAGAAAGCAGTCGCTATTCAATAAACAAACACCAAAATTGAATGTACAAAGCATTCTCTGTGTGGACATCAAAGTGAAACCTACAGGGACCTGTTCTTGAGGAGCAAACAGTCTATGGGGCATCAGATTTGTACAGAACTAATATTACAAAGCAAAATATGAAATGAAGTAAGTGCTGTGCAACCTGGTGATGAATAGCGCTTGCCGCAGCCCAATAAAGACGTTTGTGCAAGCTCCACTGTGCTGGTTTGGTAACGCGGCTGGGACCATCCATTACACTGAACCAGACAGGGCTCATTTCACCCCACACATTACATCTTGGAAGCAATCTTGGCACAGAGTTATGATACAAAATTTCATCAAGCTAAGGTAATCTAAAAACATTAAGCCAGGAAACAGAGTAAGATATTGGCAAACACCTTCCCCAAGCTGCCAAATATCTGATCTTCAGAATGTCCTTCACTTTAATTATGAGGTGCAGGACTGCAGTTGAATACTTAATTTTCAGCTTTTCTGGGTGCAGCAGATCATCACATTGTCAGGGACATATCTTCAGTGAAGTGCTGTCCTCTTTTGCTTTTATTGAAACTCAGAGGTCCAGAATATCTGTGGCCTTCAATGGGAGGAAACGGAGACATTCTTAGGCAGTTGTCATCTTTTCTCTTCTGCACTTGTGCCCTACCTACTCATCCCCAGAATATCCTTCTTCAACCCACAAAAAGGGCTGCTTCGTATCTCTTGTGCAGGCCTTCAAAGTTCATCAATCCACAGATCTTCCCTTCCTGCCCAACTCACCCCCATAAGACTTCTGCATTGCCATAGTCAACAGCTAACACATATTAGGCAGTCTGTTAAACGGAGGTGAAACGCGTCAGGTTTGTTTAAGGTCCTACTGCAGCTACCGAAATACTGAGAAATGCTTTAGTAGTTCCAACTGGGGAAGGCCTCCCAGAGAAGGTAGCATTTAAGCCATGTCCTGGAGGATTGGTTGTTCTTGGTAGAAAAGAAGGGGGTAAAAGCATCCAGGCTGATGGAACAGCATGAGTAAAGACACCTGTCCTTTAGAAAGTCAGAGGGAGACCACTTACAAAGCTACTTGAAACTCTCCGGGTAAAAGATAATAGAATTTATAGAAATGTTGTTAGTTACCACCAAGTTGGCTCCAACTCATGGCAACCCCACGTACAATAGAACAAAATGCTGCCCAGTCCTGCACCATCTTCACAATCATTGTTGTGTTCGAGTCCATTGTTGCAGCCACTGTGTATTTTGAGTGCCTCCCAGTCTAGGGGTTCTCATCTTTCAGCACTATATTGGACAATATTCTGTTGTGACCCATAGGGTTTTCACCGGCTAATTTGTGGAAGTGGATCATCCTAGTCTCTTAGTCTGGAAGCTCTGCTGAAACCTGTCCACATGAGTGACCCCGCTAGTATTGAAATATTGTCGCATAGATTCCAGTATCTTAAAAAATATACAAGCCATCACAATATGACACAAACTGACAGATGGGTGGTTATAGGAGAGAAGTTGTTGTTGTTGTGTGCTGTGGAGTCAATTCCAACTTATAGCAACCCTATAGAACACAGTATAACTGCCCCATAAGGTTTCCTAGGCTGTAATCTTTATGGAAGTGGGTCCTGGTGGTGCAGTGGTTAAAGCACTCAGCTGCTAACTGAAAGGCCAGCAGTTTGAACCCACCAGCCGCTCCGCAGGAGAAAGATGCGGCAGTCTAACTCTGTAAAGATTTACAGCCTTGGAAACTGTACTCTGTCCTATAGGATTGCTATGAGTCAGAATCAACTCAACAGCAGTGGGTTTTGTTTTGGTTTTGGAATCTTTATGGGAGCAGATTGCCAGGTGTTTTCTGCTGCTGAGCAGCTGGTGGGTTTGAACTACTGACCTTTCAATTAGCAGCCTAGCACTTAACCATTGCATCACCAGGGCTCCTTAAAAGAGAAATAGTAGGAATTAAATGGAGGAGGCAGACTATCGAGCCACTGGGGAAGCTAGGACTTGGGTGTATACCATACTTCATGTAGCTGTCCCTGCCCAGGGCACCCTTCCACAATGTCTCCACCTGTAGAAATCCCCCTCAGCCAGCAAGATTCAGCTCCTCTGACACCTCTTCTGAGTCTGCCAGGCAGTCACAATTAATTGCTCCTTCTTCAGCATCTCCACTGCCTAGTTGTATAGACCTCTATTTCCCTTAGTAAATCCAGCTCTAAACACCTCCTGTGGTACTGAAATCATGAGAATGCCCTTTGTAAATTATAAAGTGTTATACAAATGTTTGCAATGTGATGACAGTAGCAGTAAGGTTGTTTGCCTTCCCGGCTAGACTAAAAGATCTCTGGGAATAATGATTGTATATTAAATCTTCTAAGTCCGTATGTCTCAGCTTGGGCAAGGCTTTGTTGCAAAAGTTCTCTTGTGTTGAACGGGCACGAAGTAGATTTCAAAGAACTTTGGAGCCAGATAGACCTAGGCTTGAATTCCAGCTCCTGACTAGCTGTGTGGTCTTGAGCTCATTTTACTTCTCTGAACTTCAGTTTCTGTATCTGAATATAGAAATATAAATACTTAACCTGCAAGGTCATCGTGAGGACCAGAAGTAACAAATAGAAAATGCTTGGCATGGTAATTGGGACAAACTAAGCACTGCATAAGTAGTGGCTATTGTTCTTATTTTCTCTATTTATAAACCCATTGTGCTATTGAACCTCTAAAACTGAGCACTTGACATAATAAAATGGCTGACATGAGGTCTGTCTGAATCAAAACTCTATTTTATTACAAGCTCCTGCTTCTGCATTCCTGAGAATGTAATCTTGCCTTCTTCCCATTTATATGCATATGGCCTTGGACTTCTGACTGGGTGGGACCAGAAGACCCTGGCTCCCTATCAATCATCTTGATCAACCAGCCTGGCTCTTGCCTCAAGCCACTCTTAAGTAAATAAGGGTAGGGGTCAGGAGTGCAGTTTAACTGATCTTAATTGGTAAGGGTGGGAGTCAGGAATGTGATTGTAGGAAAATAAGTTTACTCAAGACGGTCTAGGAAGAAAGTGGTTGAGAGTAGAGTTGCTGATGACATACCTACCTTGTGACCACGTGACCATCACACACTCCCCTTCCGCATCTTTACTGTAAAAGCATACCTCTTCCTTAATGCTTTGGAGCACTTGGTAGATTCCTCACTGCCCTGTGTTTCCCCAATTCGCAAATTGTATTACCCTCAATAAATCTCTTTGCTTTTACTTTAACATAGTGAGTATTCTTACTCTTAGACATTTCTTGGTGCCAGAAGTGAGATTTCAAAGACTCATTTCCTTAGGCAGCCCCTGGGACATCAAGGACTCGGCCATTTGGTGCTTAGGCTCACCACCTCTCAGATTCCTGGAAGTTGTCCCAGGTTAATAGTCTCTCAAATCTGAGCTCTGCTCATTGCGTTGATGCTCTTCAAGATTTATTGTTGGACTCTTTCTTTTACTTTCATTTCAGTTTACATTCTAAATATTTTGACAAGTTTGTTGTCAGATTAAGTCTGGTAGGGCTGTTACTTCAGTACTCCCAGGTCTGTTACTGAAGTTTGACTTTGGGAGGACCAGAGGTTTCAGTCCATTAAACTTGAATTCACACTTTTCTTTCTTTTGAGTGCTCATTTCAGGTCTAAGCACACCATTAGGTTTCAGTACACATTCAGGTTTCAGTAGCACATATGAGTTCACTGTTTTAGTAGAATGGAGAATGCTGGTTCTAGGGACTTGGCAGGGCCACTCTCAGGCACCCAGGTCCATTAGATGAACAAACACTTCCTTCCCTATACCTAACTATTTTTGGACCGCTGGCATGCTTTTACTAAAGATAGTTTAGAGAATCAGTAGCTATTATGGGGTTCTTTTGAGACGGATAAATTAGTTTTTCTACACAGTAAATTGGAAAAGCAAGTCTCCTAACTTAGCAACCACAACGGGAGGCCTGTTTTGAATGGTATTCAGAAGTCTCCAAAAGATGTCAAGAAAGTAAAACTGCCTGTATGTAGGATGTTATTGTTGTTGCTGGTTCTGTTGAGTCAGTTCCGACTCATAGCTACCCTGTGTACAACAGAACAAAACACTGCCCAGTCCTGCACCATCCTCACAATCATTGCTATGTTTGAGCCCATTTTAGCAGCCACTGCATCAGTCCTTCTAATTGAGGGCATTCTGTAGGAGAAACATGTGGCAGTCTGCTTTTGTAGAGATTTACAGCCTTGAAAACTCTATGGGGTCACTATGGGGTGGAATCAACTCAACAGCAGTGGCTTTGGTTTTATTATGTCAATAGGCAAGCTCCAGGATGCTAAACAAACTGAGGAAGTTACAGGGGTCTCAGAAATGTAGGAAGGCAATGGCTAGCCCCAAGGCAGAGAATGACTGCAAACGGAGCCATTCCTGGGGGACAGCAATTCTGGAATTTGTCCTCCTTCCCCCACTACACCTCCACCACCTCCCAATATGTTTAACTTGATGAGATGAAGTTAAAATGAAGCACAATAGCCGCTTGGAAGTAGAATAAGAAGTCAAAAAGGCATCCTATGTCAAACTATCTTCCACTAGTTAGTTGTGCTGTCCACAGAACCTAGCCCAAGTCATAAGTACTTAAGAAAAACTTATTAAATTGAGTGACCTATTTAGGGATGAACAATACTATAAGCTCTGGAGAGATTCTGCCTTCTCAGGAGTGAGGTGTATACTTGTTGAGAAATGTTTGATAAATATTTGTTAAATTCAATTCAGACTCAAGATTAATAACTTTATTGTTCGGCATGGACCAAAGAGTGAGAGATTGTCAATATGGGTATTGTGGGAAGAATGAATATGGTATTAGAAAACCTGGGTTCAAACCCAGCTCTGTCACTTATTAGCTGTGTAGACAAGTCACTTAGGGGGGAGGAAGTGTGTCTCAGTTTCCTCATCTTTAAGTATAAAAAAAATCTGCCCTAATTACTTTATTACCTTACCAATTTTTGTAATCAACAAATAAGATAATAGAGGTGGACTCTCTTTGTAAATTGTAGGCTGGTAAAGTAGTGTAAGAAATAGTAATTATTTTTGTGTTGATAATAATACTAATAACACAGTTGTTTTCTCCATTAGAATGGGTGCTTTAGCACAGGAAACTCAAGAAGGAAAATGTATTTATTGTTTTTGCAAGAATCCATAGGTCACATTCATCAGGTATGTCTGAATGATGGCCTTGATTCCTTCTCTCCAACCTCATGACAGTCATGAAAAAGACCGCAAATTGGATGAGACAAAAAATCATTAAATGGCAACCTTGTGAGTCAGATGCTTTGAAAGAGAGTTTGCATGAGTTGGACCATGGAGAACATGGTTCCCTCAGTGCCAAGATTGGGATCCACAGGTCATTTGGAGCCAATAAGCTCCAAACATAGAAAACCACCTTATCCTGGCTCACAAAGATTTTCTACTAATACCCATTCTCCGCCCCCCCCGCCCCCTTGCAAGCAGGGCTTACATTTTATTCTGGTGTTTAATCCCTTCGTCACATAACTCAGAAGGGAAATCCTGATTAGTTTAAGTCAGTCTTAGTGGTCCTATTCCCATTATTTTATTCAGTATATATTTATTGGCCACCTACTATGTTTCAGACACTGTTCTAGGTCCTGCCGAATCAGCAGTGAAGAAAACACAGTCACTCCCCTCAGTCTACAGAGGGAGAGATATAACAAACAAAAATGTGTAATATATCAATAGGAGGGAGCACTTTAAAGAAAAATGAAGCAGGATGAGGGTTCAGAGAGAGTGATGGAGGGCACTATTTTAGAGAGAGTGGTCAGAGAAGGCCTTTCTGAGAGGGTAATATTTCACAGCATCTTAAATAAAGACAGGTAAGAAAAATTATAAACACATCTTGGTATACCAGTACCTAAAGCACTTCTAGAATAGGTACACTTTCTATTTAAGTTCTTTACTAATGCTAAATCAGTAACCAGTTGCCATCAAGTTGGTTCCAAGTCATGATGACTCCATGTGTATTAGAGTAGACCTATGCTCCATAGAGTTTTAAGTGGCTGATTTTTAGGAAGTGGATCTCCAGGCCTTGCTTCCAAGACAGCTCTGGGTGGACTTGAACCTCTAACCTTTTGATTAGTAGTAGTTTGCACCACCCAGCGACTCCTTATTGATACTAATCTTCCAGTATTCAGAATGGTGTAGTTCATCGGAGCAGACAAGCACTGCAGTCTACCATTTCAAAAGACAGCAGAACTCAGGTGAAAACCCACATCCAGACATTAGCTAACAGCTGGTTTCCCATTGCCTCACAAGTTAGATGAGTGCCATGTTCGTGTGCATCTGCTCAATTACTATAACAACACCAGCCTTGTGATGCTACACAGATATCTATAGAGGGAAGGCAGCAAAGGCTGATGAAGAGTTTATTTTTCAAGTTTCTTTGAAGTAATGAAATGAAACACTAAGGGCTAGTGTTCACAGACATTACCTCTAGAGACATGGGGGAGGCCAATTCACTGTCTTATCATCACCAGTACTGTGAGTATATAATACCGTTGACCAAACCCTAATGTTTGTTTAGGGGTAACCATGGTGTAAGCAGAGGTTTCCTTGGAAGAATCTGGTCACGCTTTTCTTGATCTTAAAAAGAGATACTTGAGCAGAAACAGTCCCTCTTCCTCCATTAACCCTTGTCATGGCAACAAGCCATCTTGTAAAAGAAAAGTCAGGTGGGGATGGATGAGTAGGAAGCAGGGCTTTGAAACAGTCCATTCCAATTTGGTAAAGATGACAGCCTTGGAAAACTTATGGGCCAGTTCTACTCTGTCCTATAGGGTGGCTGAGTCAGAATCTACTCGACAGCAATGGATTTCGTTTTTCGTTTAGAGCTACCCTAAATTTCCCCATAGTTTAAGCCTGTTCAGTTGGGATTTTCTGAACTTGCAACCGAAAACATGCTAATTAATACAGAGCACCTCCCATAAATGGTGCAGGGTCAGAGGAAATGAAAGGCCAATGGCTGAGGAAAGCCAGAGCACAAGTTAGTCATTTGTGTGGGCCTGCTCCCAAGTCGCTGGCACTCAGGACAATGCCCACTGGGCCAGACTGTCTTCCTAACATGCCCTCCACTTATGAGGAAGCCAAGATGAGTCACCGACCTTTTGGAGCCACCGTTCATCTGTTCCTAAGCGGATTCTCCCGTACTCCAATTTTTTTTTTAAGTCTCCAGATTGCAGAACCATAAAGAACTTAGGGGTAGACCATCCTCAAGCAACACTGGTTCACAGGAAACCTATCTTGATTGCCAGCACCTACCTGACCCAGGAAAGATGTTTCCTTGTGTTTTATTGACTATGCAAAGGCATTTGACTGTGTGGATCATAATAAATTATGGATAACATTGCAAAGAATGGGAATTCCAGAACACTTAATTGTGCTCATGAAGAACCTGTACACAGATCAAGAGGCAGTCTTTCGAACAGATACTGTGTGGTTTAAAGTCAGGAAACGTGTGCGTCAGGGTTGTATCCTTTACACAATATTTATTCAATCTGTATGCTGAGCAAATAATCCTAGAAGCTGGACTGTATGAAGAAGAACGTGATATCAGGATTGGAGGAAGACTCATTAACAACCTGCGTTATGCAGATGACACAATCTTGCTTGCTGAAAGTGAAGAGGACTTGAAGCACTTACTGATGAAGATCAAAGAACACAGCCTTCAGTATAGATTACA
>NW_004443939.1:14766098-14788758 GCF_000243295.1 Trichechus manatus latirostris | reverse complement strand
CCTCAATGAGATGGATTGACATAGTGGCTGCAACAATGGGATCAAGCATAACAATGATTGTGAGGATGGTGCAGGACCGGGCAGTGTTTCCTTCTGTTGTATGTAGGGTCGCTATGAGTTGGAATTGACTTAATGGCACCTAACAACAACAATAAAAACCTGACCCACAGGTCCCTAGGTGGCACAAAAGCTTTGTGCTCGACTGCTAAACCTAAAGGTTGGCGGTTCGAACCCACTCAAAAGTACCACAGAAGAAAGGCCTGGTGATTTTCTTCCATTAAGATTACAGCCAAAAAGAACCCTATGGAGCAGTTCTACTCTGGAACACATGGGGTTACCATGAGTCAGAATCCACTTGACAGCAATGGGTTTGGGTTTTTTGTTTTCTGGTTTAACCTGACCCACCTCCACTAGGTATTTTTTGCAAGTTTGGAAAATTTTCAGTCATCATATGTATATGACACAATCCTGACACACTCACAGCTTATGTCACACAAAACTATGCATGCATTTGTATATGTATATTCATTGAGCAAACATTTTTTTGTGCTGGGTGCTGTCGTAGCTCCCCAATTTGAGAAATGAAATGAGTAAGCAGCAAAGTTTGACTGCTGCTTTGTTGTTGTTAGGTGCCATAGGGTCAACTTTCGACTCATAGCAACCTAAAGTGACGGAGTGGAACTGTCCCATAGAGTTTTCTAGGCTATGATCTTTACAGGAGTAGATTGACAGTTCTTTTCTCCCATGTCCTTTCTGTTATTGAATCAAATGGACACTTTTTATTTAAACATTACTTGATCTCTCTGAATTTTGACACTGTTCACCACTCCCTCCTGGCTCCTATAAACCTGTTGCTGTCCAGTCCATTCTGACTCATGTCAACTCCATGTGTTATAGAGTAGAACTGCTCCATAGGGTTTTCTTGGCTGTAATCTGCTTCCATAAAGATTACACCCAAGAAAATTCTATGGGGCAGATCTACGCTGTAACGTGGGGTTGCTATGAATCAGAATTGACTTGACAGCACACAACAACGACAACAACAATCTGTATGGAAGCAGTTCACTAGCATTTCTTCCATAGAGCTGCTGGATGGGTTTGAACTGCCAACCTTAGGTTAGCAGCCGATCCCGAACTGGTTCGGCCACAACTCTATCCTGATTCTGTTTCTGCATCCTGGTTATACCTCCTCAGAGGCTCCTCTTTTTCCTTTCTCCCCTTAAACATTGTTTGCCTGAGGGTCAGTCCTCAGCCCTCCTCACTTCTGACTAATCATCATAGTTTCCCTGGATGATCTCACTCCCTCTGTGACTTCACCTCCCATCTCTCTGACGGTGATTCACAAATCTGTATCATAGAACCTCTTGTGAGCTCCAGACCCCTATATTCAGCTGCCCCAGGTGCCTCAAATCAAGATTTTGTGTGTAGACAGGCAGGCCCTCTTTGCTAGCTGTTGGCTTAACAAAGCTTGTTTTTGACAGTTTGTAAGACAGGTTACACTGGGAGGGACACAAAGATGAAATACACATGTTCCCTGTCCTTAAGGTATTGTGTTCACAGTCTTCAGAGAAGACTGATTGTTTTGCTATTCCCACCAAATCAAGATAGAAATTACTGCAAGTAAGGTCCACCTGCAGTGACAGGGAGTTCACAGGAGGAAAAGCTTGCATCTAGCTAGGAAAATTAAGAATGCTTCAAAGATCCAGGTATTTAAGCTGAGACATGAGGTAAAGAGGGAGACATGCAGTTATTACATGAACATCATTCCAGGTAACAGGATTTATGTGCACAGAGGCAAGACACCATGGAAATTCCTTGGTGTAGCACATTGCCTAGGTTGTATATATATAGGTGGAGGAAGCGACCACAAGCCAAGAAATGCAGGCAGACTCTAGAAGCTGGAAAAGGCAAGGTAATAAATTCTCCCCTGAGGTTTCCAGAAGGAACCAGCCCTGCTGACACCTTTGCTTTAGCCCATTGAAACTGATTTCAGACTTCTGGCCTCCAGAACTGTATGTAAGAGAACAAATTTGTGTCGTTTAAGCCACTACGTTTGCGGTGGTTTGTTACAGCAGCCGTAGTAAACTAATACAATCTCCAAGGAGAGGGAAAATATAGTGACAGCATTTTTCAAATTTGTTTGGTGAGTGTTCCTCTTTGGAAGGGTGCCTTGTAGTATCAGTGTCCTCTGGACACTCTTCTGGAAAGGCCCTACTGGATGTATTTCTAGAAGCAATGGCCCATCTTTTGGCGACCAAGAGACCCTCTCCCCAAGTATGGCACAAGTAGAGAACATCATTCAATAATCACTAAAAGGATATAGAATCCTGCGCATCAAACAGTCAGTGTTTGTGCAGCACTTGATAGTTAGGTAAACTCATACTTACTGCCCCATTTGAGTCTCATATACAACACATATACATACACACAAAAACAATCCTATCAGGTAGGTATTAACCTCATTTTATAGTTAAAGAAATGAAGGTCGAAGAGGTTAAGAAATTTGGCCAAGGACACACAGTTTAGTAAGTGGCAGAGTAGACTCTCCAACCCTAGTCTACTAGTACTTAATCCAACTCTCTTTCTACTGACTACTCTGCCTCTCCAAGCCAAGGTAGTTCACAAAATAGCTAGCTTAAGTCATTTCCTATTAGACATTACAAAGGGTCGTTCCAATCCCTACCCCTGCTGTTTCTCACCCAAGGATAAGTTTACAACAGAGACCAAAAGGCTTTCAACACTAGGAACAAACAACATGGCAGTAGAGGCTGTGATGGTGACATCTCCACTAAAGAGGGCATCATGATGTGGTGGAAAGAGCACTGGACTGGGAGTCAGAACACCTGGATTCAAGTCTCAGCTCTGGCACTTATAACATGCATAAGCCGTGTGATTTCAGGAAGTTACTTGACTTCTCTGAGGCTTTCTTCCTCAATACTATAAGTATATGCTTTTTGTCTGTTTTATAGGTTTGTCCTGAGGATAAAAGGAGTTAGCAAATGTGAAACGCTTTTACAAACCCAAACTGTTATATACCTATTGCTGCTCATGTTTTTCCATTTTAATGACAAACTTGTCTACAGAGATTGTGACCATTTAAAAAGTATTTACTCCCAAGGCAATGAAAATTATAAAAATATATAACTACATATTTTTATATATATATATATCATAGATTATATATATATATTTTTATCTCGTAGATTCAGCCAAGCTCCAAACAGCTGCAGTGGTGTCTGCTTGTGATGTAATACTAGTGGCAGAATCCCCCACCAAGAGAAAAATTAGGATGCTGTGTACACTTCCCTTTCCAGGTCCTGTCCAGTGGAGCAGGCACACCTAATGACTAAGAAATTGAGAGCTATAGCTGTTTCTTACACAATGGGGAGCTCCCCACTTTAATTTTTAAAAAAGGACCCTCATTCTCTTCCTCTCCATCCATCTCATGGCATCATTACCTGTGACTGCAGCATCCCCATGGATGAACCTTCCCATGCTCCAGCCTCTCAGTTCCCGTCCACCCAGCCACCCACCCATGGTCATTTCCTGCTCCTTATCATCACCAGAAAATGAACAACTTCTAAAATTTAAATTCCAAGGACCTAGCCTCCCACCACACCATCATCTAGTCAGCTCACTTGCTCCAGAACCCCCACTTTACAATTCTAGGACTTCTACGAGCTCTTTAATCCAGCAATCCTCTTCGTTTTTCCTTCTGCAGATTAGATTCAGAGGCCACTGTGGTCGCCACTCCCTGGCAAATATCCCTAACACCCAGTCCCCTCTCCTCTTGGCCTCAAAAGTACCTCGCCATCTGCCTTACCTTTCCTGCACTATCACACCTGACATTTACCTGGGACACTCCAGGACAACCGTCCCAGTGCTTATGACAGGATTCTGCTCAAAATGATTATCAAAGGTGGACTTACTGTGAAGTTGAAGAAGCTTAAGCCTCAGGGCCTCTGATTTGCATAACATCTTTGAAGAACTCTAAGGATGTGTTTACAAAACCATATCCATTGTTTCTGCTCTTTTTTTCTTCCTTTCTTTCTTTTTTCCTTCCTTCCTTCCTTTTGAACTTTGAAGATACATTTTTTAATTCTTTTTTTTTTTAAAGAAGGACTCCAAAATTATTTAAGCTTAAGGGTTCACCAAACTGGGTTCCACTCAAGCCAGGTGCTGAATATTTCAAATATTACCTCATAATCATCACCCAAGCATCTGGACATTACTATATAATAGATAAACCAATAGCCTTTGAGTTGACTCTGACTCAAGGTGACCACATGTGTGTCAGAGTAGAACTGTGCTCCATAGTGTTTTCAGTGGCTGAGTTTTCAGAAGTAGATCACCAGGCCTTTCTTTCAGGTAACGTTGGGTGGACTCGAACGTCCAACTTTTCAGTTAGCAGCCAAGTGCATTAACCATTTGTACCACTCAAGAACTCTATACAATAGTTAGAATGTAATAATTAATATGACCTGGTCCCTGCCTATGTCCCCACTGGCATCTACTCTTCTGCCATTCTCCTCTTCACCCTCTACCCTCCAGCCTCACTGACCTGCCTTCACTTCTCTGAACGTGCCTAATCCTTTCCCTGTGTCCACCATGCATTCTGGTGCCTCTGCTTGAGGTGCTTTTCTCCAAAGTAATCATCAAGTATCCTCTCCTAGCCGTTGTCAGTAAAGTAGATGCCCCCACTACCCATCAATCCCTTTCCAGCCTCTTAGCTGTTTCCTTCATGCCACAGCAAAATTCAATTCTTTTATTTTTCCATTAAGTTGCCGTTTGTCCACCTCCTCCTTTCAACTGTATTCTCCAGGAGTACAGGGATATATGTCCACTGTTGTGTCCCCAGAACCTACTACATAAATATTTTGACTTATAAATGACACTGACTGTCTGGGACTATTAGTTAAGGTCTGTGGCTGAAGGAAAATTTCTGTGTTGACTATTTCTACCTCCACCAGACTTCTCTAAGTGTCTCTGTGGCTAAGAAGTGAGCTGGTCCCCCAGGCACATTCCAATTGCAGGTTGTTTTTCCAGATTCCTGCAGAATCTTAAATGTTTCCAAAATGTCTGTAAGAAAGCATGATGCTCTAAAGAAGCCATAGTGTTCCACTGACTCTTTCACTGTAGCAGAAGTGAGGTCTCCTTTTTGGACACCTGGATGCCTGCTTCTCTGCCTGGAACTTCTCTTAGCTCCCTCCTTTTTCTCAGTATCTCTAAGCCCTGGTGATTATCTTCTGTATTAGAAAACAACGCAGGGAAAAAGATACCCCCAGCAAGACCACCGCAGGGTGTACTACTTTATTAAGTTGGAGACTATTGAACACAGCAAGCTAAATTATATAAATGTTCATGCATATGCATGTGAATGTTAATTATGTGAAATTTATGTTCTGACCTCCTGGGGCTGCCGCTGAAAATATGGTAACCTTAATCAAGGGTTCCCTGAGGGAGATGATATTGACAAGTTGCCTGGGATGTGAGGGATTCCAGGTGTGTTTGTGGAGAAACTATTCTGAAAGAGCAGCTGCTTTTTATCCCCACCAATTGCTTTCAGTAAACATCTCCCAAACCCCTTTCACACCATCCATCTGTCAGTTTGTCATACTGTGGTGGCTTGTGTGTTGCAGTGATGCTGGAAGCTAGGCCACCAGTATTTCAAATACCAGAAGAGTTACCTATAGTGGACAGGTTTCAGCAGTGTTTCCAGAAAAATACAGACTAGGAAGAAAGGCCTGGTGATTGACTTCCACAAATTAGCCAGTGAAAACTCTATGGATCAAAACAGAATATTGCCTAATATAGTGCTAAAAGATGAGCCTGCTAGGTTGGAAGGCAATAATGAACTCAGGTATGGCAACAATCATAAGAATGGTTCAGGACGAGGCAGGGTTTTGTTCTGTTGGACGTGGGGTCACCATGAGTCAGAGTAGGCGCGAAGGCAACTAACAACAACAACAAAACCCCTTTATGAACAAGGCACTGTGTTAGGCACTATTGCCTGCCTTTACCTCCCCCTCTCATTACTTCCACCTGTACAATTACTGTTTTCAAAACACTGTCATACGCATGTACCTATTCAATTCTCAGAATAACTCAAAGGTGAGAGGGAATGGGTATCATTATGCCCCTTTTATAAATAAGGAGGGAACAGTGGTGATTCAGTGGTAGGATTCTTGCCTTCCATGCAGGAGACCCGGTTTGATTCCCAGCCAATGCACCTCACGTGTAGCCACCACCCCTCTCTCAGGGCAGGCTTGAGTGTTGCTATAATGCTGAACAGTGGAGCTTCCAGACTAAGATAGCTAGGAAGAAATCTACCTCCAAAAGTCTATGAAAACTCCTTACGTTATAGGTTGAATTGTGTCCCAAAAAAATATCTGTCAACTTGACTAGGCCATGATTCCCAGTATGGTGTAATTGTCCACCACTTTGTCACCTGATGCGATTTTCCTATGTGTTGTAAATCCTACCTCTATGATGTTAATGACTCAGGATTAAAGGCAGTTATGTTAGTGAGGCATGACTCAATCTACAAGATTAGGTGCGTTTTAAGTCAGTCTCTTTTGAGATATAAAAGAGAGAAGCAAGCAGAGAGACAGGTGGACCTCATACTACCAAGAAAATAGTGCCCGGAGCAGAGTGTGTCCTTTGGACCCAGGGTTCCTGTGCTGAGAAGCTCCTAGACCAGTGGAAGATTGATGACAAGGACCTTCCTTCAGAGCTGACAGAGACAAAAATCTTTCCACTGGAGCTGGCATCCTGAATTTGGACTTCTAGACTCCTAGACTGTGAGAGAATACATTTCTCTTTGTTAAAGCCATCCACTAGTGGTACTTCTGTTACAGCAGCACTAGATAACTAAGACACCATGGATCACCAGGTCTGATCATCAACTGATCGTGGGGATGGTGCAGGACCAGGCAGTGTTTTGTTCCATTGTTCATGGGGTCATCATGAGACAGGGACCAACTCGACAGCAGCTAACAACAATGACATAAATAAGGAAACTGAGGGCATTCAGAACCAGTAAGCAATACAAAGTAGCATACAACATGTGCCAAAGCCAATGCCTGAGATGTGTGCTCCAATTAGAACCCTACAAATCTAATGATGTGCTGGGGGAAGGCAGTACAGCACAGAGGGAAAGATCAGGCCTGGGCTTCCAAACATCTGTGTACTGGTCTCAGATATTCCCCAAACTAGCTTGTTAGTTTCCCGGTCTCCTAAATGAAGCCACTGGACTAATTAGTGGTTCTCCACTTGGGCTGCACATTAGGATCACCAGGGGAGCTTTTAAAAATCTAAACCACATCTGGGACTAATTAAATCAGGATCTCTGGGGCTGAGAGACTCCAATTTGTCCATATTTTTTAATGTTTCCTGACTATTCCAAAATATAGCCAAGATTAAGAACCACTGAACTCAAAGATCTCTTGGATTTTTCAACACACTGTAAACTTCCATCTGAAGACAACTTACAGTCTCTGACCAATAAAATGTTCACTAATTGAGCTTTCCCCAAAGAAACTCATTTAACAGTGTTTAAACAAGCCTCTCTCCATCATATGTGACCACAAACACCTTTTCTCATGTGATATTATTAATATACTGTTAATACTTTGTTCCGTTGTACTTAGGGTCACTGAGTCAGAACCAACTTGACAACACCTAACAACAACAAGAGCAACATTAATATCCAAGAGTACTAACATATCCTGGAAAATACTCCATTCAGGGCTCATCTTGGAAAAAAAAATTTTGGGGGGGAAGATTTGATGGTTAAGATTGTGTGTCAGTTTGGCTGCGCCATGATTCTCAGTGGTTTGGCAGTTATGTAATGATGTAGTTTGTCAATTATGTAATGATATAATTTAGCAGTTATGTAATGATGTAGTTATCCTCCATTTTGTGATATAATGATCCTCCATTTCGTGATATAATGTGATTGCCTCCATGATGTGTTCTGATATGATCAGTCAATCAGTTGTAAGGGGAGTTTCCTCAGGGGTGTGACTTGCATCCAATATATATGGACATTCTGGTAAAGCTCGCTGACTTTTGTTTGCTCTGGATCCTGCAGCCAGCTCATCATCATCTGACCTCCAGTTCTTGGGACCTGAGCCAGAATCATATTGCCGTATTGCCACCCAAACTTGGGATTCGTTGGCCTCTGCAGCCTGTGAGCCAGCAGCCTATCTTCTTACCTACCCATCTTGGATTCATCAGCCCTGCAGCTATGTGGGTCAGGAGAAGCCTCCAGCCTGACACCTGACCCACAGACTTGGGACTTGCTGTGTGAGCCATTTCCTTGAGATAAATATCAATATATGCTTCACTGGTTTTGCTTCTCTAGAGAACCCAGTCTAAGACAGAAGAGTTTGATTCTCTAAGCTTTTGGGGGCTGTAGTTGCTTGCCTTAGGAAACTTGCAAACTGCCTGCCCCTCACCAGCACATCCCCAAATGGCATGATGTCTACTTATATTTACTTTCTTTGCTTTTTTGTTCAACTGTGTAATTAGCATTCTCATCAGCACTTTTTGTGTCTGTACAGAGAAGAGAGGACCTTCCACATATGTTTCAGATGTTTTAAAGAGCCAAACATAGAAGTACAAATCATAAAAGTATAAAATAAAATAGAGCAGGACACACAAAGGCACAAAATGCAAAAACAAGAAAAGAAAGATTAATAAGTTTGAATACAGCAAACTTTTAAATGGCAGAAAACCCCGAGACAAAAATAAAAGAAATACATACTGGGAGACAATATTTGCAACAAACATAACAAATCACAAACATACGGAATATGTAAAGAAGTCTAGCAAGTCAACAAGACAAAGACAAACAACCTCAAACAAAAGTAAATGAAGATATGAAGAAGTAATTCATGGAAGAAAGACAAATAGCCAATGTGAAAAGATTGCAAAAAGATACACAACCTGACTAGTAACAGGGAACAGCAAACTGAAAACAAGACATCATTTTTCACACATGAAAATTTGCACAAAATGTAAAAAGATTGATAACAGTAGGTTTTCCTGAGGAATTGGGAAAATACATTCTTGTGCACTGTTGGTGAGAATATAAATTGAAAAAGCCTTTTTGGAGGACAACTTGGCAGTATCTAATAAAAACTTTTAAAATGCACGTTTTTTTCACCTAGCAATTCCCACTTTTTGGTCTCTATCCTTGGGAATTAGTTGCAAGGAAGCAGACACAGGCATGGTCAATGCCATGCTGTTTATAATGGAGAAAAACTGGTCTATTAGCCACCAAATGTAAATGCAAAGAGGAACATCTGGAAGGATAAACCCAGAAATCAGGGGGACTGGTATATGATTGTCAAAATGGACTGCTTATCTATATTATTTGATTTCTTTTTTTTTTCTTGGACAAAAAATTTCATAAAGGCAGTCTCCAACTCCCACGGCTGTTGGGAGTATTAGATGAGTGACTATATGTAAAGTATTTAGTGCTTATCCCATAGTAGGTACTCAGATAAGTGTCATTGGTAGTATGCCTCCTTTTTACCTCTTTTACCCAGAGCATTGCTTCCAGCCTTGATATGGCTTTTATTTCCCAACTCCTTTTTCTGAATTTGACTGAGTTGACTTCTTCTCTCCAACTCATCCCCTTAAAGAAGTTTTACCCAAAGATTTGGACTTATTTCCCTGCCTTTCTTCTCTTCTTCTCAATTAGACAATCTCTCTATGCCCAAATTTTTCATTTCTACTCAGAGATACATGATCTTAGAGATACCTTGCAGACTCTACAGTTCTGGCACATGACTGTCTTCCACAGCTCTCATTCTCCATCTCCATCTACCTGGGGTTCCACCCAAGTTCCAGCTGTCCAACTATGCTCTGGATATTGAAGTGTTAAGGAACATCCTCCCTGTTTCTCTTAGCCAGCATAAATCTCACCAGGTTCTAAGTCAAGTCCCACCTCTTCTAAGAAGTCTTTCAGGACCTCCACTGCCAAAAGTGATTTCCTCTGTTCTGAATTCCTGCAGCGCTTAATATCTATATTACTTAAATGGCCCCACCCTCTATGTAGTCTGTGAAGAATTCTAAAGAATGTAGGAGGCGCTTATAGAAGAAGCTGTATGCATGCATTCACATAAACATCTCTACCTTCTAGGTATAGTCCTTGGGTGGTGCAAACAGCTAACATGGTTGGCTACCAATAGAAAGTCTGGAGGTTTGAGTTCATTCAGAGGCACCTCAGAAGAAAAACCTGGTGATCTACTTCCCAAAACTCGGCCACTGAAAACCCTCTGGAGTACAGTTCTACTCTGATACACATGGGGTTGCCATAAGTCAGAATCAACTCGACAGCAACTGGAAAAAAAAACCAAAAAACTTGGAGGTGCTATGTTAGGCATATGGAATGCAGAGATCCTCAAGAAATGGTGCCTCCCTTGATAAGCTTTTGCAGTCTAGAAGGAAAATACAAATGCAGCCACATTTTCTCCCTGGCAGAATTGAATGGTTAGAAGAATTATCATTTGGTCCTTTTGGGGTTGATCTTATCTCATTTCTAAACTATTCTGTATGACTTGGGACCTTTGATGAGACAATATGTACAGGACAATTTTTCGTTTTCTTTTGCAATATATCTTTTTTTTAATTGATGTAATTAAATGAAGTTTACATTTCAAGTTAGTCTCCCACACAGAATTTTTTTTTTTAACATACATTGTTATGAGACCCCAACCGCTCACCCTATTCTGCAACAGCACACTCCTCCCCTCCGCCCCTGATTCCCCATGAACATTCAACCAGCTCCTAACTCTCTCTGCCTTCCCCTCTCACCTCTGGACAGAAGACACCCCTTTGATGTCTTATATCTACTTGTCTAAGAGGCACATTCTTCACGAGTATCACTTTACGTCCCACAGTCCAGTCCAATCCCTGTCTGAAGAGTTGGCCTCGGAAATTGTTTTAGTTCTGGGATGATGGAGAGACCAGGGACCATGCCTTCTGGGGCGCCTCCAGTCTCAGTCAGACCATTAAGTCTGGTCTTCTTACTAGTATTTGAGTTCTGCATCCCATCGTTCTACTGCTCCATCAGGGACCCTCTGTTGTGTTCCCTGTGTACAGGACAATTTTAATATTAATTCCTTGAGACAATAATTTCTCACACTATATTCTCACACTATATTCTCTACTTTCTTAACACCACAGGAAATATCAGATATACACGGCAAAAAACCATCACAAAACCAAACTAAAATATATACTAACAGAAAAGACTGTATAACATACAGATCTCATATTAACTATACAGAGCATATCTGTAATGGTTAAGGCTGTGTGTCATCTTGGCTGGGCTGTGAATCTCAGTGGTTTTGGCAGCTACATAATGATGCAGTTTGGCAGTTATGTAATAATACAGTTATCCTCCATTTGTTATGTAATGTAATCAACTCCATGATGTGATCTGATGTGGTCAGCCAATCAGTTGTAACGGGAGTCTCCTCAGGAGTGCGGCCTGCATCCAACCTATATGGACGTTCTGGCAAAGCTCACTGGCTTCTGCATGCTCTGGATCCTGCATCTAGCTCGTCATCATCAGACCACTGGTTCATGGGACTTGAACCTGCAGCCTGCCACCTTACCTGCTGATCCTGGGTTTGTCAGACCCTGCAGATCTATGTGAATCAGGAGAAGCCTCCAGCCTGATGCCTGACCCACAGACTTGAGGCTTACCAGCCTCTACAACTGCGTGAGCCATTTCCTTCAGAATAATCTCTCTCTCTCTCTCGCTCTGTTTCTCCCTCTATATATATGTATATGATATATACACACTTCACTGGTTTTGCTTCTCTAGAGAATCCAGCCTAAGACGACATCTAAACAGTGAGAATCCATGGATGACCTCAGTTTCTAAAACTCATTAATTTTGCCTATCAGAACCGTCTCTCTAACACTTCTAACAGTTAGACCCACTTCAAAAACCTTGGATTTCCAATTTTCTTAGCTGTTCACACTCTACTATATGTGTTGATTTAGGTCCTCTCCAAAACCTGTTCTGGAAATATGCATGTAGTTTATGTTGCTTTACCCATGGAATGCTCCAAATATTCAGGCTGAGCAGAAAATGCTCTTTGAGTCTAGGAACACCATTTCTCTGCACCATGTAGCACTATCTTGATGTTACTGATACTTTTCAGGCTCTCTCCCTTTAACTCATAGCTTCCAAACCCACGTACATTTTTTTTAAGTTAATTTTGCTGACTGGAACTCTTCCATTTCTGCTTCCTCTTAGATATGTTCTCTCTCTCTCTCTCCTTTCTTTATTTGCTCCCCTAACAGTCAATTCACATTCCCCTTGGACCATTCCTCCAGCCAGTCAATCTCAAAATGTTTCTCTCTACACATAGCATTCCTATACCCTAGCCTCCTTCCATGTAAAAGAGTTATTGGTCCATATTTTATTCTTCTTCTCCAGTTCTAAGTTATCCCTTTTGCATCAGAGTTCTTGTAGGACATTCCGATTCTTTCTCATAGTATCTATCACTTTCTATCTTGCTTTAGAATTATTCCACTCCATTGCGCTGAGACACTCCCAGAGCAAGGGAAGACTGATGGCAAGGACCTTTCTCCAGAGCCGACAGAGAGACAAAGATTTCCCCTGGAGCTGGTGCCCTGAATTCAGACTTCTAGCTTACTGGACTGTAAGAAAATAAACTTCTATTTGTTAAAGCCAAAGAAAAAAAAGAATTACTCCACTCCATAGCTGATATCACCTGCTGTATTATAAACTCCATGAGGACAGGATCTACGCATGACTTATGTTAGTATTCTTCACTGCACCTAGTACAATGCCTGGCTCATGATAGGCTCCAAAAACATTTGTTGAGTGAATTAATGAGTGGATGGATGGATGGATAGATGGATGGATGGATGGATGGATAGATGGATGGATGGATGGACACATGAACAGGTAAGGAACATGAGATGAAGTGGAAAAACCTTTGCACTTAAATTGAGAGGAATGGGGGTCAGCTCTGGTTCTGCTACATCTCCTCCCTGTAATCCTAGACATATCACTTTACCTCTTTGTGTCTCAATTTCTCCAAAAGGAAAATGATGGTATTAATACCTGCCCCTTACCCAAGGCTGTTCTGAAGATCCAACAAGGTAATTTATGTGAAAGTGCTTCATGAACTGTAAAAAAAACTTTAAAAATACGAGGGACCAAATGGTGATTGGCAGACTTTTCATGTGAATTGTATTTAAAGGTATCAGGATAATTTCTTCCTCTGGTACCATTACATGAACACAATTATACTCAGCATTGTATAAATACAGCAAGACAGGCCAAAAACTAAACATACAAAAATAAATAAGTACATTAGCACCAACCACCATTTCAAATATCCTCCAGTAACTGAGTTTTGTCCAGTAAGACTAAGTTTTGATAATTAGATGATTTTACAGCACTGTTATATTGCAAATTATAAGACTATGTATTGAAAAGCACAAAAAGTTCTCATGCATTTTACAAACATTGCAGTGCTCTTCTCCATCTTCTTTGGGATAAGTCTGGTGCTTTGCTTGCCTTAGAAAAAGCAACATTACACCTTATTTCCCCAGAACTTATCAGTCTGGACATGTTATCGGAAGGGATCAGTCGCTGGAAGAGGATATATCAAGTGTTGTGAAACAGAGGGCCAGCGAATGTAAGGTAGACCCTCAGCGAGATGGACTGGAACAATAGCCACAACAATTGACTCGAACATGCCTGCAATGGTGAGGATGATGCAGGACTGGGCAACATTTCATTCTGTTGTACGTAAGGTCAAGGTGAGTTGGACTCAATTCAACAGCTGCTATCTATCCATCTATCTATCTATGCCTAGAAGGAAGGTAGGGTCATGCAACCAAGCAGCAGTTTTCTAGCGCTACCTATGATTTCCCAGCTGAAGGGACCCCAGCAGATACTCAAGTTGTTCAAACCCCAGGTCGCTGGACCACTGTGCTTCTCTGTTGCTTGGGCAGTCTTCTCCTCATGGGGGGCACAACTGGAGTCCAGACTGATACATATCTCTCATGCCTGCCAATGACTTCCAGGGTCCCTAGGGCCTATGTTGCATCTCCTGGGAGGTGGCTTGGGGGGCCTGGCTCAGTACCTGGCTGCCATGATTCTATCCTATGGCTACTTCTGAAATGTAGCTGTTTTAAGCTAGATGGGGAAATACTAAACCAAAACCAAACCAAACCTGTTGCCGTTGAGTTGATTCTGACTCACAGCAACCTTATAGGACAGGGTAGAACTGCCCCATAAAGTTTTCAAGGAGTGGCTGGTGGATTCAAACTGCCCACCTTTTGGTTAACAGCTGAATGCTTAACCACTGCACCACCAGGGCTCCAGGGAAATTCTACTTACTCACAAAGCAACTCTATTCTTGTTTCTACCTCTTCTTCACAGATTTTGGGGTAAAAATACCTGGTGTAAAGGGCAGAACCAACAAAATTGTGAGCAGGTCACCTTCTATTTCACTTCTTCCTAATAATAATCCTTTGTCCACAACCCAAACATGCCTCTTTCAACAGTCTCCTTTCTTAAATTAAGTTTCTTCTCAGAGGATCCTTGGGCCAATGAACAAAAACCCCACAGGAACTCATCCTTCCCATTTTCTAAATAAACATCAATATGTTTGTATACCAAGCTCCCATTATAGGACCTTGAATATAAGTTCATCATATTACACCTATGCTAAGTACAGCCCACCACTCATCTGTCAGTTTGTTGTACTGTGGTGGCTTGCATGTTGCTGTGATACTGGAAGCTTTGCCACCAGTATTTCAGATACCAGATGGGTCACCCTTGGTAGGCAGATTTTAGTGGAGCTTCCAGACTAGGACAGACTTAGAACTAGGACCTGGAGGTCTACTTCTGAAAAATTTGGCCAGTAAAAATATTATGAATAGCAGCAGAACATTGTTTGATATAGTGCCAGAAAATAAGCCTCAGATTGGAAGGCATTCAAAATACTACTAGGGAAGAGCTGCCTCCTCAAAGTAGAGTCGACCTTAATGACACGGGGGAGTCAAGCTTGCAGGACCTTCATTTGCTGATGTGACCCAACTCAAAATGAGAAGAAACAGCTGCAAACATCCATTAATAATCTGAACGTGGAATGTACGAAGTATGAATCTAGGAAAATTGAAAGTCGTCAAAAATGAAATGGAACACATAAACATCAATATCCTAGGCATTAGTGAGCTGAAATGGACTGGTATTGGCCATTTTGAATCAGACAGTCATATGGTCTACTATGCCAGGAATGACAAATTGAAGAGGAATGGTGTCACATTCATTGTAAAAGAAAAAAACATTTCAAGATCTATCCTGAAGAACAATGCTGTCAGTGATAGGATAATATCCATACACCTACAAGGAAGACCAGTTAATATGACTATTATTCAAATTTATGCACCAACCACTAAGGCCAAAGATGAAGAAATTGAAGATTTTTACCAACTTCTGCAGTCTGAAATTGACCAAACATGCAATCAAGATGCACTGATAATTACTGGTAATTAAAAACGCTAAAGTTGAAAACAGATCAGTAGTTGGAAAATACGGCCTTGGTGATAGAAACAATGCTACAGATCTCAAGATAGAATTCTGCAAGACCAACGACTTCTTCATTGCAAATATCTTTTTTAAACAACATAAATGGTGACTGTACATGCGGACCTCGCCAGATGGAATACACAGGAATCAAATTGACTACATCTGTGCAAAGAGACGATGGAGAAGCTCAGTATCAGTCAAAACAAGGCCAGGGGCCAACTGCAGAAAAGACCATCAATTACTCATATGCAAATACAAGCTAAAGCTGAAGAAAATTAGAGCAAGTCTATGTGAGTCAAAATACAACCTTGAGTATAAGTATATCTCACCTAAATTTAGAGACCATCTCAGGAATAGATTTGACGCACTGAATGCTAATGACCAAAGAACAGACGAGTTATGGAATGACATCAAAGACATTATACATGAAGAAAGCAAGAGGTCATTATAAAAACAGGCAAGAAAGAAAAAACAAAATGGATGTGAGAAGAGACTCTGAAACTTGCTCTTGAATATAGAATAGCTAAATTAAAAGGAAGAAATGATGAAGTAAAAGAGCTAAACAGAAGATTTCAAAAGGCAGCTCCAGAAGTCAAAGTAGAATATCATTATGAAATGTGCAAAGGCCTGGAGTTAGAAAATCAAAAGGGTAGAACATGCTTGGCATTTCTCAAGCTGAGAGAACTGAAGAAAAAATTCAAACCTCGAGTTGCAATATTGAAAGATTCTACGGGGAAAATATTGAATGACACAGGAAGCATCAATGGAAGATGAAAGGAATACACAATAACTGTACCAAAAAGAACTGGTTGATGTTCAACCATTTCAGGAAGTAGCATATGATCAAGAACCAACGGTACTGAAGGAAGAAGTCCAAGCTGCACTGAAGGCATTGGTGAAAAACAAGGCTCCAGGAATTGATGGAGTATCAATTGAGATGCTTCAACAGACAGATATAGCACTGGAGGTGCTCACTTGTCTATGTCAAGAAATTTGGAGGACAACTGCCTGGCCAGCCAACTGGAAGAGATTCATATTTGTGTCCATTCCAAAGAAAGGTGATCCAACAGACTGCAGAAATTATCAAACAGTATCATTAATATCACAGGCAAGTAAAATTATGCTGAAAATCACTCAAAAGCGGCTGCAGCAGTGTATTAACAGGGAACTACCAGAAATTCAAGCCGTATTCAGAAGAGGACATGGAACCAAGGATATTATTGCTGATATCAGATGGATCCCAGCTGAACGCAGAGAATATCAGAAAGATGTTTATCTGCGTCTTATTGACTATGCAAATGCATTCAACTGTGTGGATCTAACAAATTATGAATAACATTATGAAGAATGGGAATTCCAGAGCACTTAACTGTGCTCATGCAGAACCTGTACATAGACCAAGAGGCAGTCGTTCAAACAGAACAAGGGGATACTGTATGATTTAAAGTCAGGAAAGGTGTGCATCAGGATTGTATCTTTTCATCATACTTATTCAATCTGTATGCTGAGCAGATGATCCGATAAGCTGGACTATATGAAGAAGAACATGGCATCAGGATTGGAGAAAGACTCATTAACAATCTACGATATGCAGATTACACAGTCTTGCTTGTTGAAAGACTACCTGAAGCACTTACTGATGAAGATCAAAGACTATAGCCTTCAGTATTGACTGCACCTCAACATAAAGAAAACTAAAATCCTCACAACACAACCAATAAGCAATATCATGATAAACAGAGAAAATACTGACATTGTCAAGGACTTCATTTTACTTAGATCCACAATCAACTTGGATCCACAATCAACATCCATGGAAGCAGCAGTCAAGAAATCAAATGATGTATTGCACTGGGCAAATCTGCTGCAAATGGTGTCTTTAAAGTGTTAAAAAGCAAAGATGTCACTCTGAGGACTAAGCTGCGCCTAACCCAAGCCATGGTATTTTCAATCACCTCATATGCGTGCAAAAGCTGGAAAATGAGTAAGGAAGGAAGACTGAAGAAGAATCGATGCCCTTGAATTATGGTGTTGGGGAAGAATATTGAATATACCGTGAACTTCCAGAATAATGAACAAATCTGTCTTGGAAGAAGTACAGCTGGAATGCTCCTTGGAAGCAAGGATGCCAAGACTTTGTCTCACGTACTTTGGACATGTTATCGAGAGGGACCAGTCCCTGGAAAGGGACTTCATGCTTGGTAAAGTAGAGGGTCAGTGAAAAAGAGGAAGACCCTCAATGAGACGGACTGACACAGTGGCTGCAACAATGGGCTCAAGCATAACAACAATTGTGAGGACGGCACAGGACCGGGCAGTGTTTCTTTCTATTGTGTCGCTATGAGTCAGAATTGACTCAACAGCACCTAAAAAAAAAAAATAGCAAGTACAGTCCTTCATCCAGGGCGGATATCATAAGATCTCAGATATAGTGGGTTTTTTTTTTTTTTTTTTTTTTTTCTCTGAGTCTTCCCTTTCTCCCTCTTGTGGGTGGAGGCAGTATAGCATAGCGAGCAGTTAAGCGGACAGACTTAGGAGTCAGGATGCCAGGGATCAAATTTCAGCTTAATCTTGAGCAAATTTACTTTACTTCTCTAATGCCAGTTTCCTTATCTGTAAAATGGGGAGATAATAATATCTATCTCATAGTGCTGTTGCAAGGATTATCAAAATTGACAGTAAGCTGGATCATAAACCAAGCCTCAACAAATTTTGAAGTACTGGAATTATTCGAAGTATGTTCTCTGGAAATTAAGTTAGAAATGTGCAGTAAAAAGACAACTAGAAAATCGTCAACTACTTGGAATTAAGCAATAAACTGCTAAATAACCACAGATCAAATAAGCTTTTCAGGTTTGTCCACCTGGCTTTCCTACATTCACTTGTATCCCTGATTATCAGTAAAGCAAAACCCAAGCTTCACAAGTAGGTAACCCAGCCAAGTGCAACCTAATCGAAAAGCATCCTTTAACCATCCCATGCAGAAACATAAGACCCTCAGAATCATGGTCTTGGGCTTATTTTATCATGTGGGAGTGTATGTTCATGCTAAACACAAGAGTGTTACTCACCTCTTAATACACACTTCTGCACAAACACACAACTAGGTGAATTTCAGTAATCACTTCCAAGGAAACAAGCACATTTTTCAGATTTCTGAGAAAGAAGGTTTATAAGCAAGGCACTCTTTACTCAGTTCATCCTTTTCTGTTCAATAAACATGGGATTCATGAGAGGCAAAACTGGAGATTAAAGATGTTATCTCTGAGAAGCAGAACTCACAGACTGGAGGCTTTGTGGGGTAGGGAGGGTGCTGTCTGACTCAGGGTCCAGGACCTGGATGACTGTATAAATTTTTCCAGCCTGCTAAATGATTTGCACTTAGCTGAGACTAGGACATCTTGTACTTGCACTCACGCCTAGCATTTCCATTACCATATATGCTAAGGATATATCTCCTAGGAAACATGAGGGATTAGTGATAAAAATGCAAGTCATCTCCAAGGTTATAAATTAACCAGTCCTATTCTATTCAACAAACATTCATAGAGCAAGTATATTTACTTAGACCCTGGGCTATGGCAACAGTCCCATTAAATGCAAAACATCTAGATGGACTTGCAATAGAGAAAACATTGAATCCTCTATGCCAATTCCATAGACAGGCTATTTTAGAAACGAACAATTGTCTTGGACTTGGATGTTTTGCAGCCTAGTCCGAGCTCTGACACATCCTCACTGTGTCAGCTTGCTGTCACACAAGCAAAAAGAACAAATCATGCCTAATCAACCCTCCACTCATTTTCAAACAAGATAATGAATGTGAAAGCTTTTTAATACAGCTAGGGAGGCTCTTTGTATAATGCTGTGGACTAGTCTCCAAGAAATTACTGTTAATTAAAAAACTAACAGGGTACAGAAGAGTGCTGCCATTTTTTTTTAAAGAGAGAACTATATCTATGTGCGTACTGTTAAATGTATGGAATAGCTTCGAAGAAACATACATGAAACTGGTAGCATCGCTTATCTTTGGGGGGAGGTTACAGAGTGGATGATCAATAATGACAAGGAGAAGAATTTTTACTGTGTATCATTTCGAACCTTTAATTGTGCACCATAGGAACTCATTGACTATTCAGGAATAATATTTACATTTAAATAAATTCTAATATTAAAGCAAGTTGTTCCAAACTTGCTGACTTTTTCTGTGAAAAGCATAGGCACTCGATAGTACATTGTTATCAATGGTATAACATAAAGTTATGTTAATAGACATTAGTTATTAATGTGAAATCAATACATTAATCATGACAAGAAAACTTGTTTAATAACATGGAACAATGTCTCGACTCAACAGAATCAAATATCAATGATATAATGTCAGTTCTCAGAAATGGAATAGAGCAGGAGAGACAGAATTTTTGGTCATAGTCCTTTAAAAAACCTTAAGTTATACACTTGTGGAAGTTATAGCCATGACGTGACGTTCAGTAGATAGACGTAAGCTAAGCTCTTCTCAGCTTCCTCCTTCAAATGAACCCAAAGTATATTTTGGATAGTTGCTTGGATGAATGGATGAATTGTCCATTCTCAAAGGCTTACGAATTTGAAATACATTATGAGTCAGAATCCACTCGACGGCAATGGGTTTTGGGCTACACTCTGAAATTAGAACATGAGTCTGAGACTAGAAATTGAACAGAATTCAGGGACCTGTGAGCCCTTAAGGGACCTCCCTCTCCCCAACCCAGATCACTCTATTGGAAACTTCCTACTTCATGAAACATTTCCTAAATATCCCTAGGACAGATACTGGTTATTATTGGAAAATTCCCTCTGTCTCCATCTAGTACCTCTCCCTCTGGTTTCCCACCTAATCTCCAGTGTCATTTATTTGTTGTTGTCAGCTGCCGTGGAGCTGACCCTCAGTTCATGATGACCCCATGCACAACAGAAGGAAAGCTGCCCAGACCTGCACCATCCTCAAGATCAGTTGCAGATGGGATCATTATGATCCATAGGGTTTTCACTGGCTGATTTTCAGAACTAGACTGTCAGGCTTTTCTTCCTACCTCATCTTAGTCTGGAAGCTACTTTGCTAAAACCTGTTCAGCATCATAGCACCACAAAAGCCTCCACTGACAAGCAGGTGGTGGCTGCACCTGAAGTGCATTGGCCAGAAACTGAATCCAAGTCTCCCACATGGAAGGCAAGACTTCTACCACCGAACCACCAACGCTTCACTCCATTTATTTAGGTCTTTTTTAATTTCCCTCAGCAATGTTTTACAGTGTTTATTATATAGGTGTCATACCTGTTTCTTTAAATCCTAATATTTTATGTTTTTATGCTATTGTAAAAGACATTTTTATTTCATTTTCCAATTGTTTGAAGTTCAATTAATTTTTGAATGACAACCTTATATTCTACGACCTTGCTAAATTCACTTAATACCTCCATTGAGGTATTATAGATTCCTTTATGTTTTCTGTGTACACAATCATATTGTCTGTGAATAACATACTTTTATTTTTTCTTTTTCAATCTTTTACCTTTGTTTCTGCCTTATTGGACTGGCTAGAATCTTCAGTACAATGTTAAATACAAGCGATGTTAGAGGGCATCCCTTCCTACTTCCTGATATTTAGAGAAAGAATGTTCAATATTCCACCATTAAGTATAATTTCACTCTGTGTTTTCTTAAAATGCCTTTTATCAGATTGAGGAAGTTCCCATCTACTACTAGTTTACTGAAATTTTTAGTCATAAAAATGTTTTGAATTTGCTAACTACTTTTTAAACACCAATTGAAATGATCATATGATTTTCTTCTTTTAATTCTATTAATGCAGTAGTTCTCAACCAGGGGCAATTTTGTCCCCCAGGGGACATTTTTGGTTATCATGACTGAGGGGGGAGGAATTACCACTGGCATCTAGTGGCTAAAGACCAGAGATGTTGCTAAATATCCTATAATGCTCAATACTACAAAGAATTATCCTGCCCAAAGTGTTAATACTCCGGAGGTTGAGAAATTCTGTATTAATGTGATTAATTATATGGATTGATTTTTAAATGTTAAAATAACCTTGCATTACTGGGATAAAACACACTTGCTGGATTCAACTTGCTAATATTTTGTTAAGGATTTTGCATCTATATTCATGAGGGAAATTACTCTGTAATTCTCTTGAAATATTCTTGCCAGAGTTATGCTGGCCTCCTGAGATAAACTGGCAAGTATTTCCATCTCCTTTATTTTCTGAAAGAATTTGTGTAAGATTGATATTATTTCTTCCCTTAATGTTTAATAGAATCTACCAGTGAAGTCATCTGGGCCAGGAGTTTTCTTTGTATGAAGATTTTTCTTAAGCATTCAGCTTAGTTAACAGATAAAAGTTTGTCTCATTCTTCTTGTGTCAGTTTTGGTAGGTTATATCTATAAAAGAATTGACTATTTCACCAACATTAACAAATCTGTTGACATAAGTTGTATAATACTCCATTTGTATTTATTTTTTTTCATCTGTATGTACCATGATTTTTTAAACTTTTTTATTGTTGTAAAACATAGGTAACACAACATTTTTCACTTGTACAATTCAATAAACCCAATTATATCAATCATGTTGTTCGATCATCGCCAACATTCATTGCTGCCATCTGAGGCACGTCTGGGTGAATTTTTAACTGCCAATCTTTTGGCTAGTATTCAAGCACTTAACCATTTAGATAGCCCAGGGGTCCTTCACTTTGTAGTCTTTCAACGAATATAGACTCTGTGGTGATAATCTCTCTTTCATTCTTTTTCTTTTTTTTTTTTTTTCAGGCAATGAATTTTTATTTCACTATGAAAGGAAACCAGTCAAAGATTCAATACACAGAAATGGTAGCTTCAGATTGATTTAGAATGAGTTCATTTATGGAGTTCGAATTGTTTTAAATTCTTTTTTTTTTTTTTTTTAATTGTACTTCAGGTGAAGGCTTACAGAACAAATAGTTTCTCATGAAACAGTAGTACACATGTTGTTTTAGGACATTGGTTAACAACTCCACAACATA
>NW_004443939.1:14745728-14754071 GCF_000243295.1 Trichechus manatus latirostris | reverse complement strand
CTGTGTCCATGGGAAGCAGAGGGGGCTGAGTGTGGGTGAAGAAGGGTAGAGAGTGGGAAAGCATATATCACAAATTACCAGAGCTCTACAGCCCCTCAGGAAGAAGCAAAGATGGCGCACAGAGCAAGATACTCAAGCGAAACGAGGGAGAGGTGGCGAGAGGCAAGGAAGAAATCAAAAGAAGCGGAAAAAAAGCAACACCAGCAGCCAACAAATGGCACTCAAAGAGCCACCCGTTCGGGTGTGTGGAATCCAAGCAGCCGGTGTTTCCTGGTCAAGAGACTGTGGCCGCAGTAGGCAGAGGAGGCCTAGTCGTGGTGAAGAGGGGTGGGGGGTGGGAAAGCATATATCGCAAATTACCGGTTGTTTTGTCTCCCGCTGGATGCTCCGTGAGGCTGCTTTCTCGTACCTCCTGTTTGCTGGTCTCCGACAGGAGTCCAAGATGGCGGATCCGTGCTGTGTTAGCTGGTAGGGGACCTCAGCATGAATCTCTCCTCACTCTCCCTTCTCTGTCAGTTTTCTCATTCCATTTGGTGCTTGGCTGAGTTCTTTATCTCTTCATTTGATGTTTTAGGGTTTCAGGATTGTTGTATTCTCTGTTCGGCTTAGTTTTTCGGATCTTTGCTGTGGAGGGACAACATGGTGCTTCTGCCTAGAGCACCATTTTGCCGAAACTCCCTTCTCTTTCATTCTTGATGTTGGCAGTTTGTTTTCTGTTTATATTCTTGATCAAACCTGCTCAAGTTTATCAAATCTATTGTTTTTTTCCCCCAAATAACAAACTTTTACATTTGTTGAGATTCTCCCCTACTTTTATATTTTCTATTTCTTTGATTTTTCACTCTTACATTTATAATTTATTTTCTTCTATTTTGACAACTTTGCTCTTCGTTTTCCAGTTTCTTAAGATGGAAGCTTAGAACATCAATCTAAAACATTTCTTATTTTTTCCAAATATAGCATTTAAAGTTGAATAGCACCTATTTAGTTGTATCCCACAAATCTGAAATGCTATGTTTTTATTATCATTCATTTCACAAATTTTTTTTCTAATTTCCCTTGTAATTTTGCCAGTGGGTTAGAGTCTGAGTCCCAAATATTTGGGGCCTTTCTAGATATCTTTTTGATTTTGAGCTCTAATTTAATGCCCTTGTGATCAGAGAATATTCTTTGTATTTACTCCTTCGAAGTTTATTGAGACTTGTTTTATGGGCCAGCATATGCTCCATTTTTGTAAATATCCCATGTACAATTGAAAAGAGTGTATATTCCACAGATTTTGAGGATAGTGTTCTATAAATGTCTGTTTAGTCAAGTTGGTTGATATTATTCAAGTCTTCCATATCCTTAATAATTTTTTTAAAATTTGTTCTAATTTACTGAAAAAGTTATCTCCAACTATCAATGTGGATTGTCAATTAATTTCTAGCTTAGGTTCTGTCCATTTTTGCTTCATTTATTTTAAAGTTCTATTATTAGGTGCAAACATATTTCGGAATTTTATATTTTCTTTAGTTCACTTACATTTAACACAATTATCAGCATAGTTGGGTTTAAGTTTGTCATCCTGTCATTCACTTTCTATTTACCCCTTCTTTTGTTTGCTTCTTTGCTCTTCCTTTCCTGAATTCTTTTGGATCAATTGAGTATAGTTTTAGTACTCCATTTTTTCTTCTTTGATCATATTCTCCTTTTCTCTCTTTCTCTCTCTCTTTACCTCTCTCTCTGACTCTTTTAGTAATTATCTCAATGGATTATAATATGCATCCCAAATTTATCACGATCTATCTGGAAATACTGTTATATAACTTACATAAGAAGATTTCAACAGTTTATGTCCATTTTTTACCCTTCCCATCCTGTGTGCTATTCTTGTTAATTATTTGACCAATACACATGCTATGATCTCTACAATCTAATGTTGCTTTTATTTAAACAATTATCTTTTTAATTAATATTTTAATGTGTTTACGGTGAAAGTTTACACAGAAAATTAGATTCCCATTTAACAATTTCTACACATATTATTCAATGATATCAGATACATTGTTTACAATATGTCATGCTCATCCATTCCATTCTGGTTGTGCCACTTCCAGTACTCTAGTTTCCCTGCCCCTTACCTTTTCATCTTTGCTTTAGAGTAATTTTTGACCATTTAGTCTCCTATAGTTGGTTTTTCTTAAAGAAGCTTATTACTCATAGGTGATATTCTTTATTTTATGATCCAATATGTTATTTAGCTAAAAGGTGACCTCAAAGGATAACTTTGGTTTAAGGTTTAAAGCGTATCTCAAGGCTATAGTCTCAGGAAGTCCTCCAGTCTCAACTGCTCTAGTAAGTCTGGACTTTTTAAGAATTTGAATTCTGTTCCACATTTCTCTCTCATTCTATAAGGATCCATCTATTGTGGTCCTGATCAGAATGATTAGTAGTGGTCACTGGACACCATCTAGTTCTTTTGGCCTCAGTGTAAATGAGTCAGTGGTTCCTATCAACTATTATTCCCGCAGACTACTTTCTTCTGAGTGTTTGGTTTCCTTATTTCTCTTTTGTTCCAGATGAGAAGAGACAAATAGTTGTACCTTAGATGGCTGCTCACAAGCTTTTAAGACCCCAGACACTACTCACCACAGTGGGATGTAGAACCTGCACTTTATGAACTATATTATGCCAATTATCTAAGTTGTCCCATGAGACTATTATCCTAAGTCTTCAAACCCAGAAAACCAATCTCACAAGGTGTTTGGTTATGTCTAATCAGTATTCATACCTGTGTCCCCTATATGGTTTATTATATATATATATATAGGTATAGGTATAGATATAGATATACATGCATGCATATACATACCTGTATGTACATATGGTTTTAGATACTTATATCTGTGCACACATATGTACACACATGTTCATAAACTTATATACCTATATACATATTTGTGTAACCACACATATTTTTTGGTTGTTGGTAGTAAACAGTCAATTATCATTTTAAGAAATTAGGGAACTATTCTTTTAAGAGTCTTTCTTTGTATTTGCTTATTTACCATTTCTGGGGCTCTTCAATCCGTTCTGCATATCTGCGTATGTAATTGGTATAATTTTTCCTTATCCTGAAAAACTTCCTTTAGCATTTCTTATAGTCCAAGTCCACTGGTGATGAATTCTCTCAGGTTTGGTATACCATAAAAGCCTTTATTTCACCTTTGTTGTTGGGGGATATGTTCACTGGATATAGAATTTTAGGTTGACAGGTTTTTGTATTGTTTTGTTTTTTGTTTTCTTTCAACACTTTAAATATGGCATCACATTGTCTTCTGGTAGGTATTATTTTTAATAAGTCAGCTGGCATTTTTATTGCTGTTTCTCTGCAATGCTGTCTAGATTTTTTTAGAATTTTCTCTTTATTTTTGTATTTTAGCAATTTGACCATGGTGTATATAGCAGTGATTTCCTTTCTATTTATCCTGCATGGGGTGAGATTCTTGGATTTGGAAAGTTGGAAGGAAATTGGTCATTATTTTTCCAAATATTTTTGTCTCATATTTTGTCTTCTCTCCTTTTTGGGACTGTGATTACACATAGGTTAGGCCACTTGACATTGTACTTTATATTTGTAAATTGATACTGTATAATTTTTTTATTTCTTCATTTTGAGTAATTTCTATTGACTTATCTTCAAGTACACTCTTTGTTCTACAGTGTCCATTCTGCTGTTAAAATCATCCAATCTATTTTTTATTTCAAATATCACATCTTCAGTTACAGAATTTTAATTTGGTTTTTCGAAGTTTCTATTTTCTGCAGAGATAATCCATATGTTCACCCATTATTTCCATTTTTTTCCGTATGTCTTTAAACACATTCATAACAGTTGTTTTTAAGGCTCATTTTCTTGTTCCAATATTTGGATCATCTATGGGTCTACCCTGGTGGCATAGTGGTTAAGAGCTCGGCTGCTAACCAAAAAGTCAGCAGTTCGAATCCACCAGGTGCTTCTTGGAAACCCTATGGGGAAGTTCTACTCTGTCCTATAGAGTTGCTATGAGTCAGAATTGACTCAGTGACAACAGGTTTGGTTTTTTAGTTATGGGTCTACTGGAGCCCTGGTAGCGCAGCAGGAAGGCTCTCCTAAAACGTCGGCAGTTCAAATCCACCAGCCACTCCTTGGAAACTCTATGGGGCAGTTCTACTCTGTCCTGTAGGATTGTTACGAGTCAGAATCAACTTGACTGCAATGGATTCGGTTTGATTTTTTTCATATGGGTCTACTACTGATAATTTTTGCCTTGTTTTTTCACGTCTTGAAATTTTTTATTGTATACTGGACATTATGTATAGAATGATATTAGAGATTGTAAGTTTGCTTCCCTCCTACCCCACCCCATCCCTAAGTACAAGCTGTTTCCTATGTCTGGTAGCTAAGGTGAGGAGGTGATCATTAACCAAGTACTAACCAAGAGTCAAAGGATTAGGTCTTAGTTTTAATAATACAGAGCTCACCCTTGGTTAGCCTAGCCCCAAATTCTTCTATAGCTATAGCAGCAGCTAGCAAATCCCTTTGATCTTATTGGTTTTGAACCAGTGTGGTTGATCCTCAGTTTCACCTTTGGATTCAGTGGCAGCTGGCCTCTAGTTCCAGGAACCATAAAGAGATTTCATAAATTCTTTCTAGTTTTCATATTCTCAGGCATTCAAAGAGTGGTTGAGGGCAACTATCAGGCTGAGCATTGGGAGTACTTCCAGAGGCCAGTGTGTCATCCGTGCCCCCTACATCACCAATAGCTTGATTACTGTCTCTTTTACCCAGCAAAGACTTTTTTTCTTTGTAGATTTTCTCCTCTGCTCACCCACACCCACACCAGGGTTTGCCTCCAGGAAGCTGCTGCAATTCACTGGTTGCCCGTGAAGAGCTCTTCTCTGTGGAAATTAGTTCATCTAGGCTTCCTTACATCTACTGTTCATTGACAGTTTTATAGAATATGTATGATCTGTATTTTATACTGGAGTTACCGTAAGGGTAGAAGGGCTTCCTTTTTTTTTTTAACATCCTATCCAGAAGTTAAAAAAAAAAAAAAGTAGAGGGTCAGTGAAAAAGAAGACGCTCAGTGTGATGGATTGACACAGTGACCGCAACAATGGGCTCAAGCATAACGACAATTGTGAGGATTGTGCAGGACCAGGCAGTATTTCATTCTGCTGTATATAAGGTCACTATGAGTCGGAACCAACTTGACAATCCCTAACAACAACAATATCCAGAAGATGAATTCCCATATATTTTTGACATCATATATTTGCTGAGACTAGAGATCTTAATATGCAGTTAGTATCATCTTAGAAATCTATCAAATGTTTAGATGGGTAAATGGGTAGATAGACAGACAGACAGACAGACAGAGATAGACAGATAGATAGATAGGCATGTAGATAATGCTGAGCACCTACTCTCTGCAATTCAGAGATGAGGACATTTATTAATCCCCTTCTATAGATGAGGAAACTGAAGCATGTAGAGGCTAAATAACTTACCCCAGGTCACTTGGTTAATATCTGGCAAAGCAAAGATTCAAAGCCAGCTAGTCTGTTCATAGAATTCACCCTATTACCACCATCTCACACTGATTTCCTGATGTTCTGAGGAGAGAATGTTCCTATGCTCAAAGTTTAAGAGCTGCTGCTCTAAAAAATCACAGCTCACTTAGTCTAGTCTAGTCTATCAACTTTTTTTTTTTCCCCAGGCCGATGTGCTACCCTGGGTGAAAATGTGTGTTTCATTAAATTAAACTTTCTTTCTCCAATTCCGATACAAAACCATGATAATTTCTCCAAAAAACATGTACGGCATTCCTGCCCCGGATCTGTTCTTTTCTTCCTGAATATCATATCCCTAAGAGCTATAGAAGGATCACTTATTTAAACAGAAATGATCCTCCTTGTATAGCACTAATTGAAATGTTGTTCATGTCAGAAAATGTCTGAACAGAAAATGTGTAATGTAATTTGTTGTTGCCTTTCAAGAAGTCACTGTTCACCTCAGGGATCGTCGGCCAGACATCCCTCAGCTCCTTTAACTTAATTGGTGATTTATTGGCTATATATTTGTTGTGGTGGTGGTTTACACGTTCCTCTTACCAGTCCTCTTTTTTCGCTCTGTTTTATCATGCATAAGCCCACTTTGGGACTGCTTTGCAAAATTCTAAATGTGACCTTTTACCAGGGTTTCCAGCTGCCTGTTATGGCTAGAGCTGAAGCTGTTGTTTCTCTTAGTCTTAGTTGTCTCTGTAGACTTCACATTGATATCCCGCGGGTCATTAGTATGGACAGAGTCATCCCCTATTCATATAAGGCCCACATTGAGCAGAAAGGAACCTATGTGGTCTAATGCAAGTCTATCAGATCACTAAGTAGAGCCTTTTATAGGTTTTTATATTTATTGGGAGATGAAATATGTGTAAATGTTAAAAAAAAAAAATATCTCTCATTATAGGTGATAGTCAGAATCCAGAGCCTGGAAATTTGCTGGGAAAGATTCTGCTGTTGTAAATACTTTAAATACGGTAACAGGACATTCTGGGATCACAGCTTCTGGGGTAGACCATATTTCCTCCTTCCTACCTACTGCACACACACATCACATACTATACACATGTAATACACACCACACACCTATGCATACCACATACACTGATCTCACATACATATCACACATAAGTATACACATGCACACACACATCTGACATGTGCACTGCCCACATACCACATAGTCGCCACTCACACATACTTATCACATATACACTACACATCCACCTACCAAACATACACACCACATACATACATTCATATTATACATACCAGACACACACACACATACACCAGTATCTATTTGTTTCTTTCATCTTTCTGGGAACTTGAGTTTTATACTTGGAAGAAAAAAATAGGAAGTATGAGTGGAGGAAAAGGTAGGGACTGAGTCTGAGTCCTATACAACACATCTGTTGATGTCTCATTGGCCAAAACTTAATCATATGACCATATTTAGTTCTAAAGAAAGCTGGGGAATGCAGTCTTTTAGCTGTGCCCATCATCAACCTAAACAAAATCTAGACTCTGTTACTCAGAAAAAGGGGAAAAATGGATTTGGGGCAGGGATCTAACAGACTCTGTCACATCTACATCTCCTTAACCACTCTATTCTCACCCCTATACTTCACATTTCACTCTAACAACTGAACTCCTTGTTTATTGGGAAAAGAAACCACCAAGGGTCAAACCCCTTAGTATCTCTCCTCTCCACTTTAATTTTCCTGTTTGCAAAATCCATCCTTATTTCCTTCATTCTATCTCAGAGGAAGAGGTGCTTGTATTTCTCCCACAGGCTAAACCCTTTGGTTTTAGCATGCATAGCTTATTGTATGTCCGTTATATATTAATAAAGTTGTTGAAAAATAGATAAAACTCATCCACTTGTTAATCCCTTACCATCTGTTTTCCACAGTCATTGTTCTCCTGAAACTGTTCTAAACAAAGGTCAACATTATTGTCAAATTACCGTCATCCTTCTCAGATATTTCATTGTTCACCATCACCTACTTGCCAAAATTCTCCTTCTCCTTGGTGTGTCAAGCATCAGTTAGTTGTGTGTTTTTTGTTTTTTTGTTTTTCCTGATTCTCTGTCTACTTCTCAGACTATTCTCACTGTATTTTTGTTAGTTCATCTTTCTTTGTAATCATATGACTTTGGAGAGTCCTCCAGACTTCCATTTTGGACCTCTTCTAATCTTTATACTATCTTTTACATTTACTATTTCCAGGGTTCTTCATTTCTTTTCATGGATTCAAGTTGCTGTCTGGCCTCATTTCCTTTCAGCCCAAAGGACTCCCTATAGTATTTCTTGTAAGGTATATCTTCTAGCATCAAATGTTCTCAGTCTTTGGTTAATTGGGAATGTATTTTGCTTTCATTTCTTAAGGATAGTTTTGCTGGATATAGAATTATTGGTTGACCTTTATTATTTCAACATTTTGAATATGTCATTCCATTATCTTTTTTTAAAATAATATTTTATTGTGTTTTCGGTGAAGATTTACAGAGCAATTTAGATTCCCATTTAACAATTTCTACACAAATTGTTCAGCAACATGGGTTACTTTCTTCACGATGTGTGAGGATTCTCATCATTTTTGTTCTGGTTGTTCTGTTTCCATTAATCTAGTTTCCCTACCCCCTATATTTTCCTCTTTCTTTTCAAGTAATTGTTGACCATTTCGTGTCGTAGATTTTTCAGAAGAGCACAGTACTTACAGGCAATATTCATTATTATTATTATTATTTTTATA
>NW_004443939.1:14702444-14745628 GCF_000243295.1 Trichechus manatus latirostris | reverse complement strand
TCTCAGGATTCTTTGTTTGTCTTTGGTTTTGGCGAGTGTGAATATGATATGCCTTGGTGATTTTCTTTTGGGGTCTCTTCTATATGGGGTTCATTGAGCTTCTTGGATGGCTCAATATTCATTATTTTTTGAGCCAGTTTGTTATTTAGCTACCATGTGACCTCAGTGGTTATTTTTTGATTCCAGGTTTGAAGAGTATCTGAGGGCACTAGTCTTTGGGGAGTCCTCCAGTCTCAACCAGTCCAGTAAGTCTAGTTTGTTTGTTTATTTGTTTGTTGCTTTGCTTTAGGAATTTGAGGTTCTGTTCCACATTTTTCTGTTATTCTATCAGAGTCCCTCTATTGTGGCCCTGATTAGAATGGTCAGTAGTGGTAGCTAGGCGCCATCTAGTTCTTCTGGTTTCAGGGTAGATGAGGTTCTGGTTCATGTAGACTATTTGTCCTGTTGACTAGTTCTTTCTTTGAGTCTTTGGTTTCCTTCTTTCTCTTTGCTCCAGACAAGTAGAAACCAACGGTTACATCTTAGATGGCGTTCTCTTGCCTTTTGCCTCCATTGTTCCTGATAAAATGTTAGCTGTTAATTGTATAGTGGTTCCCCTGTGCATGATAAGTCATTTTTCTCTTGCTGCTTTCAATATTTTCTTTTTGCCTTTGGCTTTCAACAACTTTACTATGATGTGTCTAAGTTTGGATATCTTTATATGTATCCTATGTTGGGTTTGTTGAGCTTCTTGGATTGTAGATTAATGTTTTTCATCAAATTTGGAAATTTGTCAGGTATTATTTCTTTTCTTCTTCTTCTTTTTTTTTTTTTTTTTTTTTTTTTTTTTTTTTTTTTTTTTTTTTTTGCCTTCTTTCTCTCTCTCTTCTCCTTGTGGGATTCCCATTACATGTGTTGATACACTTAATGTTGTCCCACAGATCTCTGAGGGACATTTTTCTTCAATATTTTTCTGTGTGTTCTTCAGATTAGATAATTACTATCTATCTTCAAGTTCATTTAGTCTTTCTTCTGTAGTATTATTTTTACTTTTGAGTCCATCTAGTGAATTTTTTCATTTCCGTTATTCTATTTTCCAATTCTAGATTTCCATTTGTTCTTTTTTATAGTTTCTATTTCTTTATTGAAATTTTCTATTTGTTGAGTCATTTTTACCATATTTTTCTTTTTGAAACCTCTTCTCTAATTTTTTGAATACGTTTATAATATCTACTTTGATGTCTCTGTTAAATTTAACACCTGGATCCACTTAGAGATGGTTCTAATTGACTTTGTTTTTCCCTGAGTAAGAGTCACACTTTTCTGTGTCTGCATGTCTCATAACTGTTTTTGAACTAAATATTTTGTCTAATATATTGTAGCAACTCTGAGTTCTTGTCATTGCTGGAGTTTTTTGTTTTCTTTGTTTTAGTAACTTGTCTATATTTAATCGGCAAAATTTGTCTTCTCTGTTGTGTGCAGCCACAGAAATCTCTACTCAGTATTTTCTAATTCTTATTTTTATTTTTTAGCCTAGTTTTCTAGGAGTTGCCCTGTGTCTTCATAGCTTAGTTGTCAGTCAATGATTAGTCAGAAGTTGTTCTCAAACATCTTCAGTCAGTAAAACTTTTAGCCTCTGTTGATGGACTCAGGTGTGGTTTAGGAAGCCTATAGAAAGTTTAAGTAGATTTCAAGTCTTCCCTAGATTTTACTTTTTGCCAGATCTAGACTTTTGTTCACATATGCACATCCTCTCAGTCAGAGATGTGTGGAAAGCTTATCTAATTTCTAAGTTCTCTCTGTTGAACCTCAGGCTAGCAGAGCTGTGGATATTTCCTGTTTGTTTCCTAATAGATTTGCTCTTTTTACTGACAGTGTCCTTCATTCCAAATCAAGTCAGTGCTATCAGGCAATAAAGCTGATGGTTTTCACAAGGAGCTCCACCCTGGTAGCACTATTGTGCCAGCAGATCTGGGGCAAGGATATGGAGCATCTCCAGGCAAGAACATCACAGACTCCCATTGCTCTTGCCTAAAGTTTGGCAGTTCCATGAATAAATGTTTCTCAATTTGTTGTTTCCCTTTGTCAGTTTCCAGAGTGCTGAAATAGTTATTTTTGGACAATAATTTTGTACAATTGTATAGTTGTTGGGAAAGGAGAGGGTATATCAAGCTCTTTACTCTCCCATTGCTGGGACTCCTGCCTCTAATTCACTCTTATGTCCTTCAGGTTCCTCGTCAGTAAAATCAGTTTTCTTCCTCTTTATTCCCTTGTGTTATTTCCACTGGACAAGTATTTCCATATTTTGGGTTCCCCAGAAGCAGGCTCTGAGATCAAGGTTCAAGCGCAAGCAATTTATTGGGAAATGGAAGGAATGTGTGTAGACGAGGGAGGAAGTGTTACAGAAGAAAGACAACCAGTCAAGTGTATCTTATTAAACCAGAGACCAAGGCGGGCAGCTAGAGCTTAATCTCGTGTGGACACTCTGGAAAATAGTGCACTATGCATATGTTAGAATTATCCTGGCCAAAGAATGAGGAAGCCAGGGTATTTATACTGCTCAATCATTGGTTAAGAACTATCCCCAGAGGGAGTGTTAATTCTTAGGCACTCATAGCCTGCTGTATAATCAAACAAAGTGGGTTATAGCAGCTCTTGGGTAACCCTCCAACAAAGATGCAGATAGAGTGTGACCTTTGGAAGTCAAGTTGGCTTGGAAGGGAATGATAAGGGGATTCTCAGAGCTATGGATACACATTGACAGCATTAGCTAGAATGAGACAACTCCGAAGTTAACAATAACAATAATAATAATGCTACTACCCTTAGGTGTGATGTACAGAGGGAGGGGATAGGGTTACTGGGTCCGAAGAGTCAGGAATACATAGTAAGGCTGGAATCATCATGGTGGACTTGTTCAACAGATGCCAGAGCCAGAAAAGAGATATACCTATTCCCTTAGATTCCACATGAGGGCGGGAAACAGACTTCTCCCTTATTCCTGCTCTCCAACCTCCTACCACTGCCTCCCATTGGCCAAAACCAGCTATACCATTTGAGAAGAGTCTGGAAAACCCATCCTGCCCTTCAGTGATACAGAGCAGAGCAGAGGAGCAACAAACAGGCTCAGGACTAGCATACTAGCAGGGCTATAGTCTCCATGGGCATCAGAATTACCTGAGCAGTTGGTTTAAAATGCAGATTCCTGGGCCCTATTCTTGGCCTAATGAATCTGAATCTTACAGATACAGTTGGGGTCCCAGGAGTCTGTGCTTTACCAAGCCCCCAAGGAGATTCTTATGCAGAATAAAATTGTGGAGCCACTGTAGAAGTGACTCAACACAAGTGTATTATGTTTAAAAAGATTAAATTGAATGGAACATGCAACAAGATGAAAAATTCTATCTGTTGCCAATCCAAAAAATCAATTTTAAAAAAATAGTCCTTTCTAGTCAATCAAAGTTTAACTGCATAACAATAAGTCTTTGATTTCCATTTTACAGAAAAAGTAACCAAGGTCAAAGGATGATGGAAAATGTATCCATAAAAGGCTGGGTTAGCACCAGGGATCAGTTTGAGAACTGAAGATCCTTCTGTTGTTGTCCTTGTCACACTATATTGTTATGTATTTATTTTCCATATTTGTTTCCCTACTAGACTCTGATATCCTTGAGGACAAGGATTATGTCTTATTAAGTTCTGCACACCCAGCACCTAACATGGTCTGTTACACAGGAGTCTGATAAATGTTCATGGAATTAAATTCAGAATCAAAGCTGCCCCTTAGCCAGTAATGCTTCTGAAGGGGACTCTTTCGGGCACAGGCCGGCTCAGAATGTAGCTGAAGACTTTTTTTTTCCCCAAACCCTTTCACATTTTCCCTTATACTGGCCTTTACAACTTTTTCTCTTGATTTTGAGCATTTGAGTGATTAAGTTGAACAGTGACGCATTACACATGATATATCGTGTTTATTTCAGAATAATCAAGCAATTGTTATTATAAAAATTGCATTACCCAATTTTATTAAGAAAAGGCCTCTTTTTCCTAAGGCAGTAATATATTCAGATTAAAAAATATTTCAAGGCAAGAACCAGACAACAAGAATTCAAAAGTGCAAATCCAAAATAAGAAAAAGATTAACTGTGTTCTAAAATGAGATGGACAAAAAAAAATTATCAATTTTACTGTTTTAAGGGAGTGGACAAGAGTATGAAAAATGCATTTAAGAACTTCCATTACCATAAAAACTCATATGAGGACTTTTATTTACAAGGAAATAGAAACGTAATGCTGCATGTAAAATAGGAGGCCTGTTAATCCCAAAGCTAGAGCCATTTTGGGGACATTTTCCAGAAATTAATTCAGAGGTTACACTGAAATCAGTCAGACATGGGTTGAAATCCAGGACCCACCATAAAATAGCTATATCATCTTGAGCAAGTGGTAAGCTCTATACTTTTATCTTATTTCTAAAATAGAAGCAATGACACCTACTTTATAAGGCTGGTTATCCAGTGCATTCATTGATTATTCGCTACTTCCCTATTATTTGTAAAAATTGGAGCTCAATAAGAATACAAATTGGCCCCCTAGAATAGACCTCTGGCTATCTCGCAAATCTTATGACATCATTTGACATGAAAAGTGAACTGCAGAGGCATACGACAACAAGTGCATAGATCTGGGGTCCACCATAGAGGGCTGTCAACTGAGGGACAGAGGGGCATAGAAAGAGAAATTTTGTAGCAGAAAACATTCCCAGATGGAGCAAACAAGGGGCCTCAAGTTTGTGTATTCATCTATAGGAGGCAGTTACAGACAATGATGAACAGCAGGGGCTTTTTAGTCAACTTGGGTTATAATCTTGGCTTCATCACCTACTAATTAGTTGTGTGACCTAGGGAAGGTTACCTACTCCCTCTGCACTACAGATTCATCATTTTTAAAACTGGCATAATAATGCCTATCTCACTGGATAGTCGTAAGAATTAAGTACAATCATCTGTATAATATGTTTATCACAATGCTCGGCACAAAATAAATGCTCAGCAAATGCTAGCTAGTAGTCATATTACTAGTACTAATAGCAGTATCACTTACTGATGAAGGTCAAAGACTACAGCCTTCAGTATGGATTACACTTGAACCTGAAGAAAACGACAACCCTCACAACTGGGTCAATAAACAAACAGGGATAAATGAGGAAGAAATTGAAATTGTCAATGATTTCATTCTATTTGGATCACCAATCAACGTCCAAGGAAGGAGCAATCAAGAAATTAAATGAGCATTACACTGAGTGAATTTAGTCAGTCACAGAAGGACAAGTATTATATAAGACCACTATTGTAAGAACTCAAGAAAAAGTTTAAACACAGAAGAAAACATTCTTTGATGGTTACGAGGGTGGGAAGGGAGGGTGAGGGCTTTCACTAACTAGATAGTAGACAAGTATTATCTTAGGTGAAGGGAAGGACAGCACACACTACAGAGGAAGTCAGCACAACTGGACTAAACCAAAGCTAAGAAGTTTCCTGAATACAGTCAAACACTTTGAGGGACAGAGTAGCAGGGGTAGGGGTCTGGGGACCATGCTTTAGGGGACATCTAGGTCAACTGGCATAATAAAGCTTATTAAGAAAATGTTCTGCATCCTACTTTGGTGAGTGGCATCTGGGGTCTTAAAAGCTTGCAAGCGGCCATCTAAGATGCATCAGTTGGTCCCAACCACCTGGAATAAAGGAGAATGAAGAACACCAAAGACACAAGGAAAGTATTAGCCCAAGAGACAGAAAGGGCCACATAAACCAGAGACTTCATCAGCCTGAGATCAGAAGAACTAGATGGTGCCTGGCTACCACCAATGACCGTCCTGACAGGGAACACAACAGACAGTCCCGAATGGAGCAGGAGAAAGATGGGGTACAGAACTAAAATTCTAGTAAGAAGTCCAGACTTAATGGTCTGACTGAGACTGGAGTAACCCCGGAAAGCATGGCCCCTGGATTTTCTATCAGCCTAGAACTACAACAATTTCCGAGGCCACCTCTTCAGACAGGGATTGGACTGGACTGTGGGACATAAAGTGACACTCGTGAGGAGTGTGTCTCTTAGCTCAAGTAGATACAAGAGACTAAATGGGCAGCTTCTGTCCGGAGGTGAGATGGGAAGGCAGAGAGGGTTAGGAGCTGGTTGAATGGACATGGGGAATCAGGGGTGGAAAGGAGGAGTGTGCTGTCACAGTATGGGGAGAGCAATTAGGGTCACGTAACAATGTATGTATAAATTTTTGTATGGGAGACTAACCTGAAATGTAAACTTTCATTTAAACTACAACAATAAAAAAATAAAAGAAAACAAAGAGTGCAAAAGCAGAAGCTGTCAGGTTCTCTCAGTTCTTTATGTTAGGCCCAGACTGGCTCAGTGTCACTTCCACCTCATTCTTTTGCTAAAGCGATTGCAGCATCACCCTAGACTGAGGGAATGGAGACAACACAGAATATGAATAATAGAAGACGATGTTCATTGGGGTTGTGAAGGAAGCTTTCTAACAAACTCAGAAGAGTTTTAAAATAGTGTTGTTATAGTCTTTTTCTTAAAGATTTAAGAAGAATCATTCCAGAGGCCAACTCTTCAGACAAAGATTGGACTGGACTATGGGACATAAAATGATACTCGTGAAGACGGCGCTTCTTAGTGTGTATCTGCATGGGCAGCTTCTGTCCGGAGGTGAGATGAGAAGGCAGAGAGGGTCAGGAGCTGGTTGAATGGACACGGGAAATCAGGGGTGGAAAGGAGGGGTGTGCTGTCAGCTGTCACAGTATAGAGAGAGCAATTAGGGTCACATAACAATGAACGTATAAATTTTTGTATGAGAGACTAATTTGAATTGTAAAGTTTCACTTCAACTATAACAATAAAAAAAAGATTTAAGATAAAAAAAAAAGAAATTAAACGATGTGTTGCTTTGGGTAAATCATCTGCAAAAGACCTTTTACAATTTTCAAAAGCACTTGATGACTCAGGTGCACCAGACCCAAGCCATGGTCTTTTCAATTGCCTCATATGCATGCAAAAGCTAAGCAATGAAAAAGGAAGACTGTGGTGTTGGAGAAGAATTTTGAATACATCGTGGACTGCCAGAAGAACAAACAAATCACTTTTAGAAGAAATAGAACTAGATTACTCCTTGGAAGGATGGTGAGACTTCGTCTTGCTTATTTTGGACACATCATCAGGAAAGACCGATCACTAGAAAAGGACATCATGTTTGGTAAAGTAGAGGGCCAACGAAAAGAAGCAAGACCCTCGATGAAATGGATTGACACAACAGCCAAAGCAATAAACTCAAATGTAACAACTATCATGAAGATCACACAGGACTGGGCAATATCTCCTTTTGTTATCAATGCTGCTATGCACGTCAGATCTGACTTGGCAGCACCTAACAACAACGATAGCAGTATTAGTAATAGTAGTAACAGAGTCCCCGTTTCAGGCTTTGGCTGAGAAACAATTACTGCCCCAACATGACTGAGGGTTGAACAGGAAAAATTAGAGCCACAGTTCTGTGTAGACTGGTTATCAAGGCACGTTATCAAACATGTATTCAGAGGAACAAGGCAAAGATACAGATACAGAAACAAGGTACATGTGGGGAATCAGGTCACAGGAACAGGTAGAATTTCAGTACGAAAACCAGAACGAATAATCAGATTTTAACTAGCAGCAAGTATGACATGAGGAGGTTAGGTCAAACCTTTTGACAGGGAGCAAGTTGGCTCAGTTGTTGGTGGAGAACTATGGGAAAGGCAGACAGGCAACTCAAAACTACTACAACTGAAGTGCAGTAACTCCTTATCTATCAGGGATCATTTATCCAGCTGTCTCTTTCACTTAATAAGTGAGCAAAAAAGTTTCCACGCCATCTAAATCATCATCAAAAAGCTCATGAAACAAAATAGGTACTTTTTACTCATAGGAAACTTTCAGCCCTTCATTTAGATTCTATTTACTCTTATTTTACATACAATTTTAACAAACATTTTTATCTAGTTTCCTAGCCCAATGGATTTCGGAGAAAAAGTAAAACTTGTAGTAGTGGGGATCCTGTCAAAAAGAGAGGCATTATAAAGTTATAAAAACAAGTCTTCTAAAGCATAGCAGTCTTGTATCATTTCCTGCAAGGGCAAATTGCCCTGGATACCTCTTAAACCAAGAAAGCATATTACAGTACTAGGTGTCATGATGATAATTTTGAGTCCCCTCATCTTAATAGATGGTATTATGAACTACCAACCACCCAGTGGATCAATAAAAATAAAAATTAAAAAAAAAAAGTCACTCTCTTCACTTCATCCTACATATCCAATCCGTCAGCAAGTTTTCTCATTCCTAAAAAAAAAAAAAATCATTACTGTCAAGTCAATTCCAACTCATAGAGACCCTGTAGGACAGAGTAGAACTGCTCTATAGCGTTTCCAAGGACTGCTGGTGGATTGGAACCACCGACCTTTTTATTAGCAGCCAACCTCTTAACCACTGCACCTGGGTCGCTATGAGCCGGAATAGACTTGACCACAACATTTTTGTTTGTTTGTTTGATCAATCCTAAATCCAAAATATGTTCTGGACTTGTTCATACACTTCTCTTCACCTTCACTATCACCACTCTAGTCCAAGCCACCACAATCACTTGCCTGGATCATAGCAATGGTCCCCTAACAGCCCCCAACAATAATCCATTCACCTCACAGAAGTCCAAGTGAGTTTTAAGAACAAACTTTAGTATCTGGCAATTCCCTGCTTTAAGCCTCTAGTCGCTTTCCTTTCTATCACCTTAAAAAGAAAATCAAAATGCAGTATTCTGTTCGTGAGACCTATATGAGCTTACTACTGCTTTCCTGGCAGCTTCACTCACTACCCTCCAGCCGCACCCTCTTTCTCTCTGTTAAGTGAGTACTCCTAGACCACGCCCACCTGAGACCCTTTGCGCTTGCTCTCTTCTCTTTCTGAAAAGCTCTTTCCCCAAATCGTCGCAGACACCAGCTCAAATATCTCCTGCTCCCACAAATCTTCTCTGACCACTCAGTCTAAAGCACCCGCCCAGTTACTCTATTACTTCAACCTGTTTAAATTTTTTGCACAGCGTTGATCACCGTCTGATATTTATTGTTTAATTGCTCTTAATCTTTCACCTCACACTGAAATGTGATCTTGCCTCTCTCATTCACCCTCTGCCCTCAGTATCTAGAACAATGCCAGGCACCTAAGAAATGCTTAATAAATATTTGTGAAATGAATATAAATAAATAAATCGACCCCAATATTTTTCAAAAGGGAAGTCATCTACAAACCTTAGAACATTATTACTGAATACATACAAACCCACTGCCGTCGAATCATTCCGACTCATAACGACCCTACAGGACAGAGTAGAATTGCCCCGTAAGATTTCCAGTGAGCAGCTGGTAGATTCAAGCTGCCAAACTTTTGGTTAGCTGCTGAGGTCTTAACCACTGCACCACCAGGGCTGCAGATACATGCAAGTCACTTATAATCTCACCACTAATTAGGTCCTGCCATTGGCTGAGAATATCTGCTCTACCCAATGACAAAGGTTTAGGGTTTTCTCTCAGGAGGGCAGCAAATGGAGAAGGTCTTTTAGAAAGGTGAATATGGAGAGCGCAACAGAACATCTCGGAGCGGGAAAGGCAAAAGCCAAACTGACTGGGGAAAGGCAAGAGCCAAACTGACTGGTTAGATATCTGTTTTATCTATCCGGGCGTGAAGTGATGAAGCCTGAACTTGTTAGATGCCATTGAGTGGATTCCAGCTTACGGTGACCCCCCATGTACAGAGTTGAACTGCTCCATAACATTTTCAGTGGCTGCAATCTTCTGGAAGCAGATCACCAGGCCTGTCTTGTGAGGTTCCTCTGGGTGGCTTCGAACCTCCAGTCTTTCAGCCTGTAGTCGTGTGTTTAACCATTTGTGCCATCTAGGGAAGCCTGAACGAGTGGCAGGAAAAGGAAGGAACAGATGTAAACACCATTGTAGTGGAAGAAGTAACAGGGTTGGAGGCTGATTAGATTTGCCAAGGGAGCCACAAGGGTGGAGCTCTGTGAGCTCAAAATTCTGGCAATGATCTTCTAAGTCTGCTCTATGTAAATGACAAGCTGCTTGATTTAATAAGGAAATATACATTCATATATTGATATAGCAGAATGTTCCTTTTTAATTTGATTTTTCATGTACATGAAAATCATTCTTTTAAAAGACTGGAAAGACCAATTAGCTATCAATGAACACATCAATTAAAAATTTTAAAGTAATTAAGCTACGTACAGTTTGAATGAATTCAATTAAAAATAACAGTTTGGTATTTTTAGTCTTTTTAACACTTTGATGACTTGACTGAATTTTTTTAAATTGATGTGTGTATTAATTTTCTATTTCTGTTGTACCAAATCGCTATAAATTGTGCAGCTTAAACACAGTTCTGTAGATCAGAAGTCCAGCACAAACCTCACTGGGCTAAAGTCAAGGTGTCAGCAGGGCTGTCTTCCTTTACAGAGGCTCTAGGGGAGAATCAGGTCCCTGGGTGATGCAAACTGCTTGCACACAGCTGCTAACCAAAAGGTTGTTAGTTGCCCCATGACACCGTGGAAGAAAGGCCTGGCAATCTGCTTTTGTAAAGATTATAGTCAAGAAAACCCTATGGAGCTTAATACTACTCTTTAACACATGGGTCACCATGAGTTAGAATTGACTTGACAACTATGGGTTAGGGGACAATCAGTTTCCTTGACTTTTCCAGTTTCTAGAAGCCACTCACATTCATTGTCTCATGGTCCCTTCCTCTGTCTTTAAAACCGGCTATATTACATCTCTTTAACCCTTCTTGCATCATCAAATCTTTCTCTCTGACCACGACTGGAAAAGATTCTTTGCTTTTAAGAACCCTTGTGATTACACTGGGCCCACCCAGAAAATCCAGGATAATCTCTCCATCTCAAGATCCTTAATCACATCCTCACCATCCTTTTTTTCATGTAAGGTAATGTATTCACAGGATCTGATGATGGGGTTGTGGACATCTTTGGGTGACAGTTATTCCACCTACCACATGTGGTATCACATATTCATTATTTCTATCTGTAAAACTTATATTTAAATGTTGCTGTTGTCCATTCCTGCATTTGAGAGCTAGATTCTCCTAGTAGCAACACACAGTCTTGGGAAGAAGTAAATAAAGAACCTCACTTAATAAATTTTATTTCCAATTTTTTAGAACGGTATTTTTAAAATTTTAATTTTGGTGAAAACATACACGTCAACTATAGGCAAAGTGAAAAATTCAGTCAAGTCATAACTGTTAAAAAGATGAAGGAAGGAGGACAGAGAATGTCAAGTTTAAGTAGGGTGGTCAGGGAGGGTCACGGAGAAGCAGACTTTGGAGAGAAGACCTGAAGGAGGTGAGGGAGTGAGCCGTGTGGGCCTCTGGGGAGGAGCAGCAAGGCAAAGGCCTTGAGGGGGAGCAGGCCTGGTTTGATGCATTGAACTGTGCCCCCTAAAAAGCTAGGTTGAAGTCCTAACCCCTGGTACCTATGAGCGTGAGCTTGCTTTGAAATAGTCTTTGAAGATGTTATCAGTTAACAGGAGGTCATACTGGCACAAACGGTTAAGCACTCAGCTACTAAATGAAAGGTTGGTGGTTCGAACCTACCCAGAGGTACCTCGAAAGAAAGGCCGTGCACTGTACTTTAGAAAGATCACAGCCATTGATAACCTTGTGGAGCACAGTTCTACTCTGATACACATGGGGTTGCCAAGAGTCGGAATCTACTTGACAGCAATTGGTTGGTTAAGGCTTTTCCTAGCCTGTGCTGAGCACAGTTCACTGGTATCCTTCCAGTCACCTCTGACTTTTCCATGATAAGGGTGGTGGCTCTTACCTCAGTCACTAAGGGGCTCCAATTCTAAGGGGGTAATCAGTTTGTAATGCTGACATGTGGTGCCCAAAGAGTTGTAAAAATTCCAGCTGAATCCCCCTTCCCTCAAACATACACATAAACAGTATGTCCTGTCCCACCAGTTCAATACAACTGGGCGCCATGGCCTAGCCAAGCTCCCATCACACCTGTCTTGGGTTTAATGGGAGCCCCTCCTGCCTTCCCCAGCAGCTCTACCTAACCAGACCTCAGGGACCAAATGCCTTGCACTCTTAAGTAAATCAGACTCTGTCTACGCCAGAGATCAGTTTCCCCAGGTAGCAGCCTTGCTGGAGTGATGAAGTTCAGATATCCCCCAAACCCAGAACAATGGGTGTCTGTTATCCCAGTATTAAACTACTGAAGGGGCCACTCGAAAAATGGCACAGCAGAGAGGAAATAGAAGATGAGCTTCTCTTGATAACACACATACCCAGACATTTCAGATTAAAAAGAAAAGGCGGACGGCAAAATCAGATAATGCAGGGTGGGCTATTTGTATTTGACATGTTTTTATTTGATCTGTCTGAACATAATAATATATTTCATTAATTTCCTCTTTCGTCTGATAAGAGCGAGCCCTGGAAGACTTGAATAATTAAGATGTGCAGACAGTAGTAGAGATAGTGTAACTCCTCTCTAAATATGTCAGCTACTGACAGAGTTTTCAGAAAGATATTTTGATATGGAAACTCCAATGTCTGCTCACTTAAAAATGTTTATTAACAGCGTATGGCCTTAAAGACCCCCCACAGCAAGAAGAAAATGTTGCAGCTACAAAGTCAAAGTCATTGTTTAGGAAGCAGTGAGTTCCTGTTTATGATGATAGAAAATTTAGCACCAATTCTTGGTGATGGTTACACAACATGATGAATGTAATTTATATCACTAAATTGTACACCTGAAAAACATTCAATTGGCAGATGCTGGTTATATATATATATATATTAGAATAATAATAATAATAATCAAACTGATTTCCAAAGAAATCAACTTGTTTCTTCCTTTGTGTTGACAAGAAGTGATTGCAGGATGTGTCATTTACCCTTAATTGTGCATTGTAGCTTAGAGACATAATACTTTCAGACACATGATTTAAATAAGCTGGGAGAAAAACATTCCACTCACCAGAACTGTTAGACTATTTATGAAGTAACAGTTTGGGAAGAGGCTGATCCCTGGCCAGCAACATCCGTGGCTGTCTTAATCTCCAGATCAGTCTCCACAGGTCTTTTAGTCTGGAGCTTATTGAAAAACCTCAATTTCCTCTCAGAAGGGAGAAATGATTAGGTGTCTGTGCTCTCGGACTCTGAATCATGTTTGCCTAAACCAGGGATGGCAAATAGGTTTTCATCTAAAAGACCATCTCTGATTGATAATGATTTCTCCATCTCATCCAGCTGGGCAAGGACAAATTGGCATCTAAGAGCAATATCTGCTTGGACATGGGAGGGCATGAGCAAGGGTGAGCAGCTCGTCTTATTTACCTCTGTATTCCCAGTGCCTGGAACAGTGCTTGGCTCCCAGAAGGCACTCAGTAAAAGGTTGTTGAATTAATGAGTGAGTGACTAATTAATTAGTCTATCGCCTCCAGCTTATGCCTTTGGAAAAGTACAGGGCTACGGAGCACACACAAAATTAGGAGATGTTAGTTCCAGGTCTACCAACTCCCTGGTTAAATCTCTTCGCTGCTGAGTCTCATTTCCCTATCTGTAGAATGAATACAGCAATATCCACCCTGATTTTTGGATAGTTGAAATGATGTGCTCTATTGAAAACCATGTAGCACCATACACTTTGCCGTAGCTGACGCCATCATTTTGCCACTTTCCTGTCAGCTTTTCAGAAAGAACCTGCCTTTCCAGCCTGTCTCAGCTTCGCCACCTCCTAAAGACAGGCATGACTATTTTAGAGGTGCAGGCCCCGCCTGCGTAGCATGGAAACCAGCCTCAGAAGAATGGAGAAAGCAAGAATAACAATCAGAATATCCAAAAGGTAGTTTGCAATGGATGGACTCATTGGTGATGAAATTGTTAACTCCCAAGCAAAATTACATGGTGAACTTCACAATCACAAAATAAAAGGAGAACATGGAAAATCTAAGTGTTACACAGTGACATTTAGATATAAAAGAAGAGGTTTCCAGAGGTATCTCCTTGACAACCAAAGGCAGAGTGGAGGGAGCATAACCTTCTGCAGCCTGTTTCTGTCAAAACAAACCAGCACTTCATTACATCTGCTCTAGGTAGGGAGCCTCTCTGTGTTCCACAAAAATCATATTTATTCATTAGAATAGATTTCCTACTCTGTTTAAATTATTCAGAAATGAAAATCCCAGAACATTAGGGAATCATGTTCAAACTTTTTAGGGCAGCATTCTAGCCCTAAAATGATCAGGGCCCCATCCCTCTCTTTCTCTCTCCTCTGCTCAAACCTCTCCAAAGATTTCACCCACTTGGAACAAAAGACTTACAATGCTAACAAGACCTGCATGATCTGACCCAAGATATCTTCCCAAATGCATCTGCTACCACGTTGCCCCTTGCCACTCTGCTACTGTAACATACGATTCCTTAAATATGCTAAGCGTGGCCCCGCTGCTAGACCTTTGCATTTGCTGGGCCCTCACCCTGGAACACTTTTCACTTAAATATTCCCAAGAGTCTCTCCCTCACTTCTTTCAGGTTCCTGCTTATTAGAGAAGGCTTTTCTGGCCATTCTATTTGAATTAACAGCTTCTACCCCATCATTCTTGGTTCTCTAATCATTTAAAAATTTTCCTTCATTGTACTTATCACCATCTGACACTTTTTCATATATATGTGCGTGTGTGTGTCTTAGTCATCTAGTGCTGCTATAATAGAAACACCACAAGTGGATGGCTTTAACAAACAAATTTATTCTCTCACAGTTTAGGAGGCTAGAAGTCTGAATTCAGGGTACAGCTCTAACGAAAGACGTTCTCTCTCTGTCAGTTCTGGGGAAAGGTCCTTGTCTTCAATCTTTCCCTGGTCTAGGAGCTTCTCAGCGCTAGGACCGCAGGAGCAAAGGACACCCTCCCCTCCTGGTTCTTCGTTCTTTGTGGCATGAGGTACCCGTGTCTCTCTGCTCACTTCTCTCTTTCATATCTCAAGAGATTGACTCAAGATACAACTTAATCTTGTAGACTGAGTCCTGCCTCATTAACATAACTGCCTCTAATCCTGCCACATTAACTTCGGAGAGGTAGGATTTACAATACAGCAAAATCACATCAGATGACAAAATGGTGGTCAATCACACAATACTGGGAATCATGACCTAGCCAAACTGATACATGTTTTGGGGGGACAGAACTCCAAAATCCATAACAGTGTGTATGTACATATATACATTTATAGTTTAGAGTCCCTGGGTGGTGCAAATGGTTAACACACTTGGCTGCTAACTGAAAGGTTGGAGATTCAAGTCCACCCAAAGGTACTTCAGAACAGAGGCCTGGTAATCTACTTCTGAAAACTCAGCCATTGAAAACCCTATGGAACACATAGGTCAACATGAATCAGAATCAACTGGATGGCAACTTTATTTGCTTATGATTTCTTTATTTGCTTATGGTTTATCTCGCCTCATTAGAATGTAAGCCCCATGAAGGCAAGCACTTTGTTTTGATTTCACTGCTATAGCTTCAATACCTAGCGTAGTGCTTGGCATACGGTGTGCATTCAATAAAAATGTGTTGAATGAATGAATGAATGAATGAATCTCCTCTCCCCGGCCTACCCTCCAATTATATTTAACCACCCTCCGCTCCCAAACCACATTGTGCATCACACCTCCATGCCTTTGCACACAGTTGTTCCTCCATCTGGAATACCCTCCCCCTTGCTGTTTATGATTCCCAGATAGATTTCTGTCTACCACATAAAAGAGTGGAAAGGACAGAGAGGAAAGGACAGGCGGTGGGAAAAGGGAACTTGCCAGAAAAAAGGTTGCAGTAGAAAAGAATTGTGAGAAGAAACACAGCAAGAATTGGAAGAATAATTTGCTATAGAGAAGGAGAACGAAAAACGTGAGAGGAGAGAGACACTGAGCAACCATTCTCCCCGACACTTAGCCTCACGCCTCAGACACTTTTTTAAGTGTCTGCTTACTTATCCTTTCAGGATTAATTTAAATACCCACCCAGAGGCTCCCCTATCCAATCTCCCAGAGTTCACGTACACCTGCAGCCCTGGTTAGGGACTCCAGTGAGCATTTATTTAACCCTACTCTGTCCTAGAGAAGGATTTTTACTTCTTTCTTCAACTGAATAGTAAAGTCCTTGAAAAGTGAAGGTGCATAGACCTTTGAGATATGTCTGAATGCTGGCTCCAATACCTAGCACTGTATTTCGTTGAATCTAAGCTGACATCCATTGTAAGACACACCATTATTTTCTATATCACTAAAAACAGACAAAATACTGCCAGTTGACTATAAGAAGTCATCAATTGTAAAAGCCACCTTGATTTCAGACATTTGTAAATTGTGAAAAAGGTGCATCAAAGAATCCATGAAATACAGAAGGTGTGTGGTCTTAGACAAGTTACTAAAACTTTTTGAACTTCAGACTTGCCATTTGTAAAATGAAAACCATACTGTTTCATTCATTCAACAAATAGTTAATGGGTGTTTATGTATTGGGATTTTTTTAGTTGAAAGGAACAGGAACTGGCTCTGGTTAGCTTAAGCAAAAGGGGATTTATTGGAAGCATATTAGGAGCTCAGAGAAATGACAAGAGGCTGGGGAAGCAGGCTTAGCGATGGCAGGAACCAGAGGAGCACTAGAGGCCTAGGAAACGGGAACCATGGCAACTGTCTCCCCCCAGGAGGAGTCTGATCAGGACAGAGATGCTGGTACTCAACGCTTCCTCTTGTCCTTGGGTAACTCAGGAGCCTCTGGTGGACGGAGTCTGCCCCCTGGTGTAGGGGCCCGGGGTAGCATCTGTCGCCTTTGGGTTCCATAAACCCCAAAACCCATTGCTGTTGAGTCAATTCCGACTCATAGAGACCCTATAGGACAGAGAACGACTGCCCCCATCGGATTTTCAAGGCTGTAAGCTTTATGGAAGCAGATTGCCACATCTTTCTTCCACCCAGCGGCTGGTGTGTTCAAACCACTGACCTTCCAATTAGCAACCCAGCTGCTTAACCACTGTGCTACCAGGGCTTCTTTTGGGTTCCACGGCAGGAGGCAAACAACTAAATTTGCCATCCCACCAAGACCACACATAACAGGAGAGAGGTAATTCCCCAAAGTGCTTTGGGACACTATTAGGAAGGCGGAACACTTAAGTAAAAAAAAAAAAAAAAAAGACAAATTCCACTCCAAGTTCCTAACACGTGCCAGGCACTATGTCCCAAAATAAACATTGCCCCTACTGTCTTAGGAGTTATTGTCCAGTGAAGGAGGCAGATGTTACCAAAAAAAAAAAAAAATTAGGATACTTTCAATGAAAAAAAGCATTTTCTTTCCCTCCATGACTAAGGTACATTTCCCATTCACTTCTTAGAACCCCTTCATTATCTCTCCCCTCCAAAAAAAAACACCCACAAGAAATAGAGAGCAGCTGAAAGCAACTTAAAGCAACATTGCTGGGTAATAATGGTAATAATAGAAAGCATTCCTGAAAACAGGTTTTTAAAGCACTCAAATATTTTAGGTTTTTATAAAGGAAAATGACGTCTCTGGTGGCTTGAGCTAGTAGGGAAGGGAGAAGATAAATACGGAGGTAGGAACCAGCTGACTCCTGCTATAGAAATATGACCTATGGCTGAACCGCAAGCACCAGCATCCAGCCAACTTCTACTCAAGGCAAATCTGAGCTGTATTTACACCGTGTCACCTGGACCTATCCCACCTGGGATGCTGGGAATATGATCATAAGTCCACAGATAGCAATTGTACATGTTTCAGTAGATTAGGAAAAGTGACTAAACAGAGAGTGATCACATTCAATCCAGTGTGTCAGAAAGGGGCTGATTTTCTGGCATTTGCCCTCCATTCAGGAGCTTCCTCTCTCTCCATCTTCTTGGCTTCCCTGCCCAATCAGACAAGTTAATTGCAGAAGAACTTCATGTGTCCGTAACTGCAGTTGGGAGGAAAGGTTATCAAGGAGGATCATTTGCCAGGAGCCAAGGCTTAAGAGAACCTGAAAGAGAGTTGGCCACCTTGCCATGACATGTGCTTCACCTATAAGATCATGACAGGAAGGCTTCCCACTATCAAGGTTGGCAAAGAGTAGAGCCTTGGAAGAGGGAGACTTGGGATACAGGTCATTCTGGGAATAAAATGAATAATAAGAGCTACCATATATTAAGTACTTACTTTGTACCAGGACTGTGCAAGACACCTTATAGGCTTGCATTATCTAATTTCATACTTGCATTAACCCCATGAGATCAGTGCTAATATATACAACATTGACATGATATGAAGCACCCCATTCCCAGATAGTATACATACACACACACACACACACACACACACACACGTACATACACACATGGACACACACATGCCTGTGAATCTTTGTAAGAGGCCACAGAAGTATCTGGCTCATAAAGCTGCCTATATACATTACTAGAAGAACTCAGTTGGCTGGGCTGCATTTTCCAAGATTTTGACTAAACTCTGGCTGCGTGCCCCTCAAGAATCCACCTTTATGTAACTAGGAAGGTATGGTTTCTAAATCTAGGTTTTCATAAAGAAATATTGCCACCTGGTGGACATGTGGTCACACTTTTTAAAAATTTCCATGAAAAAAGTCTTAACAACAAGGGAAAGTGTGAAGCATTTTGAACTTGAGATGTTCTCTTTAAGCCTCACCTACTTCAGCCTCAGTTGTAGGATCCTTCTATATATTATACAATGAAATGGGTTTATTGTTTTTGTAAGTACACACCAAGCTTCGAATTTTACATTCATCAACATGACCGCTATTTACTGCCTACCAACCCCATACAAATCAAGTTTACCTCTTGTTTTCCCAATCTTGCTAAATGTCACCTCCATCTATCTAGTTGTTCAATCAAAAACCTGGGAGTAATTCTTGACACCTCTCTCTTTCTCACCTGCCCCTACATATAGTCCTTCCTCATGTCCTATCAATCCTATCTCAAAATACACTCAAAACTGTCCACTTCTTTCTCATCCTTTTGGCTGCAATGCTGGCTCAAACAACCCTTTCTTGCTTGCATGGATATAATAGCCTCCCAACTGATTTTTCTGCTTCATATCTGGGCCCTACCTGTCTTGCTAAACTCGTTTCACATCACTCTTCCACTGTTGCTTTGTATTCCAATCACACTAGCTGTATTAGTTATCTAGTGCTGCTATAACAGAAATACCACAAGTGGATGGCTTTAACAAACAGAAATTTACCCTCTCAGTCTAGGAGGCTTGAAATCCAAATTCAGGGCGCCAGGTCCAGGGGAAGGCTTTCTCTCTGTCGGCTCTGGGGGAAGCTCCTTGTCATCAATCTTCCCCTAGTCTAGGAACTTCTCAGCACAGGGACACCAGGTCCAAAGGATGCACTCCATTCCTGGCTCTTCTTTCTTGGTGGTAATGATGTCCCTCTCCTCTTTGCTCCCTTCTCTCTTTTATATCTCAAAAGAGATTGAGTCAAGATACAATCTAATCTTGTAGATTGTATCCTACCTAGTTAACATAGCTGCCCCTAATCTTGCCTCAATGACATCACAGAGGTTAGGATTTACAACACATAAGATAATCACATCAGATTACAAAATGGTAGACAACCACACAATACTGGGAATCAGAGCCTAGCCAAGTTGACACATGTTTTTGGGAGACACAATTCAAACCCTACCACTGGCCTTCTTTTCATTTACATAACACCCGAAGCTTTTCCTTGCCTCAGGCCCTTCACACATACTGTACCCTTGGGCTGAAAGGCTCTGGCTCCACCACACTTGAATATTTCCCACTAATTTTTCAAGTACAACTCTCAGTGTAAATTAAGTCTCCATTATTCTTTTTTAATGGCTTTTTTTTTCTTTCACAGCGTATCACTTTTTGTAATTATACGTATATTTGTGTGTGTGTATGTGTATTTCTTTAAATTCTTTTTCCAGTTGCTAATGTACCTTAAGATCATAATTTCCTTGATGGAAAAAGGCATATCTGTTTGGTTTACCTTTGCATTCCTGGTGCCTAGCATAGGACCTTATGCATAGAAAGTGTTCAACAAATATTTGTAAGGTGATTGAGTAAATGAGTAAATGATTGAATGATTCATAGTCTATTAGAATATAATCACTGTGTTACAATTACATTTTAGCTTTTTGAAGTTTTTTCCATATCTTTGATCTTATTTTATTCTTACACACGTGTATGCATGCACACACACATACAGCCTAGGCAATAGATAGATCAATTTCACAGTATCTGTCTTATAGTAGAAACTTGATACATTTGTGGTGAATAAATAAATAAAATAACATATGGGAAAACAGACAGAAAACTTTCTATTATAACCAATTTTACTACTGTTGTTAGTTGCCACCAAGTCGATTCTGACTCCTGGCAACCCCCAATCCCTACATTCTTTTAGCATGTGATTTATTCAAAACACTTATTTTCATTTCATCAGAGAGGATACACATATGGCCAATAAACACATCAAAAGATGTTTAACATCATTAGCTGTTAGGGAAATGTGAATTAAAAGCACAGTGAAATGTCACTGCACATCTATCAGAATGGTTAACATAAAAAATAGTGATAACACCAAATGCTGGTGAGGATGCACAAAAACTAGATTACTCACACATTGCTAATGGGGGAGGAGGGAGATGGGTTTATCTATAAAAAGACAGCATTGGGGATCCTTGAAGTGATGGAACCACTCTATATTTTGGTTGTACCCATGTCAATATCCTGGATGCCATATTATGCTATAAACCTGTTGCCATCAAGTCAATTCTGACTCATAGTGACCCTATAGGACAGAATTGCCCCACAGAGTTTCTAAGAAGCAGCTGGTTAGCTGCTATAGCTCTTAACCACTGCAATATTGCCATTAGGGGAAACCAAGTAAAGAGTACAGAGTGTCTTTCTCTATTGTTTCTTATAACTGCATATTGTAAGAATAAAAATTTTTATCTCAATAAAATTGCAATTAAAAAAACTCCAAAGAGGTCCACTAACCATTGTATTCCTACCTTAGTGGTAGGAGGTACCAGACGCAGCAATTTGTCTTCTCTGTGAGGGCTATTCTAGCATGCCCTAGCCCCTAGAAACTACACTGCAATGGCAGTCCCCTGAATTTTTGTGGAGTTTATTTTCCACCCTCTGGCACTCTTGTCTTACAAAGGAGTCTAGGATATTTATTTATACCTCCCATAGTGATCCATTGCATGAATGCAATGAGAAGAAAAATTTGACAAGCTAATAATATATTTGTCTTTTCTCTTACCTAAGTACTTCTGCCATCCTAATACTATCTTCATGCTGAAGCAGTGCCTACATATGATATCGGCAGTGACACAAGTCACAAATCTTCACAGCCTCCAGACATAATTGCCTTCAGTACTGAGGACATAGGGAAGAGATGTGGAGAACCATTTCCCTGGAACCTGAACATCGTTAACCATGAGAGAGGATGTTTATGGACACAGGTTGCACTGTGCCAGTACTGAGCATTGGATTGGAATGAAAGAGTTCCCTATGTGGTCTTTAACACATTGGATTTATATATCTGTTCATTCATTTCGATTAGCAGACTCTCTAAAGTGTAGACCCCACACTAGAAAGCCATGACAGAGGCCCCTTCTACCTGGGTCTAAAGTCAGTATTACCTGGCAGGAAACAGATCATTAATTTGATGAGGGATAAGCCACAGGTCAAGGGAGTCCATTGATGTAGTCCACTCAGGTCAGGGTTCTGTGGAACTGAGCAAGATAGAGAAGGGGAATGGGTCCAGAGGAGCAAACAAAATACATGGCACAATTGATTTAAAATCTAAACAAATAACTCAAGCCCCTATGGCTATGTGACTGCAAGAAATTCAGCTACCTTTTCCAAAAACTAGTCTGAGGATATCTGGTTAACATATAAGGTTCCTGGTGAATATATACCCCTTTGCTGGCACCTGCCCCATCACACTCAAGACAAATGCTCCATACTGCTCTGTTGGTTCCTTCTTGGCATCTCATAACCGCTTCTACAGGTTGCTGTCTTGTCTTTGTATCGCTTTGCCCCAAGTATGACACAACCCTTTCTTCCCTTCCCTAAATCACTAGCCTAATTCTGGATTGTATTTGTTAACCAACTTCATAAGGATATCCTAAGGGAATTAGGATACAGTGCATGAAGACCAGTTTTAGATATTACTACTCTTAGAACCCATGGACCATTCCCCAGTCATAGTACCTTCCTAGCTTTCACTAACTTGGGCCCATTTATTATGGCCCACTCCTACTCAGATCAAAGTCTTCTCTCGTATTTTCTCTCTTCTCAGAAACTTTGTTCCTCCCTTAATACATTTTATGAGCCACCATTATCACCTTCCAAGGTCAGGAAAACAAAAAATCAGTTAACTTCAGAATAACCTCTTTACCCAAGGAGAGTATCTTTTTAATTTTATTATCTTTTGATTTTAGTATGTCTTGTTTTGACAACTCCTGCACAATCTAAGCCCTAAATCTTGTTTTATATATAATCAAAGGGCCCAGTGAAGTGTTTTACAAACAAGAGCAGTTTTCCTTCTCTGAAATTATGTCAACAAACTTCCTAGAGCAGTGTTTTTCAAATTGAGGGTCTCATCCCATGAGCGGGTCAAGAAACCAACTGAGTGGGCTGCAACAAACATTGATTAAAAGATAAGGTACAAGAAAAAAAAAAGAGTGTACTATACATAGTAAAAATAAATAATTTTCAGAATGTCTATTACTCTGAGCTGTAGTTTAAAAAAAAAGTTTGAAAACCACTCTTCACCCTACAATGCAGAACCAGCCACAAGCAGTTTTTAAAATATTAACGTATTTTATCTCCACTACTCAGAAACATTAAGAAGGGAATTTCTTTTCTCTTCTTCCCATGTTTCCACCTCAACCTACAGAAGAAAGAATATTTCCATCCAGTTTCCAGAAAGAGAGCATTCCTATCCACAATTTCAGCCCGACTCTAGACCTCTTCACAGCTTCACCCAGAGGGAACAAGTGCTAATCCGAGGGAGTAGCTGGAGTTTGATTCAAGTTGGGCCACTTCTTATTGGCTGCCCGATATATTACCCTGCATCTTCTTATTCTTCCTGTGCGCCTACGGAAATCACAACATGGGTACAAGCTGCCTCTTTGAGGGAAGCCTAGCAATACTAGTCCTCTCTGTCCTATTTTCTGGTTTACAACAGAGTGAGTGAGTAACATCAGCATTTTCTCCGGCCCAGCTGGTTGGGTCAGTGGATTAGAACAAGTTCCACAGGCCTAGATCTTCCAGATTCGGCCAGTCTCCACTTGAGGGGGTAGGAAACCCCATGTTGACTTTCAGACCCAAACGTCATGCTCCAGCTCAGCTAAACAGAGAATCTTTACTATTCTATCAATTAAATCTGTTTTTTGCTTTTGTCTATGTTTTCTAATTGGCTATTGATCCTTAGAGACCTAGCTCCCTCAGCAGGGGGCCTTGCGGGGTAGGAACACCAAAATCCCACTTCAAACCCCTAACAGGGAATACGTATGACTTTGATAATAAATAAACCAGGTGCATTTTGTGAATGTTTTATAATCTGACTTACTCATTTGCTATAAGAACTTAGATAAATTTTTAATCTCTCGTAGTCTTGTATTTATAAAATAAAGTGGTAGAACCTGATATCTCACCCATAAAATGGAGATAATGACACCTATGTGAGAGTGTGGTGGTATAGATTATATGCGTTAATATGTATACAACTTTAAGGACAGTACCTTGCACACAGTAAGTTCTTAACAAGTGTTAGCTGCAAGTCTTCTGATTATTTTATTCTACCTCTTTAAAAAAAACTATTTTATTTTATAAATCATCATACATGTATGCAATGACTAAAAAATTTAGTCCAAAATACTCTCTGATCATGGATATCAATGCAAGGAAAACATGATGGTAAATAGTAGAAGTAAAAGGGAAAAAATGTGATTTGAAGGAATAGAAAGTAAAATAAGACCTGTTCTAAGGACAGAGAGAGAATGAGCCATGATTATGGAGTCCTAGAAACCTTGAAGCTTGTGTAGCTTTCTGTGATCTTATATGAAATTCAAGAAATACAGATTCACAGAGATGTGACTATCATACAATCAGAACTCAGTACTACCTACATCCGGATTGGCACAGTTTTTACCATCAAGCAAGCAGCTTTGTACCTGTGTAAGTGTTGCTGGACCATGATTAAACAGAGTTGATTGAACATACCTCTATTCCTTCCCAAAATCCCAATAAAATAACATCAGATGAAAAGCAAAAAGGTATAAGTTCACAAGAACATAGAACATCGTAAAGAAGACCACAGCACACAAGAGCTGGAAGGTGAATGAACAAGTGTCAAACTGACTTAACAGACCAAAGAGAGCTGAAACCCAAAAGCGTGATGATGAGAAGGGAGAATGCCAACAAAAAGCAAGGTAGTTAACTCTACTGAAAGCCATAAAGGCTTAGAAATTGGAGGCATCAAGCAATTCTGAAGGTAGAGGTGTGTTGAAATATAGGAACACTGGTTGAAAGTCTTTATAAGGAGCAGTTAGACCTCCAGAACCCTGCAGCCAGCCAGCCAGCCAGCCAGCCTCCCTCACTCTGGCAGAAAACTGAAAATTTATTCCATTTAAAATCCAAGTTCCATGAGGACAGGGGTTTTCATCTGTTTTGATTGCTGATGGGTCCCCAAACTCCTAGAGTTACACTTGGCATGAAGCTTAAAGGGGATACTCAATAAATGTTTACTGAATGAATGAATCAGCTGGTATTCAGGGAGGATGGACCCCAGGCACAGTTCAGTGAAAGGTACTGTTCTGAAAACAAGACGATTCAGTAAAAATCTAGATTTAAAAACAATCAAAAAACACCATGATGAGACTTCCAGGATCCTAGCATTCTGGCAGTCAGGCTTTAACCCTTCTCCGGTGTCTGATCCCTCTCTTCCCCACAAGAAAAGAGACTTACAGAGACAAATAGAGTTCTGAAGACAAAATGACCAAATCTCTGCTCTGTCACCCTATGCCCACCTTGCAGTAAGCCCTGCCCACACATATAGAGGTTCCAGTCAGAATCAGCCAAGGATCCGCAGACCTTGGAGGAAAGGTTCTAACATGAAAGACAGATAAAAATAAGCAAACAGAAAAAAATAAACAAGTAAAAAGAAAGAAAATCAAAGGAAACAACAGAGACAATGCAAAGCACTGAAGAAAATCTCCAAGAAAGGATATCATTAATATCCTTAAGGAGGTGATAAGATATTGCATCCATTTAACTGGGACATTTACTATTAAAAAATAAAGTGTGTATGCGTGTTGGGGGACAGGGGGCATTAGAGAATAAGAGTTCTTTTTAAAAAAGCCGAGAAAACACAAGCAAGTGTCAAAAAAGCAGATACCTTTTAAGAATGTACATCTCTTAGAGAGAAAATGTACAATAACTGATGCATTTTTGGAGAAAATTATGGGCCATCATGACAATTCAAATTCGTTAGAATTTTTCATATATAAAAAGAGTATGCCCGGCTACCACCACTGACTGCTCTGACAGGGATCACAACAGAGCGTCCCAGACAGAGCTAGAGAAAAATGTAGAACAAAATTCTAACTCACAAAAAAAGACCAGACTTATCAGCCTGACAGAGACTGGAGAAACCTCAAGAGTATGGCCCCCAGACACCCTTTTAGCTCAGTAATAAAGTCACTCCCGAGGTTCACCGTTCAGCCAAAGATTAGACAGTCCCATAAAAAAAATGAGACTAAAGGGGCACAACAGTCCAGGGACAAGGAATAGAAGGCAGGAGGGGACAGGAAAGCTAGTAATAGGGAACCCAACCTCAAGAAGGGACAGTGTTGACACGTTGTGGGGTTGTTAACCATTGTCAGAAAACAATTTGTGTACTAACTGTTTAATGAGAAACTATTTGTTCTGTAAATCTTCATCTAAAGTACAGGGAGAATGAAAAGAACAGGATACAAGAAAAATATTAGTCTGAAGGACTAATTGTTCACAGCTACCAAGGCCTCCACTGGACTGAGTCCAGTACAGCTAGATGGTGCCCGGCTACCACCACTGACTGCTCTGACCAGGATCACAACAGAGGATTCTGGACAGAGCTGGAGAAGGATGTAGAACACAATTCTATCTCACAAAAAAAAAGACCAGATTTACTGGCCTAAAGGAGACTGGAGAAACCCCGAGAGTATGGCCCCCAGATACCCTTTTGGCTCAGTGGTGAAGTTATCTCTGAGGTTCACCATTCAGCCTGGGAGTGGACAGCCCCGTAAAACCAAATGAGACTAACAAGGTACAGGAGTCCAGTGACAAGGGCCAAAAGGCAGAAGGGGACAAGGAAGCTGGTGATAGGGAACCCATGGTTGAGTAAGGATATTGTTGATGTGTTGTGAGATTGTTAACCATTGTCATAGGGCAACATTTGTAATAACCGTTAAATGAGAAACTTATTTTGTTCTGTAAGCCTTCATCTAAAGTGAGAATAGCAGCACAATTGGAAGAGCGTAGTCAATGTCACTGAACTGTGCATGTAGAAATTTTTGAATTGGTTTATCTTTGGCTATGAGTATTTTCACCAAAAAAAAAAAAAGGTGGAGAAGTTAGAGGGTTAATATGTTGTGGGGTTGTTAACCAATGTCATAAACAATATGTGTACTACTGAAAAAAAATTTTTTTTTAAAAAATGAGTATATAACACTAAAATACATATACATAAAACAACCATATATAATTTACAAGGACACAAGCGATTAAAAAGATACACATCAGAATTATAATGTTTGTCTATCAACAGAAAGGAAATGGGAGTAGGGAATAGGCAAAATGGGGAATGAACAAAAAATCAATAGGTCAATCAAACAAGAGAAGGCCCTTGCATAGACCAATAATGAGAGTGAGTCACAAACTGAGAAATACAATTAGCAAAAGCTTCTGCACCTGAGTTAAAAGAGTGTCACTGCATTAGTCACAATTCTTTTGGTTGCAAATGACAGAAACCCAACTTTTACTAGGTTAAACAAAGTAACTAAAAGGAATGCATTGGCTCACTAAAAAATTCAGGGGTAGTTTTGCTTCAGGTAGAATTGGATCCAAGTACTCAAATGATGTGTACAACTCTCAGCTCTGCTTGGTATCCCAAAACTTAGTGCAGTGGCATCACTAAGGAGGCAAGGGGGACGCAGACCACACTGGGTGACACTGTCAGAGGGGGTGACACCAAATGACTCTAAAATTTTTGTGCAGTGTTTCAGCAGAAATTTATTTTTTTAATTAAAAAAATTCCTGTAGTTAGTTATAACAACAAAAACATTTTTTGTAAGCCCAGCTTACCTGTATCAATATACCTACAAGGCAAAAACTCCATGCTAATTTACTTTTTGAACCTTCTAATGTGCTCCCATCAGAGCTGTCATTATTACCCAATTACAATGGTGTTTAGAAATGTGGTTTCGTCTGCACATGCTGTTGTTTTCATTGCTGCTGTTATTTTTATAGTCACTGATTTTGCCAGACTGTCTGGTGTTTTAGCTACAATATTGTGGTAATTCATATTTGGGAACCGATATCAATAACTCTTTTGAGAATGAAGTAGTAATTAAAGGAAAAGAAGGAGTGATATATGGGAATTACGATTTAAGAGTAACATTAGTACAAAAAGCATTACTAAGAATTCTGTATAGTCTGGTAGTGGAAGAAGTCCACAGGGGGAGGGGTGACACCATGAGTTACCACACTGGGTAAAACCAACCCTAGTGATGCCACTGATTTAGTGACTTAATAACCATTTTACATCATCCATCATGTGTGTCAGGAATTCAGGAAAGGCTCAACTGAGCAATTCATTTCTAATGCACATGGTTGTCAGCTGGGAATGTCTGGGCCAAAGGTTCTGCTTCCAAGATGGCTTCTTCATTCACACATCTGACATCCTGATGCTCCTTGCCCTACCCCACATACACACACAAACACACTTCTGTGTTGTAGCTTGGGTTACTCAATTGCTATTTCTGTAAACCACTCTTAAGGTAAATAACTAAGCAAACCTAAAGTTCTTTATCCTCACCATTTCTTGAGTAATTCAGTCTGCTAACATGTATTGACTGAGCCTAAGGAAATATCCATGGCCTTACAATCATTGTTCTGGATCCATATTTTAGTCACTAAATGGAGCTATCAGTCTTCATAGAGCAGAACTAAGTAGAGCAAGCAGACTCATGTTCTTCTGAAACCAGATGGCCTATAGACAAAATTCAGTGTTGTAAAATTATAATGTACTTATACAAATGTAGGTGGGGGCTTATTAACAGTTGTGGACTGAATACTGTGTCTGCTTGGACTATTTTCAACTTTAGCTTGTTGTGAAAGTTGCTTTCTTATAATGAAGCTTTGGCAGGTTTTTATTTTATTTTTGTTTGTGTGTTTTGGCAGGGGGAAGGGCACAATTAGAGGTGCCTTGTAGGAAGAGTATTATGGCCTCACTTAGGGGGATTGGGAGAGAGACTAGATCTGTGATTCCTAAACATTTAGATTGTGCACCTCATAAGTAAAGACTTTGAGCACGCAGTCCCAATATATGTCCTTTTATTTGTAAAATATATACCTGAACTACTGTGCTAACAAAAGGAAAGGACAAAAAAATAAATGTAGCTATGATTTCTAATATTTTTATCCTGCATGGCTGTACCCCAGAGGACTATCTTGGAGAAAACTGGACTAGAGTCAAGAAGACCAGTGGGGAGGCTTTTGTAATTATTAAATGAGGTTTTTAAGAAAATTGCTCCATTGTCAAGTTCATTATTAGGATACTGCTTAATTCGTTTGAGGATATTGGTAGAGGTAGTACCCTAACCTTTCTCTTTTAGAAAGGAGGATTAGGCATGCTATTACGTGACAGGAATACTGAACACTGGTCCTAGTGTTACTAGCCTCAGAAAAGAGGTCAGGGCGGTAACTCCATTGTGAGACATAATTAATATTTGTAAACGGCTTTGAGCCAATCAGATTAAGAGGAAGAGTCAAAGGCAAGATTCATTATGACTGCCAAGTTCCTGAATTCCAAGCAGATTCCAAAAATGTGACCTAACCCTCACAAATAAACCACAAGCTTTGGCTGACTTACAGACAAATATAGTAGCTTGAGTAAAGTCACCAGTGTCGTATCCCCATGGGCCTAACACTGTAACTGCATAGAATTTGGCCTACATCCTTCTGGTTTCAAAATAGGAGCCTCTGCTCTCAGAAAAAGATTGTCCAATTTCCTTCCTTGGAATTCAAGGTCTTCCACGACCTGGCCCTGGTCAAGCTTTCACTCAATCATTCAATATTTATTGAGCACTACTGTGTTAAGCAATGTTATAGGTGCTGGAGATACAGCCATAAACAAAACAGAGGTAGTAATTGCTGTCGTGGAGCTTACATCTTGATGGGGAAGACAGACAATTACAAACAAATAAATAAATTAAAAAACTAATATTAGATAATGATAAGTGGGAAAAAAAGAATAAAGCATAGTTTAAGGTGACTAGGGGAACTTCTGCTTCCAGTCAATATGAAGTCAAGGGACTGGTTTTGCCTTCCACCTGAAACAACCAAAAACAAACAAAATATATGAAACCACAGTTTGCGTTAGGCAACAAAGGACAATGATGAGAGATGCAAAACAAATGAGATAATCCTTACAAGTCCCCCAGCTTACTGCCCTGAGGGAGTTTCCAGGCCACAGCATAGAGGGAGGAACCTGGTGGACTCTTTGAGTTGAAGAGGTGTAGATGAAAGTTCAGGGAGATCAAGGCAGCTAGAATTTGCAGGACAGAGTACCAGTACCACAGAAAGGGAAACCCAGAGGCCTTGACTATGATGGTGAGTATGAGTAATGATGGACGTAAGCAAGTGAAGCAACTACCTGAGGCCAGGAAAAGAACCATCTGCAAAGATTAGAGGTAACAGTACTTGATGCTCACACAGGCCAGGAATAGTGCCCATTCCCACCAACCAGACTAGAAAAGTCTCAGGATTTACGGGGCATTGGATAGAATGCAGTGGGCCCTGGTGGGGCAGTGGTTAAAGCGTTTGGGTGTTAACCAAAAGATCAGCAGTTCAAACCCACCAGTTGCACCATAGGAGAAGATGTGACAGTCTGCCTCCATAAAGATTTACAGCCTTGGAAACCCTGTGGGGTAGTTCTACTCTGTCCTATAGGGTTGCTATGAGTTGGAGTCGACTCAACAGCAATGAGTCTTTTTGGGTAGAATACACACACAGGTCTTGCTTCAATAGGGGGAAGATGTTAGCCCTAGAATAATAACTCTCCAATCCCACCAAATAAATCTTAAAAGTAAGACCTGATCATGGAAGCCCCATAGACACATCCAAACTCCCTGAGGGACTGAATTGCCGGACGGAGGGCTGTAGGGACCATGGTCTCGGGGAACATCTAGCTCAATTGGCATAACACAGTTTATAAAGACACTGTTCTACATTCTACCTTGATGAGTAGTGTCTGGGGTCTTAAAAGCCTGTGAGCAGCCATCTAAGATACTCCACTGGTCTCATCCCTTCGGGAGCAAGGGAGAATGAAGAGAACAGGATACAAGGAAAAGATTAGTCTGAAGGACTAATGGTCCACAGCTACCAAGGCCTCCACCGGACTGAGTCCAGTACAGCTAGATGGTGCCCGGCTACCACCACTGACTGCTCTGAGCAGGATCACAACAGAGGGTTCCGGACAGAGCTGGAGAAGGATGTAGAACATAATTCTAACTCACAAAAAAAAGACCAGATTTACTGGCCTAAAGGAGACTGGAGAAACCTTGAGAGTATGGCCCCCAGACACCCTTTTCGGTCAGTGGTGAAGCTACCTCCGAGGTTCACTGTTCAGCCTGGGAGTGGACAGCCCCGTAAAACCAAATGGGACTAATGAAGTACAGTAGTCCAGTGACAAGGGCCAGAAGGCAGAAGGGGACAAGGAAGCTGGTGATAGGGAACCCAAGGTTGAGGAAGGATGTTGTTAATGTGTTGTATGAGATTGTTAACCATTGTCATAGGGCAACATTTGTAGTAACTGTTAAATGAGAAACTATTTTGTCCTGTAAGCCTTCTTCTTAAGTGATAATACAGCACAATTGGAAGAGCATAGTTGATGTCACTGAACTGTGTATGTAGAAATTTTTGAAATGGTGTATCTTTGGCTATGTGTATTTTCACCAAAAAAAAGTTTGAGAAGTTAGAGGGTTGACATGTTGTGGGGTTGCTAACCAATGTCATAAAATAATATGTGTACTACTGTTTCATGAGACACTATTTGTTCTGTAAGCCTTCACCGGAAGTACAATAAAAAAAAAGTAAGACCTGAAAGAACAAATTTGTTTCCAAGTAACTTATTACAGAACAAAGCTTAACTATGTTACAGGAAAAAAAAAAGCTCAAGACAATTTATGGGACTACAGAAATATCCAGCACCCAACTAAGTAAAATTTACAATGTCTGGTATCCAATCAAATATTACCAGACATGCAAAGAAGCAGAAAATATTACCTATAATTAGGAGATAAATCAATCACTTTAAACTAGCCCAGATTTACACAGATGTTAGAATTAGCAGACAAAGACATTAAAACAATTATTGTAACTGTATCCCATATGTTCAAAAAGTTACCTAGAGACATGAAAAATAAAAAAAGACCCAAATTAAACTTCTAGAGATAAAAAGTAAGATGAAAAATACACTAGATGGGATTAATAGTAAATTAGACATTACAGAAGAAAAATTAGTGAACTTGAAGACAGCAATGGAAACTATCCAAATTGAAACACACAGAGAAAAGAGAATTAAAAACTAAACAGGGCATCTGTGAGCTGTGGGACAATTTCAAGTTGTCTAATATATGTATAATCGGAGCCCTCAAATAAGGGGAAGGGAGGCAGAAATTATTTTAAGGAAATAATGGCCAAAATTTTTCCAAATTTGACAACAACCATAAACTCACAGATCCTAGAAATACAACAAACTTCAAGCACAAGAAACGTGAAGAAAACTACACCAAGGCACATATACTTAAATTGCTTAAAATCAGTGATAAAAAGAAAATCTTAAAAGCAACCAGAGGAAAAAAAGATACATTACATATAGAGGAACAAAAATAAAGATGACAGTAGTTTTCACATTTTAAAAAAAAATAAAAAAGCAAGTGGGAGGACAATGGAGTAACATCTTTAAAGTGATAAAAGAAAAAAAAACTGTTACAAATACTGGCAAAACAAAGACTTTTCAGACATAAAAACTGAAAGACTTCCTCACCGGCAGAGTTACACTGTAAGAAAATTAAAGAAAGTCTTTCAGGAAGAAGGAAAATGATATCAGATGGCAATATGTATACACAAAGGAACAGGGAAATGGTAAATAAATTCTTGATTGTATGTCAACTGTACCTTACTAAAGCTGTTTAACATAAAATGAGTGACAGAAGACAGTGGGAAAATGCTACTATTCATGATCTAGAGTCTCATCTCCTCCTTCTCTCCATCCACACACTCCCTCCATCTTGGCTCTTGTTTCTACCTCTGGAATCTTGCTCTAGGAAGGTAATTCAACCTGGTCTGTGCTTCCTGTTGTTGCCCTTGAAGGAATGTGGGCTCTTAGAAGACAGGACAGGAAGTGGACTTGGTTCAGAAGCCAGGTTACAAACTGCACTTGTCACATAAGGTCTACCATGTGGTGGAAGCTAAATTTGGTGAATTGAAATAAACTGAATGGAACTGACTTCCTGCACGAAAAGGGAGAACACTTGCTCTACAGAGAAAGGGCTGCAATTTACCTGCCCTTCTACCCTTACCAGCTACATCTTCATTCCATAGCCCTTTATTCTTCGTAGTTCTTCCCCACTCTCAGCAAAATACTGTGACAGTTACTGACCCTTCTGAGGAAATGAAAGTTTATATTATAAAATGTTTTAAAATAATAATATTAATACTAAAAGCTAAAATTTATTGAGAGATTACTGTGCTGTTTTATTTTTTATCATGTTCATTTTATTTAATCCTCTCAACAATGCTGTAATGTAAATTGTGATTATTACCCTTGTTCTACGGAAGAGAAAATTAAGTATCTATTAATTATGTTTCCCAAGGTTACATAGCTAGCTAGTGGTGGAGCCAGAATTTGAACCCAGAGGCTCTACCTAAAAGGGTCACAGTCTTAAGGCAAGGAGAATTGAAGGAATGGGGGATATTTATTCTAAAGAAAGGAAGAGTATGTTAAATAATAATAATTACAGTATGAAATAATAATAATAACAGCTCCCATATATTGAAGGATAACTATGTCCTAGGTATTCTGCTAGAGAGTTTATGTAAAACCCAAAAAACCAAACCCATTGCCATCGAGTTGATTCTGACTCATAGCAACCCTATAGGACAGAGTAGTTCTGCCCCATAAGGTTTCCAAGGAATGGCTGGCTGATTCAAACTGCCGACCTTTTGGTTAACAGCCTGAGCTCTTAACTACTAAGCCACCAGGGCCCCAGAGATCTCTCTAAGCTTCCATTTCCTCATCTGTAAAATGGGAATGTTACACTTGCCTCAAGAAACAATTACGGGAATTAGAGCTATGCATGTGAGCTCTCATACATATATATACATATCTCTCAAGAAACCATTACAGGAATTAGAGATATGTATGTAAGCTCTGGAAACACTGGTGGTGTAGTGGTTAAGAGCTACGGCTGCTAACCAAAAGGTCAGCAGTTCAAATCCACCAGGTGCTCCTTGGAAACCCTATGGGGCAGTTCTACTCTGTCCTATAGGGTCGCTATGAGTCGGAATCGACTCTATAGTAACAGGTTTTTTTTTAATATAAGCTCTCTTCTATAAATATATATATACATTTATATATAACATTATATACAATTATATATAATATATAAACGTATATATTATATAAACATATTTATTATATATTAATATAATTATATATAATATATTTATTTATTTATATATGAGAGCTTATATACATAGCTCTAATTCCTGTAATGGTTTCTTGAGGTAAGCGTAACATTCCCATCTTACAGATGAGGAAATGGAAGCTTGGACAGATTAAGTAACTTGTCCCCAAGTAGATCTGGAACTCAAACCAGGTTTATTTGGCTCTAAAGCCAGTGCTCTGCCCTCTATCCCACGTTGCCATTAACAAGTGGACCTTGTATGATCTTGGGCAAGTCATTAAGCTTCTCAAATTCTCAGTTTTCTCATCTTTGAAACACAAAGTGTAGACCAAGTGATCCGTTAAGATTCTCTAGGACTCTAAATCTAAGGTCATCAATCTACAGAGATAACTTTGCTAGAATTAAGCAGACAGGCTGCCTGACTACCTGGAAGGCACCTTTCAGAGGGGGAGGATCTCAGCAAATGGTAAAGAAACAAAAAATAAAGAAAGGGAAACCATCATTCATACCTTTCATATGTTATTTTCATTCATTATTATTTTTAACTATACTTATTGAGCACTCACCATGTGCTAGACATTATATTAAATACTTTACATATATTAACTTTTGATCCTCACATAAACCCAGAAAGACAAGCACTATCCAGGGCTTCTCAGCAGGGGATCAAACTGGAACGAACCAATTCGAAGACCTGGTACTATCATCCCCATTTCATAGATGCAGACTCCAAAGTTCAGAGAGGTTAAGTAGTATGTCTGAAATAACACAGCTAGTATGTTGTAGAGTCACTATGAGTCCAATCAACTCGACAGCAATAGATGGGTTTTTAGTACTTCGTAGAACCAGTATTCAATGCCAGTCTTCCTGATCCAAAACCTGTGCTCCTAACCACTGTACATCCTGGCCTCAAGACTCCATGAACCTTTGAGATTCAAACCAAAATTTAAATTCTTTCATGCATAGGAACCAATGATTCTTAAGGTTTTGTAATCAATACTCACATTGGAAAATATTTTAAATCTCCTCTTCTAGCTTCCAGATACAAAAAAGTGGTTTGGGATGTTTGCCCCTCACAGACAGTACCACCCAGCTTGCATAGACCATACAAGCAAGGGTAACTAATGCCAGTGTGAGCAATGCCAGGCCTTTGCTCATTTCTAGGTCAGAACCAGAAGAGCTGGATGTGGGCCCTGATATGGGATGTACTTACATATTAAGTAATTAAGCGGTTTAACAGAAATATTCTCCTCATCAGCCATTCATCCCAGAGCTTCTCTGAAGAAAATACAGACCTCTGCAGTGTCAGAAAGAGAAGCAGCCCAGTAAATAATGATTAGATTACTGGTCTATCTATAGCTCAGGCTACTGGGCTTTGACTTATACACAGTCAACCATGAGGACTTGTGAGCTAAATTGTGATGGGAATGGAAAGTATTTACTCTGAGACTCTAGTAACAGACCTGTTAATTTCATTTAGCTCTGCACACTGGTGAGAATGGAAAGTGCCAGGCCTGCAACCTCTGTAACTAACATTTACACTGCATGGTTCTCAAAATATCTAAAATGTGTTGTCAGTGTCGGGGAATCTCAGGAAAAGTGATTATAATGCTGTTTTTAGTATTCCAATATTACATGGTATTGTAGAGTGCTGGAATTTCAGCATTATTATTGGTATTACTCTGTTATCTCAGTATTTTTTTAAATAAAGATATGAACCATTTCTGTCTCAAGACTATCCTAAGAATTATACAACACATTAGCATTTTGAATCTAACAAAGGTGAATTTGTTTAGAGAGTGTTCTGACCACATTCTTCTCCTGTTTAAACCCTCCCCCAGGTGTTTAATTGTTGTTTTCTATTTCCTGGTTTACTAGGAAGGTTGAGCACCTTTTTTTATATTTGTTCATCATCTGTGGTCCCAGTACCAGTTTGGGTATGGATTGACTTCCGGAGGTCTCTGATGGAGTGTGTGGGAGGGGGAGCTCTATGGAAAATAGAAAGAGGGAGTGATAAAGGAAGAGAGGGAGGAGGAAATTTGGGAGGAGAAAATTTGCCCCATCCCCTTCCAGCCTTTCCTCTGGAGCCTGCCACTCTCCCTTCCCCCATAGTTCCATTCCCTCACCTCCCCTGGATTTTTTCCTCCAGGTCTGGGTCTGCTCTTTAAGACCTCAGCTCTCTTCCCCATGATCATTGATTTCATCCAGGACTTCCTCAACTGTTCTACCTTAGAAAGACCCAAGCCAGGAGGAGAGAGGAAACTCAGTCCTCAACCCTAGCCCTCTCTCAACTGGAGCACTATCTGAGGCAAAATGTAGACCACAGTAGGGACCTTATCCCATTAGAACAATGACAAGAGGAAAAGCAGTAGCAGAAGAAGGAAAAGAAAAAGAGGAGGAGAAGGAGGAAGAAGAATATATAGACATTAACTACCCAAATACTGGTATTGCCATTTTGCTCTGTTATTACAGTCATTACTCAGAACTGGAAGGTAGCATAAAATAAATAGACAATATATTCTTTTAAACAAAAAATTCAGATATATCGAAATCTGAAGAACTGGTAAAATCTGGACTGTAATCCGTCATACTGAAGAAGTTTTCTAGTCCAATTGTCTATAGCAGGGGTTGCCATACTTTTACTCTAAAGAGGCAAACAGTAAATAGTTTAGCCTTTGTAGGCCATGTAGCCTCTGTTGCAACTATTCAACTCTACTGTTGTGGAGTAAAAGTAGGGGTAGACAATAGGTAAATGAATGTGTGTAGTGTCCCAATAAAACTTCATTTACAAAAATAGGTGTCCAGCAGTCTGGTCCTTTGGCCATAGTTTGCCAACCTGTAGTCTACACAGTGTCTTTTTTTTTTCCTTTTTATAATATGAAAAAAGGCACATGATTTATGAAAAAGCTACATGTTCACTGTAAAAAAAAAAAAGAAAAAGTATAAAAAAGTGTTAAGGTACCTGAAATCTCAGCCCCCTAGAGAACCATCGTTAATATTTTGGCAAACATTATTGCAGATATATTCATATAGAGATTTGTGTGTGAGTGTGTATATGTATATGTATGTGTATGATTTTTACGCATGAATAGGAAATTCTATACAAGCTATTCTATAACCTACTTTCTGTGCTCTAAATTACATTCAGGGCATCTTTTCATTTGAATGTATTTAGATTTACATCTCCCCCCCACCAACATGGGCTTTGAATGGAGGTACCATGATTTAGCTAAACAATCTCCCCGAGTGTCCTTTTTTTTTGGTTTGTGCGTGTGTGTGCATGTGTGTGTGTGTGTGTGCTTTAGGTGAAAGTTTACAGCTCAAGTTAATTTCTCATACAAAAATTTCTACGCATATTGTTTTGTGACGTTAGTTGCAATCCCCACAGTTCCAGGTGTCCTTTATATCTCCACTTCCTATTGACTACTGGTTAAATTCCCCTGTTGATGGGCAATTTACCAACTTTTGGGACCATATAGTTGACTCTAGACAGCAATGTCTGGGGACTTCAGCTCTCCAGGAGGCATAGCTATGGAGTAAGTCAGAAAGCTCTTGTTGAGTTACTAAGCAACTGATTTGACTTAGTCCTTAGTCTTGGGCCACCCACACCCAGGCCTCTGAAGGCTTCCTCCCATTTAAGGATGGAGCTTTGTTGAAATACCTTCTGATCTATAGCCACAGTTTTGGTCATAGCTCCTGCCTGTGGGGATGCATGTTTCAACAGATTACTTGGGGATTTCCAAGACTGTGGGTGCTTCTCCCTGACCTAACTTCTATATGGCAATATGGCAGCCTCTGACTGAGCAGAAAAACCAGTTTGTGAAGCTATTACCCAGGTAGCATATTCTAAAGGAGGTAGCACTCCATAACTTCTAGGGCAGGTTCAGACAAAGAATGTGGCCATTTGCAATAGGACAAATAAAATCCTTAGGGAGCAAAGCTGATATCCTATAAAATTTATTCTGAAGTCTGTGGAGACATGGTCACCCACAGGCTGACTAAAAATTTGTCTTATTTCTTTTTTCCCCATGTTTCTTCACTCATCACTTTCTGACTGACCCTCCAGTTAGGGTGTTGTTGAATATTGAATAGAAATTCACAGAAGTAGAGATTTGCATATGAATTGCAATTGATTTTAAACATAAGCTCAACTGAATTCTAAAACCATTTCTCTTGCTTGCTTCATGAGGCATTATATAGAAGAGAAAGCCACTTTTTTAATAAAAATTAATTTGCATAGAATTGGGGTTTTAGAGATCATTCTCTTACAGCCCCCTGACTTTAAAGATAAGCAGAAGAGGCCAAGTAAAGTTATATGATGGCCACAAATACAAACAGCTTTCTAGTGCCAAAGCCAGGACTGAATCCCAAAGATCTACTCTCACAATGCATAATATGTCACTTCATTACACTGCCACTCTTTCTTTTTTTTATCCTGAGTACCACTGAGAAAAATAAAATAGTTGGGCAAGAACATTAAAAGGGAAGGAGAAAAGAGTTGGGAAAAAAAAGTCTGGAGAACGAAGAGAACAGGAAATGAAATAGGTGATGGCTTGAGAAGGTAAACTGCAATCAATTATTGCCCCAGTTCTTCATGGAAGACTGAGGGAGGGGTCAGGCCCTCCTGGGGTGGGCATTCCTGTTCTAGCTGACTGCATATGCCCCTTACAGCATATACTGACTGTGGAGCATCTCCCAGATTCCCTGTTCAGGGCTGACGTACCTTTTCCCCAGCTGTTGGGAGTATTTGGCTTCTGGCCACTCTCAGCTGCATATATCACTGGGAATTGCCCTCAGTCTCAAGGAAATGCCTTGTCCAAGGTTACACCTCTTTCCAGGATTGCAGGGTATGGAGCTACAAAGGCCCAGCCCTTTTGCCTCAATTTTGGATAACTCTAAAGAGCCATCTCAGCTCGAAGTCCCCGCTCCACTGAGGCCTCAGTTACAAGCTTAGACAGACCCCATGCTTGGTTTAAAGTTCTGCTGCCGCCATCTTAATAATTTATGAACAAGACGCCCCACATTTTGATTTTTACACTGGGCCCTAAAAATTATGTAGCCAGTCCTGAGTAGGACGTGTTCCTAGGACAATTACGTGGAAAGTGTGACCAGGAAGAGAAATGGAACTGGGAAAACGAAAAAGGGCAAGCAAGGATGCAGTATCAAGCTCGGCAGATAGTGTAGACCCACCTCAGAGTTGACCCAAATAGGGACACTTCTCAGTCACTGGTGAAAGCCTCGGGGTGGGGGTGGGGGTCATTAATTCCCTAGCACTTCCCTTGTCCTGTGCACAAGCAAATTTATTCCTGCAGCTGAGGGTGGTGCTCTGATGAGACGTAGCTGCTGTCCAGTGGGAATGAAAGGAAGGGTACAACATGCACAGAACTAGGAAAAGACCTGAGGAGATATGGAGGAGCAATGGCAGCCACTGCTATAGTTATGTATTTAATGTGAACTGGTGTAAAAAAGGCTGACACTAGGCTATGCAGACCATAATTTCATGGGTGTAATTACTAACAGCAAGGTTAATATACATAAGAAATAACAAAAATGAGTCAATTAAAAAGCATATAGGAGGTACCAATATGAAGATGGAATGTGAATGACTGAAGTTTGGAAAATACCAGCCAAGTAGAAAGAACACTGGATCCAGGGCTGTGGGTAGAAGCCCAAAGTCTGAGGCCAGCCACCCCGGGTTCAAAGCCTGCCTCTGCCACTTATGAGCTGCATGGCTTAACCCCCCTGTGCCTATGTAGGGTTATCAGGAGGATGAAAAGAATTAATATATTTAAAGCACTCAGAACATCTGCCACGTAGGAAGTGCTGTTTAAGTTCTAGCACTTATTATTCATGCCTTCCAATTCATTAACTATATCAGTGCTTCTCAAAGTATCCATGGTACTTTAAATTCAATCTCTTGCAGAATGATACTTATTTACAATATGATGATACAAAATGAATAATGAGGAAAAAAAAACACAAAATGCAAGGCCACGTTTTTCATTATTAGATTCAACAGACATAAAATTACTGTCAAATTGCTATAGAAGTTTCTACATGCTTATCTTTCCTTTCTATACTTGTCCCATCACAGATGGGTAATAAACCATTTGCAGACTGTCACTGTTCCCTAGGCCACACTGAATAGCACTGAACTAGAAGCCTTCAACAAGCCGCTTAAATTCTTGACACTTAAATTTCCAGGTTTTTGTGAGGGACAAATGAGATTACTTGAGAAATGCCAATGTGTTTTTCCCTTTTGGTTTTCTAACTCCAGGTCTTTGCATATTTCATTATAGTATTTTACTTTGTCTTCTCAAGACGCCCTTTGAAATCTTCTGTTCAGCTCTTTGACTTCATTATTTCTTCCATTTGCTTTAGCTACTTTATGTTCAGGAACAAGTTTCAGAGTCTCTTCGGACATCCATTTTGGTCTTTCTTTCCTGTCTTTTTAATGACCTTTTGCTTTCTTCGTGTATGATGCCCTTGATGTCATCCCACAACTCATCTGGTCATTACTGTTCAATGCATCAGATCTACTCTTGAGATGGCCTTCAAATTCAGGTGGGATATCTCAAGGTCGTATTTTGGCTGTCGTGGACTTGTTTTAATTTTCTTCAGTTTCAACTTTAACTTGCATATGAGCAATTGATGGTCTGTTCCACAGTTGGCCCCTGGCCTTGTTCTGACTGATGATACTGAGCTCTTTCCACAGATGTAGTAGAACTGATTCCTGTGTATTCCATCTGATAGGGTCCACAGGTATAGTCGCTGTTTATGTTGTTGAAAGAAGGTATTTGCAATGAATAAGTTGTTTGTCTTGCAAAACTCTATCATGCGATCTCCAGCATTGTTTCTATCACCAAGGCCATATTTTCCAACTACTGATCCTTGTTCTTTGTTTTATAAAGTATTATAATGAAATGCGTAAAAACCTGGAATTGGAAAACAAAAAGGGAAGAACACACTCAACATTTCTCAAGCTGAAAGAACTGAAGAAAAAATCCAAGCCTCAGGTTGAAATATAGAAGGACTCTATTGGCAAAATGTTGACTAATGCAGGAAGCATCGAAAGAAGATGGAAGGAATACACAGAGTTGCTATCCCAAAAAGAATTGGTCAATGTTCTACCATTTCAGGAGGTAGTATATGGTCAAGAATCAATGGTACTGAAGGAAGAAGCTCAAGCTGCTCTGAAGGCATTGGCGAAAAACAACACTCCAGGAACTGATGTTTGGTGTTTGAACAAACAGATACAATGCTGGAGGTGCTCATTTGTCTATGCCAAGAAATCTGGAAGACAGCTACCTGACCAGCCAACTGGAAGAGATCCATATTTGTGTCAATTCCAAAGAAAGGTGATCCAACAGAATGTAGAAATTATCAAACAATATCATTAATATCGCATGCAAATAAAATTTTGCTGAAGATCATTCAAAAACAGTTGCAGTGGTACATTGACAGGGAACTGCCAGAAATTCAAGCTGGATTCATATGAGGACATGGAACAAGGGATAGCATTGCTGATGTCAGGTGGATCTTGGCTGAAAGCAGAGAATACCAAAAACATATTTTTTACCTTTGTTTTATTGACTATGCAAAGGCATGCAGCTGTGTGGATCATAACAAATTATAGATAACATTGCAAAGAATGGGAATTCCAGAACACTTAATTGTGCTCATGAGGAACCTGTACATAGACCAAGAGGCAGTTGTTCAAACAGAACAAGGAGATACTGCGTGGTTTAAAATCAGGAGAGGTCTACGTCAGTGTTGTATCCTTTCACCATACTTATTCAATCTGTATGCGGAGCAAATAATCCTAGAAACTGAACTATATAAAGAAGAAAGCAACATCAGGATTGGAGAAAGACTCATTAACAACTTGCAATATACAGATGACACAACTTTGCTTAATGAAAATGAAGAGGACTTGAAGCACTTACTGATGAAGATCAAACACTACGGCCTTTAGTATAGATTACACCTCAACATAAAGAAAACAAAATCCTTAAAACTGGACTAGTAAACAACATCATAATAAATGAAGAAAATATTGAAGTTGTCAAGGATTTCATTTTACTTGGATCCACAATCAATGCCCTTGGAAGCAGCAGTCAAGAAATCAAATAACATATTGCATTTGGCAAGTCTGCTGCAAAAGACCTCTTTAAAAGTGTTAAAAAGCAAAGATGTCACTTTGAGGACTAAGGTGCGCCTGAGAAAGCCATGGTATTTTCCATCACCTTATATGCATGCAAAAGCTAGATAAAAAATAAGGAAGACCAAAGAAGAATTGATGCCTTTGAATTATGGTATTGGTGAAATATAATGAATACACCATGAACTTCCAGAAGCGCCAAGAAATTTGTCTTGGAAGAAGTATAGCCAGAATGCTCCTTAGAAGCAAGGATGGCGAGACTTCATCTCACGTACTTTGGATGTGTTATCAGGAGGGACATCATGCTTGGTACAGGGTCATCAAAAAAGAGGAAGATTCTCAACAAGATGGATTGACACAGTGGCTGCAACAATGGGCTCAAGTATAACAATTTTGAGAACGGCAGAGGATCCAGCAGTTTCATTCTGTCGTGCATAGTGTCGCTATGAGCAACACCTAACAAGAAGATTACAAGTAGCTCTGGCTGTGCAATAGTTAAGTGCTCAGCTGCTAACTGAAAGGTCGGTGGTTCAAACCCAGCAGCAGCTACGCAGGAGAAAGATGTGGCACTCTGCTTCTATAAAGATTGCAGCCAGTGTTGGATTGCCCAGTTAGCAAGGTAAGCACAGGCTTACTTGTGCTTACTTACTAATATGTAGTGACCACTTTCACGTGGGTTTCAGCTTGTCAGCGCTGTGAAACCCATGTGAAATTGATTACTACAGATTAGTAAATAAACCTGTGTTTACCTTGTTTCCTGGGTAATCTGTCCCTGTCAGGGACTGTAAATTTGAAGAGGCTGTAGGAAGGAGCTATGGCGTTGGAGAGAGATGGATGCCAGGCATACCTAGAAGCAGAATCTTTTTTTTTTTTTAATTTTTTTTTTTA
>NW_004443939.1:14680307-14700102 GCF_000243295.1 Trichechus manatus latirostris | reverse complement strand
GTAGTGTGAGTCCTCCAACTTTATTCTTCTTCTTCAGTAGTGCTTTACTTATTCGGGGCTTCTTCCCTTTCCATAGAAAGGTAATGATTAGTTTTTCCATCTCTTTGAAGAATGTTGTTGGTATTTGGATTGGGATTGTGTTGTTAGAAGCAGAATCTTTGATGTGGTGAAAAATGTGAAATTGTTCACTACGGATGATTCGGTAAGCAAGTTAAGCACCGTGTTTATGTTGCCTGTTGGATAATCCACACCTGATAAACAGCCTTGGAAACCCTATGGGGCAGTTTTACTTTGTCCTATAGGATTGCTACGAGTTGGAACTGACTCAACGGCAACACTTTTTTTTTTTTTTTATGAGATTACATAGGTGAAAGCGCTTAGCTATAAAATGCCCTTGTAGTATGGCAGTAGGAATCAATTCCGCGGTCTCAGCCCAAAAGATACAAAATCCAGTATGTGACTGTCTCCGTCCCTGTTGGCATCAGGCTGTTTGTATGTTTACGGTATATCCTTTGAACTGTCAGTACATGTGAGTCAGTCAAACATTTCCTACCACTGTGCAGAGCAGGAAATAAAGGGTTCCCCTGGCAAGCCGTGGCCTACACCCCCAAAACCATTACCATCCACAGGTTCCTAAGACCATACGCCCAGAACAAGGTACCCAACCACAACCTTCTCTACCTGCAACATCCCTTTCTGCACCCCTGCTCAAGTGATTTCACTAAGAATGATACTTGAATAGGGTCCGAAAGCAAGAGTGAAAATGTGCTGACTATATTCCTTAGCTCCAAGCTTCCAGGGGACTTGCTTCAGGTGGTGAAATTCAACATACAAACATTCCCATTAATGCTTTTAGATGCTATTTCAAGTATAGACTATATCCACACTGGTTCTAAAGTGACTTGGTTGGCCTCACTTGCTCTTTTATCTCCACCATGTTGCACAGGAAAGCAGAGACTTAGGAGTATGAGAAGTGTGCTGGGTGTAATATTTCTGCACATAAACCTTCCTTACTTTTTCTAGAGTCTCAAGCATTTTGAGGGTGAGCCCCATGTCTGATTCGTCTTTGTATCTTTCCCATCACCTTCAGCACCATGCCTGGTACATAGCTGGAGCTCACTGAATGTTTGTTGAATGGTTGTATAAATAGTTTGAAGTCTGTGGAAGCAGATGTGACTCTCCAAACTACTAAATCCGGAATCCAACAAGCAAAGAAGAAACGAACCCAATTAATTAATTACGCACTAACTCAGCCAGGTACTGAGCACTTAGAAACACATTTCACCGGGTGGAAGGGAAGAGTTGGAGGGGAAGCTCAGGATGGGTGGATGTGCTTCAAATTCAACAACCTGCCGTTACATCTCCACTTTCTGGGAAACAAAATCTCTCCATGGCCCCAGGGCTCTTTAAATTTTACTGTTACTGTTTTCTCAAGAAATTCCTGGAGCTGAGCCTAACTTTTGTGTAGGGGGTTGGCAACGGGCGTCTTCCGCGGGCCCGGGGGACCGTTGGCATACGGGCTAAGGGGGCGTTTGCACGCGAAGGAAACTTCCGAGGAGTCCGAGCAGCCCCGTGCAGGAGCCGAGTCCTGGTGTGGGGGTCTTACATCGAATTCCAGCTCCTCTGTGAGAATTTGGGGAAAAGCGGATGACCATAGGAACCAGACGTTCGCGGAGCTTAACCAGTTCCCAACCTCTCCCCTCTGCCGGCGGGGAAACGACTTGAGCTTCACGGCCGAACTGGTGACCAACCAGGGCGTCTGGGCCAGACGGAGGGCCAGGGTCAGAGAAACGCGTCCTGGGCTGCGAACTGCTCGCCGGGGCGCCGCCGCCGCCCCGCCCGTCGGGCGTCTGCCCCGCCTACCCCGAGCGAGGCGGAGCCCCGAGGAGCAAGAGCAGAAGCTGGAGGAGGAGAGGTCGGAGCTGTCTCCAGGAGCCCTTAGAGACCGAGTCTCCGGCGGCGGCAGCTGCGGCGGCGGGACAACGCACGGGCAGGCGAGTGTGTACCGAACGGCGGGCGCGGGTGGCGAGTTGGGTCTCCGCGGGGACTAGCGCGCAGCGCGGGGCGTCGGCCGGCGAGTTCAGGGGCCGCCTCTGAGTTCCCGGGGTTGGGAAGCGAGATGGAGGGAGGGAACGGAGGAAGGAAGGAGGGAAGAGTGTCCCGGAGGGCGGGGACTGCTCTGGGCACCGGGCGCCGGAGAAGGGGTGGGGGAGGGAGGGCGAGAGACACCAATGAGGAGTCCGAGACGGCGCGGGCGAGTCGCTGGGGAGGGCGCTGAGCCCTCGACGGGCGGCGGCCCGAGGGCGCGGGAAGCCGGGGGCCCTTCCGAGCTGGGGACGGAGACGTGGATCCTGGGATGGAGGCGGGGGCAGAGGAAAAGTCTCTCCACTCGCTCCCTTCCTCTCGGGGCCTCGGCTTTGCGCCCCGCGCCAGGTTGGAGAGGCCCCTAGTCTTCTCAGCTCTTTGCTGGCGACGGTGCCAGGTTTTGGGGGAGCCAGCCGAGCAATAGAGTCGCGTGGCGGCATCTAGGGACTAGGGGGGACGCCACGCCCCTCTTGTCTACTTTTTTGCTCTTTCTTGGGACCAGCGGGCGGAGCGCAGTCCTGGAACCCGATCTGCGCTGGGGTCTAGCGGGGAAATAGCGGGTTTCAGGGAGGAGAAGCCAGATCACACATCCCGCAGGGGACCTCGAGCAGTGATTCGGAGACTGCCCTTTTGCACACTTTATTTGCAGATAGTAAGAGGAGGCCAAGGCTCAGACATGAGTCTTGGGTAACATATGTATGTATATATGTATTGCCGGGCACTTAAACTGCGTGAAACGGGTGGCTTTTTTAAAAATTAGGGCGTAGCCATTAAAGCTAATTTTAATTGATATGCCCTAATAAAACCAAGGTCTCCCGACACTCACTTGTCCCTTGCCTTGTGTTTGTATGTTGTAAGCCATTCATAACTTTGGAAAAGGAAGTCGTGATTTTTGTTAAACTCGGCTCCGTGGAGTGAAACTTTGAACACCTCGAAATCTAAGTGAGGGAACTGATGAGGTCTGGCATCTTATGGTCATCCTGGCTCGGGTGTGGTTGTATACAAACAAGTGGACAGAAAAGGAAAATGGCCAAAAACCGGAGAGAAGGGAGGCCCCCTTCCCCCACGTGTCAAGGCACGTTTAATGGCTGCTTCGGTGGAAACAAACCAGGAATGTATTAGATCTCGTGGAGTTGGACAAACTTCACATGATTAGCTTCCTTCCCATCAGTTATTTCCTCTCCCGCCTCTGTCTTTGCCGACGCTGTTTATATTTCCTGGAGCAGTTGTAGCCTCTCCTGACTAGATTGTCTATAATGAATCTCTCGGATGTTGTCAGAAGCAGGGTCTGTGTGTGTGCGTTTTCTATTTTAAAAACGGGGTTTGGCTTTGCTTTTAAAGTATAGTCATCAGACTGCCCCATTGCTGGTGCTTCTCGGCTCTGTGTAAATTATCACCGGATCGTGGACCTCGCCTAGGAGAACCAGGAAGGCAGGCACTGCTAGAAGGACAGGATTGGACTTTACTGTTGCCAAAATAATCCTTCAAGTCAGTAAAAATTCAGTAAGGAGCTGTTTTTTTGTTTTGTTATTTTTTAGCCAAAATGCATATATTAGCAGGCTTCTTTTCCCATAAACAGAAACATGTTATTCACACACACACACACACATACTTTAAAAAAAAATTTCACGTAGATTTCCCTGATGAAAGGACTTTAGGATCAAATGGGTTTAGTTCCTTTACCTTCCCTAACAGTTAACCAGTACCATAAAGTACTTACTGGTTTAGGTCCAAAAAATACTGAACAGTTTTAACTACTGTACATTATAAAAATGATTTAAAAAATGGAGTAGTATTGTTTACTGTGTTTAACCCAAGTGATTCATTAGGTATTGAACCCTGACTGGATTTGTGTAGAAATGTATAACGTGTGAATCTTTTTCACAAGAGACTGAAAAGATGAGTATTATAAAAATAATATTTTCTCTGTGGAAAGCTCCAATCTTATTTGAGAGACCAGCTCTCCAACAATTAGATTTGTGGTGTTGGGCTTGTGTTAGAAAGCATGGGTGGTTTATCAAGTTATGAGAGCAAAGGGTTTTACAGTAAAAAAAAATTAAGGAAATATAAATGGTTAGTTAATGTCAGTTTTTTTGAAGTTGTAAGCCTCTCAGTCAAAAATCTTTCAAAATTAGATTGTCGTTTTATTTTTTTATGTTGAAAACCTCTGACAGAAAAAAGCTTTCAAATTTACAATTATGTTATTTATGGTGTTAGATTTGTATTGGGTGGTTTTTTATGTTTTATATGTCAGCTTAAGCTTAATCTAGAGAGTTAAGGTTTGGAAATCAAGTAAATTTTTGAGGTCCAGCTTGGAAGAGAAGCAGTTGAATGGTGGTTTGGGGTGTGTGGGCTTTGGTGTCAGACAGACCTCGATGGGAGTATTAGTTATGTAACCTTTCTCAGTCTGATCTATAAGATGGGGATAATAGTGATCTCTATCTCATACAGTTTTTTTTTTTTTTTAATTTTTGACATAGTTTATTTCTTTGTTGAGAATATATACAGCAAAACATACACTAATTCAACAGGTTCTGCATGTACAATTTAGTGACATTGATTACATTCTTCAAATTGTGCAGCCTTTTCTGAGTTGTTCCTCCCTCTCTAACGTAAACTCACTGCTCTTTAAGATTCCTATCTAATGTTTTGAGATGCTGTTGTGCATTTGATCCCATATGGAAAGATTTAAAAGAGCATAATGCTCAAGGCAAATCTTTTTTACTAGTGAAACTGAACTATAGTTTGGTTTTCAGATGACTTTGGAGGATATTTCTGGTTTAAGGTTTAAAGATTATCTCTGGGCAATAGTTTCAGGGGTTCATCCACCATCCATGGCTCCAGAATGTCTACAGTCCATGAAAATTTGAAATTCTGTTACGTTGTAGAGTTTTTCTGGAAGTATATGAAACAATCTTGGGAAACTACTATACCTAAGACATACTAAATGCTCAAAATTATTAGGTATTTTACTTATCTATCTTGCACAAGCAGATATTTACTTACTTATCTTGCACAAGCAGCAAGCTGTTGGATAAATTACAAGATGGCAGGTTGAACTGAAAATGCTAGATAGAGCAATTTTAAATTCCAAAGACGGTATCTGATACATAAATAGATCAATACATAGATAGATATAGATATCATATATTTATATGTGTGTACACACACACACGCGCACACACACACACACACACACACACATGCACACACCGGCCCCAACCAAAACATCAGCAGTTCGAATCCACCAGCCGTTCCTTGGAAACCCTCTGGGGCAGTTTTACTCTATTCGATAGCGTTGAACGCAACGGTGTTTTTGTTTTTTAAATATGTATGTGTTATCCTTCTACCACATCAGTATGAGTATTTGTGACTAAAGGATTACTAGTTTTAATATGCTTTTAGTGCTGAAGTTTCAGTCATACAATTAGAGCCAGGTGATCAAAATATTTTGTCAATTATCTTTAAAATTTAAGAGAATTTATGTTTCAAACAGTCATGGTTATTACCCCTGAATAGGAAATTATACCAGGGACAGAAGAAGTATTTGTCTTTAACCAAATCTGATTTTTAATTACAACGTGAAAAAATATGACCCAAGGGTCTCTGGTTATTTACTTTTTCATGTACTGATGTCTAATGCCAACAGATAAGCCATTAAAAAGTGTTTAGGACTGATTATGATTGTTTATTTTTAAATTTTAATGTGAAAATGAATGTTCACTTAATTTGTAGGATCTACTCATCACATCATTGAATCGTTTTCAAAATTTAAAAAATGCTTCCAATTTAAAAGAAACCCTTTTAAGCTGTTGTTTTTCTAATGCACATCAGGTGCACAGAATTGGACTAATTGTAATCTTAAACGCATGTCACAGATGAGCTCTCATTTTACTAATTGTTCCCAAGGGATGCAGAGATGGTGGTTTATAATATTTTTAAATAACTCTAAAGGGTACTATATTATTATGCATGGTTTCTTGCCTATGACATTATACACTGAAATAGCGGAGGGCTTGATTGAATGAACTATTGATTCTTTTCACTCCTAGGACATTATAGATGGAATCCTGGCTCATATTTAATATGTCTGTGCCTCAGTGAGGTGTTGTGAGGAGTAAATCAGTTAATCCACGTAAAGCATTTACAGCAGTGCCCGGCACATAGTCCATGTTCAATAAATATTAACGTTAAATCATCACTTACTGAAATTGTCTTTTTCGTTTTTCTAAATGTTATATGATAAGTATGTATTTTTGAAATAGTAAACCAATGACAGAAAATTTTAATATTTCTCAAAATTCTAAAAAAACCGTAACTTAAAAAATGCTTACAAAGTAGGAGAGTATAATTAGGTAACTGTCATTGCATCTCCTAGATGTGAAGTGGATTGCAGTATTTCTTTAATTTGTTCAAACAAAATTATTCTTTTAGATCTCAATCCTATTTTCCTTTTTTTTTTTAAATTTTCTATTGTGCATTAGGTGAAAGGTTACAGAGCAAATTAGTTTCCCGTTTGATAGTTTGTCCATAAGGTATTCCATAACATTGGTTTCATTCCCCACAGTGTGTCAACACTCTCCCCATTTCAATCCTAGGTTCCCTGTTTCCTTTCGTGCTGATTTTTTATCCCTTCCTGCCTTCTCATCTTTGCTTTTTGGCAGATGTCACTCTTTTGATCTCGCATAATTGATTGCTATTTTCCTTTTATATTAGAAATTTAAAGAGTCGGTAACCCGTAAAGTCCATGTTATGATAGGGTAAGTAGGGGAAAGGCAGTGTGCACAGTCACGGTGCATCATTACAGTTACAACTGGGTTAAAAGGATTTTTTTTAATAGAAAAAAAGGCTGACAGAAAATATAGATAAGTAAGTGGTGGGATTATGGTGCTCCCCCCCTTTTTTCCTCCCACTTTCCCCAATGAACATGTATATATAATAAGTAATTAATGTAACAGTTACCTAGTAAATATTCTGATTTATTGACCACAAATAGTAGGATTTTCTTGTTTTGACAAAATAAATAATAACCAGCTTGCCTGTCCCTTAAAGATCTTTAAGTTAAATGTCAGAACCTTCATAGTGAGAATTGCTGACGCTGAACAGGTTTTGGAGGAGCTTCCAGACTAAAGGTGGGCTAGGAAGAACGTCCTGGTGATCACCTTCTGGAAATTAGCCAGTGAAGACTCTCTTCATCACAAGGGTCCAAGCTGCAGCTGATCATGGGCATGGTGCAGGACTGGGCAGTATTTCATTCTGTTGTGGTTAGGGTCATCTTGAGTTGCCAGCTAGATGCCAGCACCACCACCACCACAGCAACAGAGAGGCCCTTACAGAAGTTTGTAGGTTTATCTTCATAAAAGATGTTTGAAAAATCCAGAGTGGGTAATTATAATCTGCATATAGACCAAGTCCACCAAGCTTGACTTTATGGAAGTTGTCACTGCTGAGATCCAGGCCCTCTATGAACGAACATGCGTTTGTACAGCACCTTCAGTGTATCAGACATCTCGGAGGTAATAATGAGTAGGACATAGGCTCTCTAAGTTTCACAGGAAAGTTTAATGTATAAAAAATAATTACAGTATAATTGGGTGACCCCACGTGTTGAGCTTTTCTACATATTAGGCCCTGTTCTAAGACCCTTACATATATTATCTTGCTTAGTCCTCACAAAAGCCCATATGAGCAAGCTAAGGTTTTCTAAAGGTTCGAGCCTTGCTGAAGTGGTAAAACCAGAATTTGATCCAGAGTTGTTCTAATTCAGAACCACAGTGGAGGTACCTCTAGCTAGAGATGAGGGTGAAGAGGGCATTATAGAAGAAGTTAAATTTAAAAGCTGTAAATCAAACCAAAGGAAATATGAGGAGAGAGCTCCTTTTAGGAGTTAGATAATCCACCTGAGAGAATTTTCCGTGTCTCTCATTGAGCTTACCCCTCTCCAGGCATGGAAGTTGAAGCTTCCAAAATTGCTGCAGAGATCCAGTCGACCTGAAGTACTGCAGAGACCCAGTCCTCAGTGACCTGTGAAGTGCACCTCTGGATTCCTAGAGGGGACCTTGATAGTACAGATGAAGGAGCTGTCCTGCTGCCAACCTCCCAATGTGTCTTCTTTTAGGAAAGGAGAGTAGTGAGCAGGTAGTTTGGATCCAAGGGCAGAAAGTAGAGGTGATTTGATTGGAGGTAACTTATAACTGGAATATTCGGTTTATTGCCAAGTTGCTCTTGAAAATCATTCCTAGTGTCACTTAAATGTTTGGTTTAACATGTCAGGCTTTATTGGGTATCGTAAAAGTGCTTAACTGTGAGTGTCTGGCTGCCGTCCTCTGACAAGGAGGATTTTTGTCTTTTTTTTAATGGGTCTGCATTTCAGAGGATTACTGTACAATAAAAATCAGAGTGTTGCAGACTGTTAAGATTTTTGATACTTTCAACCCTGCTGCAGGATTAGTAGCTGAAAGAACTTCTAGGTTGGTCTACCTTAGTGAATCAGTTGCTGAGCATCTTTTGTGATTCTCACATTTATTGATTATAAGTGGTGACGTTGGGGCTAGAGGGGCAGGAGGCCTTGTATTCCATGTGCTTTCTTACAGAATAGGCTACCGTTTCCCGTGCAGTCCGGGTCACGTAGTTAACATACAAGACCCCCTCTTGTTGACTGAGGAGAGAAGCTAAGCTCTGATTCACTTGGGGTTGGCATGATCACAAATGCTCACTGGAGGGGCCCTGAATTGGTCATCACTATTACGTGTATAGAGTTGCCTTCATTCAGAACAGCTGATGCAAACGCACATGAGTCCATTGGGGTGGAATCTTCACTGGATGTATAATAGTCAGTCTTTTATTTAGCTGCAGATGCTGCCAGCCAAGATGTCCCTGACCACTGGGCATTAAGCCCTTAGCCTCCACTGGGACCCTTTGACTTAGACCCCAAGCTTACAGTGACCTCACATTTTGTCTGTTTATCGAGGAGCAATTATTGTTGAGCAGCATATGGCTTCTCCTCAAATGAAGATTCAAACTGAAATCCATTAAATCCCAATGAGAGCTAAAATCCAAAACTGCTTGGACCTTATTGAGGCTCTCAGAAAAGCAAGATAAAAGCATCGTAGCTGGTTTATTCAACCAGAATCACAAGCAAATTGGAAAAAGTTGAAACCAGCAGACTTGGTGTCTGACCTGTACCTAGACCAACTAAACCTTTTGAATTATTAGACCATGGCCTGCACATTGGACCATGGGGCTTTGCATGGATGTGTAAGGCCATGATTGACTGCTCAGAGAAGTCATCAGGGGTGGGTTGGATGTCTGGCCAAGAAGCGGAGAGGTTGCTTTGTGTCTTCTTGACAGTGCTGCCTTGAACTGTCGTACTGGTTGTTCACTGCACAAGGATGCCTGGCCAAGGAGGCAAGTAGGGGCTGAAATCTGCTCAACAAGTCCTGTATCTTGGATTAGAACTACCTCTGCCAGAAAGAAGGGACACTTCTTTCTGACTCCATCAAGCCAGCAAGACTAGGTCCACTTGGAGGGGTTGCTTTTTTTCTAACTTGCACAAAGGCACAAACATTGTGGCCAGCAGTGGCTCTACCTCTCAAGGCCCTTTCAGCCACAATAACCTTCCAAAGCCATGAGCCAGCAGGGCCTGGCCCATAGTGAGTGCTCAATAAATGCCGTTGGAATGAAGGAATAAAACTATGTTCTCTGCAGTGTATGCCAGCAAGGCAGCAAGGCACGTGAGCCGATGTTCTTTTTTAATCAAAAAAAGTAAAATAGATTATATCTGCTCAGGAGCTCATTTTCAGTGGTGATCATTCTCTTTGATGGGCTTCTTCCTAAGGGGCAGGTAATGACTAAGCAGTTGAGGTTGTTATTGTTTACTGTTAGTTGAACCCCAATGACAGAGTATTGTCTGATATGGTCTGGGTTCCCTGCACCCCTTATGCAGTCTGCCTGATGAAGGGGATGCAGTGGTGACTCCTAGGAATGTGAAAAGAGATTGATGTTATTTATTGGCCAGCTGTGGGCCTTCTCCTTGGGGACAGGATGCAGACATCTGTGGGCTGCAGGAGCCTTTGGAACTTACATGCTTCTTGCAGAAAAGGACTTTTGTAGTTTGGAGTAAGAAGTGGGGCAGGTTTGGGGAAGCCTTGTGGCCAAAACTTCCAAAAACTGAGAAAGGGAGTTTGTCTGTATTCCTTTTGTCCCAGCTGGCAATTCTGGCATGCTTTCTGTTTTAAATTGATCCCTTAGAAAGCCTGCTATCAGAATTAACTTCCTCTTCTGACACCTCTCCTTGGAAGCAATTACATAGCAGGTAGGATGGGCCATGTTTAGTGGGTCTAACTGCTAAAGCCAAAAAAACAAAACAAAACAAAAATCAAACCCATTGCCATCAAGTCTATTCTGACTCATGGTGACCCCGTGTGTGTCAGAGTAGAACTGCGCTAGTAGGAATTTCAGTGCTGTAATCTTTATGAAGTCGATTGCCAGGTTTTTTTCCGTGGCGCTGCTAGGTGGATTCAGACCACTAAGGCAGTGGTTCTCAAATGTCTAACTCTAATATCTAAGGGTAGATATAAAGGTGGTGGTTGGTACTTAGGTCCTTGGCCTTGTATTTTATGGAGAGACTGCATCTTATTAAAAAAGCCAACAGGTGAAGAAACTTGAAAGCCTTTCACATTTCATCTGGTTAAATGCAGCCATCTTCAGTCAGACTCAAATTCTCCAAACAGAAATACCAGGATATGACCATTCGTAACAAGGATCCACTATAGAATTTTTCTAAATCGCAAACTCACCTGTTGCATTTACAGTGCGATTTGATTTTACAAAATGCTGGGAGTCTCAACTTTTTAGGAATCTCTCTGTTGAATTAAGCAGAATACTCCAGCACATGCTTTGCCCTCTTTTTTAACATAAATATTTTATGAGCAGCATGCTTCAGCCATTACTGTCTAAATCCAGAAAGTAAATAAAGGCTCCTGGCAAGTGGCCTGGGAGGTAATCCTAGTGTGTCTATCTTTGCTTCCCATTTACCTACAGTTCTCTGACTTCCTTCTGGCTGTAATAAATATCATTGGGGCTCCAGGCCACCCACACCCAGCAGGTGATATAAAACAGGTCGGAGGACAGGCTCTGCATGCTCACTTGTGTGTTCACCTCCTGAACTCTGGACTGAGGTTTCTCTGACTTACTGACGCCCATGTGAGACATTACCTGCCTAAACCCAGGCTTCTTAAACCCCATGTTGTGAGCTGGACTCCTCCTTAGCTTTGCTTTTTCCAAACTGGTCTTGTCCTGTCTTTGACACTCCTTTGAAAAATAGCTTATACAACCTCATCATTGAAAAAGAAAAGGTAATATATTTATATGGTCAAAAAAAACCTCACAGTCATATATATAAAAAGGTGTTATTGTTAGCTGCCTTCAAGTTGGGCCCTGACTCTTGGTGACCTCATGTACAATTGAACGAAATGCTGCCCAGTCCTGAGCCATCCCCATGATTGACTGCAGATCAGCCCATTGTGATCCATAGGATTTTCATTGGCTGATTTTCAGAAGTGGATAACCAGGCCTTTCTTCCTAGTCTGTCTTAGTCTGGAAGCTCTCCTGAAACCTGCTCAGCATCATAGCAACATGTAAGCCTCCACTGACGGATGGGTGGTGGCGGTGGCTGCACATGAAATGCATTGACCAGGAATTGAACCCAGGTCTCCTGCATAGAAGGCAAGAATTTGACCACTGTTCTGGAATTAAGGTCCTTAATCAGTTGATTTTGAGTTAATCAAAAGGGAGATTATCCTGGGTGGGCCTGACCTAATCAGGTCAGCTCTTTAAAAGAATATCTAGAGGTCAAAGAGATTCTCCTGCTGGCCTTAAAGAAGAAGCAGGCTGCCATGTGTTCTAGAGCTGCAAGGAAATAAATTCTGCTAACAGCAACTGGAAGAGACCCCAGTAACTGAAAGAGGAGCCTCAGATGAGACCACATCCCCAGTGAAGACCTCGACTCCAGCCTTGTGAGACCCTGAGCACAGAGTCTAGCTAGGCTATACCTGGACTCCTGACCCCAAGAAACTCTGAGATTATAAATGTATGTTGTATAAACCAAAAAAAAAAAAGAATTCTACCACTGAACCACCAATGTTCCCATGTAAAAAGATAAACACTGAGAAGTCTTGCTCCCATCCCATCCCCATCCATGCTTTTCCCTCACTCTCTACAGGTAGCAACTTTTATTAATCTCTTGTACAAAATACAACCAAATACGAATATATCTTTTTATTCTCCTCCCTTTCATAAAAGATGGTTTGTTACATGCTCTTTTCATTTAGCAGTATGTCTGGGTGATCTCTCTTTATCAGCATAGAACTCCCCCAGGTTCTTTTTTTAAACAATGTAACAGTTTTCCATTGTGTGTAGGTACCACAGTTCATTCAATCGTCTATTCAACCAATCGTCTATTGCTGGAGCTTTGGGTTGTTTCCAGTCTTTTGCTAAACAAACAGTGCTGTGATGAATAAACATTTATTAAGTCATTTTGCTTTTTACAGATATACCTAAAGGATTGGTTCCCAGAAGTGGGACTGCTGAATCACAGAGCAAATGTCTTTATAATTCCCCTCCGGAAGGGTAGAGCCATTTTGCCCGTCCATCATCAAGGCGGTGGACTGCCTATGCCCCCACAACCCCACCAGGAAAAACTGTTGTCAGCTCTTTTTATTTTTGCTAACCTGGTTGCTGAGAAATGGTAACTTACAGTAGTTTTAAATTTTCTAGTTAGGAGTGACGTTGAGGTTTGGGGCCATTTGTACACCTTTTCGTGGTCACTGTGACCTGTAGATCCTCTGGTGGGCATTTGTTGCCTTTTCCTTCTTATTTAAGCAAGTCTCTTGTGTACATTTCTGCCAGAATCTCTTAAATACAGACTTAAGAATGTGATGGCTCTTTTGGGCCCAAGAATAGAGTGGGCTGCCAAATTGTCTTTGCCCATGCAAAATCTAGAGAAGTGGAAAGTAGGGTTTTATGCCAGTTGCTAATGTCTGAATTATAAATAGTTTTCGGCTAATGGTATTATTAAACTGGGACTTCTCCAAAACCATTCTGAAGATGATCTTCTAGTCTAGAATTTCTCTCTCTCAAACAAAAACAAATGAGAAAGAGAGCAGTCGAGAGAGAGATTGAGAATTGGTAAATTCCAGTGGTATTTTCTGCAGAATCTTTTCAGAAATCTAGCTTTTCCATTTACACGTATCTCCTGAAAGAAGGTTGCGTATGTCACATTTGTTCACCCACTGAATTGGGCTCCTGTTCTCCTTTTGATTCCACCAGCAGAGAGGTGGCTTCTCTATTTCCAAGGTGAATGAAAGATGAAAGTAAAAATACAATGTAAGCAGACACGCCCGAGTTCAGAATTCTACGAAGGGAATGAGGTTCGAACTGCAGAGAATCATTTTTCTTTCAGCAATGCTTCCCAGTCACCTATTGGGATACTATTTTAATATAAAATGAATTTTCATCTTTTTAAAAATGAAATTCCATTGAAAGAGAGGGAAATCATGGTTTGCTAAAAAGGTAGTTGTGGTTTTATTTGTTTTTAGGAATTTGTATGAGGCAGTCTTGCATAAAGTTGGCATGTATTTCCATCAAAAAAAAAAAAGGCAAAATAGCAACAAACTCTTTCTCAGAATTCCCACATTAGCAGCAGTCCATGGAAGATCTAAAAAAAAAAGGATCTTCTCTTGCAGGCCCAGCACTCTATTTCTCTTCAACTCCTGAATATGTTGTTAATTTCTTTTGTGAAAGTCAGTTTAAGGCTATCTGGATGCTGTTTTTCTTCTAGCACTTACGTCTATCTGTGGCCATACTGTCTGTCTCCCCTGACATAGTGTCGGCTCCGTTAGGACAGACTCTTTGTTATTCTGTCGTTAGTACTTAGTCCCTAGCACCTTTTGGTGCTCATCCTGCTAAGGGCAGGTACCTTCTGGACCCAGCTGCATCTTTGTGATTAACTGTATTAAGGATCACAAGTCAGACACGGGCCTGGGGAGGTCATGTCAGTCATTCCTCGGTCTTTCGGCAGGATACTGTAGTTGTTGAGAGCTCTCTAGCAGCACATATGATGGTTTAGAGCTTGAGCTGGCAGTCTGAATGACCTGGGCAAGTTGGCTAACCTCTCAGATTCTCTGCCCATTTGTAAAGTAGATAATAACACAACATATCATCAAATCTAGGTCCCTGGCTGGTGCGAACGGTTTGCGCTCACCTGCTAATTCAAAGGTTGGCGGTTCAAACCCACCCAGTGGTGCCAAGGAAGAAAGGTCTGGCAGTCTGCTTCCGTATAGTTTACAGCCAAGAAAACCATATGGAGCAGTTCTGTAACCCATGGGGCCACCATGAGTAGGAACTAACTCATTGGCAAAGGGAGATCATCAAATCTAAGATACCATTGATTTTGAGGTGCATACCATTATTTTATGTGCCACTAAGAAAGAAAAAAAAAAATGCTGCCATGAAACTGTAGCCCACGTCAATTTTAAGAGTATATTAGTTTTCTATTGCTGCCATAACAACTTACCACAACTTTAGCAGCTTAAAACAGCACAGATTTACTGCTTACAGTTCAGTAGGTTAGAAGTCCGGGTGGGCCTGGCTGGTTTCTCTGCTCTGGATTTCACAGGGTCTAAATCAAGGTGCGAGCTGGGCTGGCCTCTTATCAGGAGGCTTCGGGAAGAATCTGCTTCAGGCCCATTCAGGTTCCTTATGATTGTAGGAGTGTGGCCCCCATCTCTTGCTGGCTGTCAGCTGGGGACCAGCCCTCCGCTCCTAGAGAGCTCTCTCCTGCCCTTGCTTGTAGCAAACCCTTCTCCCACTAGGAACCTCTCTGACTATCCTCCTGCCAAATCTCTCAGCCTCCAGCCAGAGAAAGTTCTCTGCTTCCAAGGACTCATGTGATATAAGCCCACCTGGATACTCCAGGATAGTCCCCCTGTATTACGGTCTGTAACTTTAATCACATCTGCAAAGTCTCTTGTCATGTAATGTAACCTTTTCAGGAGCTCCAGGGACACCCTTGTGGATCTCTTCTGCCTACCACAAAGAGTCATTCCAATTTCAGGGATGCTAAAATGTGAATAAAATACATCTTTTAGAATTGATGATACACAGTCTTGGGATTAAGGAATGGTGGTGTTAATGTACGTAAAGCACTCAGCATGGTAATAGTAAGTCCTCGGGTGTTAACTGTTGTTTAATTATAATTATGATTATAGTGCTCAGGTAATATCCATCAACTTTATCCTCAATTGAAGTTATTCATATAGTTAAATGCATTCGACAAACACTGATTGAGAGAGTATAATCTACTGACAATTAATTTGACGTGTTAATGATACTCTCTGAGCCCCAGCTGTGTACTACATGTACTAGGAGCTTTACATACACCTTCTCACTTTTTACAACTGTGTGAGGTAGGTAGGTTATACTGGCTCCATTTACAGGTGAAGAAGCAGGCTCGAAGATACTTGTTTGAAGGTATTGGTTGAATACTGTGTGTAAGTTACGGCCACAGTAGTGAATGGTGGTGGTATCTTGATTTGAATCCAGGTCTGCCTGACTCTGAAGTTGGTGCTCTTTTTGTGGCACCACGTTGCCTCTGTCACGGTCCCTGAAGGTACAGGGAACATCAAGAAAAGAGCAACAGCAGAGATGTCCACCAAGTGTGTGGGCTGGAGGGGCAGCCTGCTGGAAGGGGGATAAACACAAGGAGGTGACGTATTGCTCTGTGACACCCCTCTTGTACTCAGATGTTTCTTTTCTATGAACCGTTCAGCTTATTCAGGGCAAAGTTCCATCTATTCATCCTTTTTCAGTTTTTAACAAACACCAAAATGGTTTTTTTATTGTAAAAATACATATAGCACAACATTTGCCAGTGCAGTTTTTCACATGTACAGTTTAGTGACACCAGTTAACATTGATCGTCTTGTACAACTGATACACAAAGTTCCTTGAGTGAAAAACACATTAACAAGATAAATTCAGAAAGGGCTGAGTACTGTGAAGGCACCAAAACAGAGGATGAAGGTCGAGAGAGATGGGTTGGGGACATTGGAGGCTGCCTCAGCAAAGGTGCTCAGGGAAGACCACTCCGAGGAGGTGACATTTGAGCTGTCCTGAATAATGAGGAGCTAGCCTGGTAAAATCAGGGAGAAGAGCATTCCAGGTAGAGGGGACAGCAAGGCCTTGAGATAGGAATGAGCTTAGTGTGTTTGAGGACAAGAAAGGAGCCCTGGTGGCACAGTGGTTAAAGCACCCAGCTGCAAACTGAAGGGTTGGCAATTCAAACTTAGAAGCTGCTCCATGGGAGAAAGATTTGATAGTCTGCTACCATAAAGATTTACAGCCTTGGAAATGGGACAGTTTTACTCTGTCCTGTAATGTAGCTGTGAGTCGGATTTGACTCAACAGCATTGGGTTTGGGTTTCTTTAATGTGGTGGAAGCATAAAGAATGAATTCATGGTGGGAGATGAGTTTCCAGAAGTAGGCTGGGGCCAGATCATGGAGGCCATTGTAGGCCGTTGTAAATTGTCTGGATTAAATGAAAATGCAAACAAGACATCGCTGAAAAATCCAGTGCTTTCTGTTTAGAGATAAGCTGTAGAGAGCAGGGAGTATGGTATCCTGAATATATGCTATGTGTTACTTTCAAAGGAAGGAATGTTTAGGGTTAGGGAACTCCTGCTTTTTAAATTATATGCTGTGTGTTATCTTTAGAGGGAGGAAAGTTTTGGATTGGAGAACTCCTGCTGTTTAAACTATTTTAAGTACAACAGGAACAATGGGGAAAAGAGAAGAGGAGGAAAGTGGCTTAGAAGAACTAGGGTAAAAATAGTAACTACCTGAATTCAATAAACTATGGTAAGATCAAAGTCTCTAGAATTCTCCCAAGACACAAGTATTCCCAACTGCAGATTGTCTATTTTAAGCTCTTCAAATTCAGGTAGATATTGTCTAAAACTGATCTCATTGTCTTCCCCTCAAAACCTGTTTTTCTTCTGCCTTCTCTAAATCAGTTAAAGACATCTCCATTCACCTGAGGCATCCCAAACTTCTCCCGCTTCAGTTCACTCCAGCTCCACTGTCGCCTCTGCCCACATCCAAAATGCACCACATCTGTTTCCTAACTAGGCTACTGGGAGGCACAAATGGTTACGCTCTCGGCTGCTAATGGAAAGGTTGGCGGTTCAAGTCTACCTAAAGGTACCTCAGAAGAAAGGCCTGGTGGTTTACTTCTGGAAAATCAGCTATTGAAAACCCTATTGAGTGTCTTTTTAAACTAAATAACAGTTTAGCTTAACTAGTAAAAAAAAAAAAAAAAAAAAATGAAACAGGTAAACAGTCAAATACCTTTGCATAGTCAGTAAAACAAGTAAACATCTTTCGGTATTCTCTGCTTTTAGTCAGGATCCATCTGACATCAGTAGTGATATCCCTGCTTCCACATCCTCTTCTGAATCTGGCTTGAATTTCTGGCAGTTTCCTGTCGATATACTGCTGCAGCCGCTTTTCAATGATCTTCAGCAAAGTTTTAACTTGCGTGTGATATTAATGATATTGTTCAATAGTTCCACATTTGGTTGGATCACCTTTCTTGGGAATAGGCATAAATATGGATCTATTCCAGTCGGTTGGTCAGGTAGCTGTTTTCCAAATTTCTTGGCATAGACGAGTGAGCACTTCCAGCTCTGCATCTGTTTGTTGAAACATCTCAGTTGATAATCCATCAGTTCCTGGAGCCTTGTTTCTTGCCAGTGCCTTCAGTGCAGCTCGGACTTTTTCCTTCAGTACAGTTGGTTCCTGATCATGTGCTACATCTTGAAATGGTTGAACATCGACCAATTCTTTTTGGTATAATGACTCTGTGTATTCCTTTCATCTTCTTTTGATGCTTCCTGCATCGTTTAATAGAATCCTTCACAATTACAACTTGAGGCTTGAATTTTTTCTTCATTTCTTTCAGCTTGAGAAATGCTGAGCATGTTCTTCCCTTTTGGTTTTCTATCTCCAGCTCTTTGCACACGTCACTATAATACTTTACATTGTTTTCTCGAGCCGCCCTTTGAAATCTTCTGTTCAGTTCTTTTACTTCATCATTTCTTACTTTTGCCTTAGCTGCTCGACATTCAAGAGCAAGTTTTAGAGTCTCTTCTAACATCCATTTTGGTCTTTCCTTTCTTTCCTGTTGTCTTTTTTTTTTTTTCTTTTTAAATTTTTTCCCATACAAAAACTTATATGTACGTTGTTATGTGACTCTAATTGCTCTCCCCATACTGTGACAGCACACTCCTCCTTTCCACCCCTGATTCCTCATGTCTATTCAAGCAGCTCCTAACCCTCTCTGCCTTCCCGTCTCACCTCCGGACAGAAGCTGCCCGTTTAGTCTCTTGTATCTGCTTGAGCTGAGGCATACTCCTCACGAGTATCACTTTATGTCCCACAGTCCAGTCCAATCCCTGTCTGAAAACTTGGCCTCGGAAATTGTTTTAGTTCTGGGCTGATAAGAGAATCCAGGGGCCATGCCTTCAAGGGTTCCTCCAGTCTCAGTCAGACCATTAAGTCTGGTCTTCTTATTAGAGATTGAGCTCTGCACCCCACCTTTCTCCTGCTCCATCCAGGACTTTCTGTTGTGTTCCCTGTCAGGGCGGTCATTGGTGGTAGCCTGGCACCATCTAGTTCTTCTGGTCTCAGGCTGATGAAGTCTCTGGTTTATGTGGCTCTTTCTGTCTTTTGGGCTACTACTTTCCTTGTTTCTTTGGTGTTCTTCATTCTCCTTTATTCCATGTGGTTGGGACCAATTGATGCATCTTAGATGGCCGCTTGCAAGCTTTTAAGACCCCAGATGCCACTCACCAAAGTAGGATGCAGAACATTTTCTTAATAAGCTTTGTTATGCGAGTTGAACTAGATGTCCCCTGAAAGCATGGTCCCCAGACCCCTACCCCTGCTACTTTGTCCCTCAAAGTGCTTGATTATATTCAGGAAACTTCTTAGCTTTGATTTAGTCCAGTTGTGCTGACTTCCCCTGTAGTGTGTGCTGTCCTTCCCTTCATGTAAGATAATTCTTATCTACTATGTAGTTAGTAAATAACCCTTACCCTCCTTCCCCACCCCCCTCACCATCAAAGAATGTTGTCTTCTGTCTTTAAACCTTTTCTTAAGTTCTTATAATAGTGGTCTTATACAATATTTGTCCTTGTGTGTGACTGACTAAAGTCAGTCAGCATAATGACCTCCAGCTTCCTCCATGTTCTGTTTCACAGCTTCATCATTGTTCTTTATTGTTGCATGGTAATCCATTGTGTGGATATACCATAATTTGTTTATCCATTCATCCGTTGATGAGCACCTAGATTGTTTCCATCTTTTTGCTATTGTGGACAGTGCTGCAGTGAACATGGGTGTGCATGTATCTATTTGTCTGACGGCTGTTATTTCTGTAGGATATATTCCAAGGAACAGGATAGCTGGATCGTATGGTACTTCTATTTCTAGTTTTTTAAGGAAGCACCAAATTGATTTTCAAAGTGGTTGTACCATTTTACCTTCCCACTAACAGTGTATAAGTGCTCCAGTCTCTCCACAGCCTCTCCAGCATTTATTATTTTGTATTTTTGGATTAATGCTAGCCTTGTTGGGGTGAGATGATATCTC
>NW_004443939.1:14656782-14675816 GCF_000243295.1 Trichechus manatus latirostris | reverse complement strand
CTCAATTCTGCTCCTATGACTTTCTATTGAGTTGTCTAATTCTGAAATTTTATTGTTAATCTTCTGGATTTCTGATTGCTGTCTCTCTATGGATACTTGCAGCCTGTTAAATTTGTCATCGTGCTCTTCTCTGATCTTTTTAATTTTCTCTATTGTGTCTTCTGCATTTTGCTTAATCCCTTACTAATTTCTTGAAGAGTTCTGTATATTAATCTTTTGTATTCTGCTTCTGGTAATTTTAAGAAACTTTCCTCCTCTGGAAAATTTTTAGGTTCTTTATTTTGGGAGCTTGCTGAAGCCATCATGGATTGCCTCTTTATGTGATTTGATATTGACTGTTGTCTCCGAGCCATCAATAAGTTATTATATTTATTTTATGTTTGCTTACTGTGTCCTAGCTTTTTGTTTTGTTTTCATATGCACAAATAGGCTGCTTGTATGAGCTAGTTTGATTATTGGCACCTTTGAAGCTCTAATGTCTTGTCACTAGGTGGTTAGATCTGTTACTACATATGTGAGCTCAGGATCTGCCCACTCCTCCTGTATGGATTCAGCTCAGGTGCCCAGGTAGATAGCCACCAAATGTGTGGTATAGGCTCTCACTTACAGTCCTAGACAGGCATGGGTGATTGGTGTAGGCACTGGCATCTGGCTACAGCAGGCAGACACACTCTGAGCAAGGCAGGGTGCTGACGGCCACCCCTAAGTGTCCGGGAGGAAGGCATATCCCTGTTCTCTGGAGTGCGTAGGTGGGTGGGTTTTGTAGCCGTACTGTGAGCACCTAATGCTGATGGCCGTAAGGTCTGGGGGGCACCTCTTATTCATGGGCCCCTATCGTAGGTGGCTAGGTGGTGTGGGTGAAGCCACCAGTCCTCAGGCCTCTGATGTGGGTAGGTAAAGACCCTGCTTAATGGGTCAAGCAGTGTCAAATGTTAAGAACCTGCCACTTCACAGCTGAAACAGCTGAAGTTAGGCTTCCGGTATATACCCTGTTGTACTGCGGTAATGAGGGCCTACGCTGTTGAGATGGGCCCACACAAGTCTATGCAGGGAGAAAGGCACTCAAAGTCCGTGGATCCCTTATGCCTATGCCTAGGCAAAGGAGTTGTGCCTACCCTGGATTCCTGGCTTAGGGGAGCCTGCAGTTTATTTTTTCCCGTTTGTTAATTTGTTCACTCTCCAGGGCAGGGAGAATGGCTCCGGGTGTGTGACGGATCCTACTTCTGGCCCAGGGGACTCAGCAATTGGTGAAGCTGGTCCGGGACCCAGTGCAGAGCAGGGAGCGGCGAGGTAAATGGGAGAGAAGTTTTTCCCTAAGGAGGGTGTTCTTGATCTGCGAGGTAGGCTGTAAGCAATTACTTATCTTTTGCCAGATCGAGGGCTGCTACTTACTGGTTCTGGGTGGCTGTGTAGACGCTCTGGGACTGGGTCTCTCCCGGTGTGGAAAATACGCCTCCCACGCATGGCCGCTTTCCTGCCTCACTGCTCACCCATGAGCTGCTCAGGCCTGAAGGGCTCAGGTACTCACTGGGTCAGGTCCGGCAGCCTCTCGCTTCTTTCAAACTGTCTCTTCCTCCCCCTGCCACTCTGTCTGGTTCGTCAACTCTGCCTTTGATGTTCAGGACTCCCAGATTGCCATATATAATCGAATCACTTGTTTTTTCGGGTCTTTGTTGTAAGAGGGTCCACTGGAAGCATCTGACTACTCAGCTATCTTGGCCCCGCCTCTCTTTCCTGTCTTCTTAATGATCTCTTGCTTTCTTCATGTGTGATGTCCTTGATGTCATTCCACAACTCGTCTGGTCTTAATTCCAGAACACGTAATTGTGCTCATGAGGAACCTGTACATAGATCAAGAGGCAGTTGTTCAAACAGAACAAGGGGATACTGCGTGGTTTAAAGTCAGGAAAGGTGTGTGTCAGGGTTGTGTCCTTTCACCATACTTATTCAATCTGTATGCTGAGCAAATAATCAGAGAAGCTGGACTATATAAAGAAGAATGGGGTATCAGGGTTGGAGGAAGACTCATTAACAACCTTCGTTATGCAGATGACACAACCGTGCTTGCTGAAAGTGAAGAGGACTTGAAGCAGTTACGGATGAAGATCAAAGACCACAGCCTTCAGTATGGATTACACCTCAACATAAAGAAAACAAAAATCCTTACGACTGGTCCAGTAAGCAGCATTATGATAAATGGAGAAAAGATTGAAGTTTTCAAGGATTTCATTTTAGTTGGATCCACAGTCCACACCCATGGAAGCAGCAGTCAGGAGATCACAAGACGCATTGCATTGGGCAAATCTGCTGCAAAAGACCTCTTTAAAGTGTTGAAAAGCAGAGATGTCACCTTGAGGACTAAGGGACACCTGACCCAAGCCATGGTGTTTTCAGTCGTCTCATATGCATGCGAAAGCTGGACAATGAGTAAGGAAGAACTGACACTTTTGAATTGTGGTGTTGGTGAATAATATTGAATATACCATGGACTGCCAAAAGAACGAACAAATCTGTCATGGAAGAAGTACAATCACACTGCTCCTTAGACACAAGGATGGCAAGATTATGTCTTACATACTTTGGACATGTTACCAGGAGGGATCAGTCCCTGGAGAAGGACATAGTGCTTGGTAAAGTACAGGGTCAGCAAAAAAGAGGAAGACCCCCAATGAGATGGATTGACACAGCGGCTGCAACAATGGGCTCAAACAGAACAATGACTGTGAGCGTGTCACAGGACCAGACAGTGTCTCGTTCTGTAGTACACAGGGTCGCTATGAGTCATAACTGACTCTGTCATACTTAACAGCAGCAACAGTTAAAAAAAAAAAAGTTTGCCTTGAGCATTATGTTCTTTAAGGATTATATAGGATCAAATTGACAACAGCAACTTGAAAGATTTGATGGGAACCTTAGAGGGCAGTGATTTTATGTTAATGGTGGAGGAACAACTCAGAAAAGGAGTTTATGTTAATGAGGGAGGAACAACTCAGAAAAGGAGGGTGAGGATGGTTATACAACTCAAAGACTGTAATCAGTGTCACTGAATTGTATGTGTAGAAACTATTCAGTTGGTGTGTTTTGCTGTGTATATTGTCAACAACAACAACAAAATAAATAAAAAAACCCTACAAAGCACAGTTCTTCTTTGACACCCATGGGGTTGCCATGATGGCAACTGTGAAAAAAAAACAGCCCACTAACCGCCTGCTCTTCTCGATCCTCACTGCCTGTTGCCTGGTTTGCTGTTGTGGCTTCTTAACTCACCTCTGCCCTCCATACTGCCACTAGGGTGATTTTTCCAGTACGTAGATCTGAATGTTGTCACTTCCTGGCTAGAAATCATCTAATGGCTCCTCAGAAGCATCAAAGTCTAGTGGTTAAGAGTTCAAACTGCCCAGGTTTAAGGCCTGCCTACGCTTCTTAACAGCTCTGGAATCTTGGAAAAGTTACTTAACTGTTCTGTGTCTTAGTTTCCCTATCTCTAAAATGGGGGTGATAATAGCACCCACCTCATAGGTGGGTTGTAAAGATTAAGTGAGTTAATATGTATGAAATAGAACTGGGCCTGGCTCACAGAAAGCCCTCAGTGAACATGGTGATTGCACAGTCCTTTCTAGCACAACTCGGGGACATCTCTCCCACTCCCGTGCCAGCCGCTGTCTACACCACCCCTGCCCCATCCCAGTGTCACATAAAGCAAGATCTGCAGACAGAACTCTTTCTTAACAATCTGCAGGGAGGTAAGTACAGAAATCGAGAGTACAGGTGTAGACATTTTTACAGCAATTTGACAATCATTTTGCAACCCTCGAATGTCATAAATAGTTGGGCTTATGTTGTGTATGTCTTTTTATTTAATTTTTCTACTAGTTCATTTTTAGCGCATTTTACAGAAATATTAGTCTGTGATGAAATGGAAGTAATACAAATGCTCTCCACCTGACTCACACTGGCCAAGTTACCCATACTCACTAGGTAGCCTTAAACCACTCTGGATTTCTTTACACTCTTTCCTCTGCCTCGAGTTTATTCACCATTTGTGAAGCATCTTACTATAAGTAAGTGCAGGGAGCCCTGATGGGGCAAACAGTTAAGCAGTTGACTGCTAACCAAAAGGTTGATGGTTTGAGCCCACCCATCACCTCTGTGGGAGAAAGACCGGGCAGTCTGCTTCCATAAAGATTACAGCCAAGAAAACTCTTATGGGGCAGTTCTCCTGTGTCACATGGGGTCACTATGAGTTGGAATTCACGCGACAGCACCTAACACAACAGCATAGTGTCTGAGAACATAAGAATGGATTGGGTACTGCCTCTACTTTTGAGAAAGTTTCCCTCAGACAACCCAGTGAATTCTGCCTGTCTTTTGAAACCTAGCACAATTTCATCCTTTCTTCATCTATTAAAAAAATTTATTAGTTACCGACTGTTTACTGGGTACTTGCTGCATTCTAAGAAGGCCTGGTGGTGTGGTGGTTAAGCACTCTGCTGCTAGTGGAAAGGTCGGCAGTTGGAACCCACCAGTTGCTCCTCGGGAGAAGGATGTGGCAGTCTGTGTCCATAAAGATTATAGCCTTGGAATCCCTATGGGGCAGTTCTACTCTGTCCTGCAGGATCATTATGAATCGGAATCAACTCAGTGGCAGCGGGCTTTGTTTTCTGCATTCTGTTCCTGCCCTTGAGGGTCACTAGGCTAAGGGGTGAGACAGACACAGAAACAAATAATGTCAGTGTGACATGAGTGTTAAATGGCAGCGTGACTAGAGAAATTGGAAGTACAGAGGACTGTGTGGTGTGCCTGGTTTTGCCTTGCCTGGGGCAGAAGTCAGAGGTTGAAGAGGTCAGAAATGGTTCCATGATTAAGGTCTGTTGTTGTTGCAGATGCTGTTGAGTTGATTCTAACTCACAGTGACCCTGTGTACAACAGAACGAAACACTGCCCAGTCCTGTGCCATCCTCACATCTGTTGCAAATGCTTGAGCCCGTCGTTGCAGCCACTGTGTCAGTCCCTAACATAGAGGCAGTGTGACCAAGAGGTTATGAATCCAGGCTTTGATCTAAGATACATCTACTGGTCCCATCCCAGCTGGAGCAAAGGAGAATGAAGACCAAAGACACAAGGGAAAGATCAGTCCAAAGGACTAATGGACCACAATTAAAACAGCCTCCACCAGACTGAGCCCAGAATAACTAGATGGTGCCTGGTTACCACCACTGACTGCTCTGACAGGGATCACAATAGAGGGTCCCAGACAGAGCTGGAGAAAAATGTAGAACAAAATTCCAGTACACACAAACACACACACACACACACACGAGACTAGGCTTGCTGGTCTGACAGAGACTGGAGAGACCCCAAGAGTATGACCCCCAGACACCCTTTTAACTCAGTACTGAAGTCACCCCTGAGGTTCACCCTTCAGCCAAAGATTAGACAGGTCTGTACGGCCAACAATAACACACGTGAGGGTTGTCATTCATAGTTCAGTCACGTATACAAAACTAACAGGCACACTGGCCCAAAAGCAAAGAAGGCAGGAAGGGACAGGAAAACTTGGAAACACTGAACCTGGGGTGGAGAAGGGGAGAGTGCTGACATATCGTGGGGTTGGCAACCAATATCACAAATAATTTGGGTATTAACTATTTAATGAGAAACTAGTTTGCTCTGTAAACTTTCACCTAAATCACAGTTTTTAAAAAAAAGAATCTAGGCTTTGAGGTCAAACCCAGGGCTAAAGCCCAGCTCTGCCACTCATTCACTAGCCATGTGATTTTAGGTTAGTTGTTTTGAACTTCAGCTGCCTCATCTGTAAAATGGGAATAACAGTACCTGCATACCTCACAAGGTTGTTTTGAAGCTCACTTGAGATTATAGATATAACGTGGTTCAAACAGTGTCTAGTGTATAAAACCTCAGAGATGTTGGCTGATATTACTCTCACTGCTACCTGTCTGCTTTCTTTGCTTTCATATCTGGACATATTTAAATTTTCCCTTTTCTGAGTTTCCAGTGATACTTCATTCAACCAGTATATTAATTATTACATTGAATTATGTGATTTTCCCTATGGTACTTTGGTCTCCCCTCTAGAACATTCTGTACCCCATGAATTTAGTGACTTCTTTTATCTTTGTCCTGCCAGTGACTGGTAGTGTCTAGCATACAATAAATGTTTTAGAGAATTAATACTGTATAAAATAATCTAACTCTGAGTACCTTTTACTTTTCAGAAAGCTTTGTGAGGAATCTGATCAAACATTAATTTCCATTTTACAGGTGGGAAAACAGGCTCTTCCTAGAAAGTTCTGTTACTTGCCCAAGGGCATGGAGCTAGCAGACAGTAGTGCTAACATTAGAATCACACACTAACTCCTGTTTTCCTGTTTAGTGCTGCCTTTGTCAAATCTACCCCACGAGTTGGGGTGCCGGCCAGGCTCAGGCCCAGAACCTCTTATCATCCGGCCGCGCCTGTAACCTGGCATGGCCGAGTAGGCAGGAACCAGGCTTAGAGAGAGCACCTGGAGACACACCCTCTCGCCTCACCCATCTTGCTCATTGCAGTCCCACAGGTATTTATGGGTCATCACTCTCAGCCCAGAGAAACCACCTGGAAACCTGAGGATGGGGACAGAGGTGGTGGAGGGGGATGGGACGGAAGGACCTTCGCCTAAGAGTGAGTAATTTGTAACTGAGACTGTAGGGCAGAATGAGTCAAGGAAGAGCCCAGATGAAGCCAGAGTGTTGGAAAGTTGTGAAGGCTCTTGTAAGGAATATTGAAAGGGCGGTGAATTTATTTTCTTTCCCTCCTCCATAAACATCTTGATACATTTCCCTTCCTACCCTCTTTGAAAGGGGTCTCCTTGATACTCAGGAAAATATTATATGCTCTAATCACTAAGATTGAGTTGTAATCTTTATTATGTAGGTGGGGCAAAGGGACGAATTTACACAAAGGACTCTGACCTCAAACTTTCTTGTCTTGAAAAAAGTTATAATCCAATATATTAAGTTATACATTTTAAACTTTTTTCAGTAGAAAAATTTTAAACTCTTTTCATTAGGGGAAAAAAAAAAGAATTCTCAAAGGAAATAGGATCTAGTTGTTAAAGCAGCCTCATTGAGGACAAAAGTGACCAGAACTTGCCTGTATATTAGACAGTAGAATCAGTTTAGAGATTTTAAAAATTCTGAAGCCCCTGCTGCATCCCAGGCCTGTTCAGTCAGCCCCTCTGGCGTGGGACCCAGACACCAATCTTCTGCAAAGTTCTCAGGTGGCTCCAGTGAGCAGCCAAGGGCAACAAGTGCTGGGAGGTAGCGGGACTGGCCTTCTTGCTGCACTGTCAATAATTGGCACTAAAGAAAATTTTGATTTGGCACCTGTGAGTCTTAAGGATTCCGGCTCATTTTCTTCATCTAATTATGGGGTCTGAGAGCAGCCTTTTGAGCCTCTTTCTCTAAAAGATAAAGCTGAGCTCTATCTTTGAGCTATTTAATCCATCCTTAAGGAAAAAAAAGAGCTCTTCCGACTTATGAACAAATGATTAGTGTTTTCTGTTGTCGGGAGAGGGGGGATGCTTTAGAATGGAGAAGGTAACTGATCCTGTTTCGACACAGTGACCCACAGTGTAACAGCAGCTCTTGGAACAAGGTATATTGGTACAAAAGGGGGTCTTTGACAAAGCTTCTTACTCTCTGGCAAGCCACACTTTGTGGGCAGTTTTCGTGAGAAAGGTATACTTGTGTTTCTGGGACATGGTGTTATCTCATGTCCAGGTTCATTATATGGAGCCTGGGGGCAAATTTTGTTTTTTTGAGGAATCATATGTAGGCTCCTGATTTTTAACTTGAAATGGTCAACGTTACTTTTATGTCCAGCAGCAAATTTTATTTTCGTCAGAAATTTACAAAAGGGAAAATTATGAGGGAAGGAGACCTATAAAATTCACATTCACAGAAGTGATTTATGGATGTTTCCCTAGATACAAGTACAGTGTTTTTTGAGAAGTTTTGTTTGGATTGAATGTCTACTCTGTGTGGATTTTTCCATTCCCCCTCAAGAGCAAGAAGCATTCTGTATGGTAACACTTTCCGTAAGCACCTGAAAGTGGGAGTCTCTCAGGAACTTTTATGGTCACAAACTGAATAAAAATATATAAAATGAAATCTCAGGAGTGCAGCTTGGTTTTGAAACTAACTTCACTTTTACATTTTTGATGATGAGGAAAGGGAAGTAACTTTTTGTCTGTGCCTACTCTTGACCAGGCATTACCCATTGCCTTCAAGTCAATTCCGACTCATAGCAACCCTATAGGACAGGGTGGAACTGCCCCATAGGGTTTCCAAGGAGTGGCTGGTAGATTTGAACTGCCAACCTTTTGGTTAGCAGCTGTAGCTCTTAACCACTGTGCCATCAGGGCTCCTAACCTGGCATTACAACCCCGTAAAGACAGTATAATCAGTCCATTTCACAGAAGAGGAAACTATGGCTCAGAGAGGTTCAGTAACTTGCCCAAGGCTGCACAGCTCATGAGTAGCAGAGCCAGAATTTAAAACAGTACCCATTTGACTACACCGAGCTGTCCTCCCAGGACTTAAAAAAACACACATAACTCAGTAGTGTTAATTTTGTAGTGCCTTCAAGAGACTTTTTTTTTGATGTCCATAGAGGATTGTCTGGTTAAGCATTTTATCTGTAGTATTCTAAAACCTGAGGCCTAGTGGAGTCAGCATGTACATGAGGACAGAAAGTCCAGGGAAGAGAAAGTGGAACTGCTTCTGGTAGGTACCGTGTTTATAAGGAGCCCAGCAATCACTCATGCAAATTCATTTTTGAACTGACTCATAGTGGCTGCAAAGGCTGGAATTATCAGTTCCCAGCTCAGCTGTCTTTTTATTGTCTGTGACCCACCCTTGTTAAATATGGAATTGTAATAGGTAGGAACAGTTTTGCTGATTCTTGATATGCCCTTAGTTGATTATTATACTGAATGCAGGCTTTCTGGTTATTTCACTAGAAAAGAAAAAAAAAATGCTGAGAAAGTGTAGAGTAAATGTTGGAAAAGTGACAGAATTAAAAGGTGGGAGTTCCAGAACGGGCCACATAAACCAGAGACTGCATCAGCCTGAGACCAGAAGAACTAGATGGTGCCCGGCTACCACCCATGATCACCCTGACAGGGACCAGAACACAACAGAGAGTCCCGGATGAAGCAGGAGAAAGGTGGGGTGCAGAACTCAAATTCTAGTAAGAAGACCAGACTTAATGGTCTGAGACTGGAGGAACCCTGAAAAGCATGGCCTCTGGTTTCTCTTTCAGCCCAGAACTAAAACAGTTTCCGAGGCGAACTCTTCAGACAGGGATCGGACTGGACTGTGGGACATAAAGTGATACTCGTGAGGAGTGTGCCTCTTAGCTCAAGTATATACAAGAGACTAAACGGGCAGCTTCTGTCCGGAGGTGAGATAGGAAGGCAGAGAGGGTTAGGAGCTGGTTGAATGGAAACATGGGGAATCAGGGGTAGAAAGGAGTGTGTTGTCACAGTATGGGGAGAGCAATTAGAGTCACATAACAATGTATGTATAAATTTTTGTATGGGAAAAAATAAAAAAAATAAAAAGTTGGCGTTGTCCAGAATGTCTAAACAGAAAGGGCTTGGGGCTGGCACTCTGGAAGGGAATGGTAGTTTTCGACTTTATATAGTTTCTGTAGTATTTTCTAAAGATGTTTTTAATATGTGCTTTATAAGGTGAGAAAATGTTTATGTCCGTATTAAAAAGTGGACCAGTGTAGTAGCAAAGAGTCCTTGGGAGGTGCAAATAATTAAGTGGTACTAACCGAAAGGTTGGCCATTCAAACCTATGCAGAGGCACTTTGGGAAAAAGGCCCAGCAGTAGCCTTGAAAACCCTGTGGAGTGCAGTTCTGCTGCAACACATGAATTGGAATCGACTTGAGGGCAACTGGTTTGCTTTTTTTTGATAGTGACAAAGAGCGTGGACTCTGGAGCCTGACTGACAGGCTTCAAATCCCTGCTCATCACTTGCTACCTTTGTGATGCTGAACAAATTACTTAACCTTTCTGTGCTTCCGTTTCTTTTCCTGGAAAATGGGTATAATTCTAGCATCTTCCTCTTGGAGTAATTGTAAGGAGTAAGTTCGTTCTAAACATGTAAAGTATTTAGAACCGTGCCTGGCACATATAAACTACAGTAAGTCCCTGGGTTATGCCTGTCCATGTTCGACTGATGGACAATTAGTACTTGCCCTTTAATATTATATAAATTTTCCCTCACTTTGAAACGATTGAACCAACTCCTACTTGAAACAAATTCATCACAGTCACCTTCACTTGCTGCACATGCAGCTTTTAAATCATTGAAAAGTCTTCGAGGCTTTTCTTGCACTAAAGTAAAGCTAAATAAGAACTGTATGTACCTGTTCCAACTTACCTACAAATTCGATTTAAAGGCACACTTAGGAACAGATGGGATCTCATTTGTAACCTGGGTACTACCTGTAAAGCACAATAAATGCTTGCTCTTGTTTTAATTAGGGGCAACTTGAAGGAGCTGATAGAGATAATGGGGAGAGGATGCTAAAACCAGCCTTCTGCGCATTCCTTCAGGATAAGTAAATTCTGTTCAGCTCAATGATTTGAGGTTCATATTTTTTTTTATTCTCAGGGTACTCTAAATTTATATTTCTGCAGTGTGGTGTGGTGTAAAAATCATTGAACTCGTTAATTTTTTTAATATTATTTTAGCTCCACTTCCAAAAAGTGTTAGAAGTGAACTCTACTGAAAACATAGTGGAGTAGAGATAAAATCCAGAAAGACATCAGGAGCTTGTATAAGAGACATAATTCTTCCAGGAGCTGTGGAAATGGGGGCTCACATGCTTTGTATTAACTGGTCCTCTGAGGAGCTAATACCAAAAAATAAAAAAATATATAAAAATTACAATATAGCAATATAGTTTTCCAGTGATGAAAGGAAAGGTACCAGTTCTTCTGGAGAAATGCACTTTTTTCCTGGCTCTACTCTAATACATTTGTCATGTAGGTCCTTTATGTGAGGGACATAGGGAAAGAGGTTCTTCAGTATCCTCAATAGTCATTCCTGGCAAATATTTAGAGAGATTCTTCTTGTGACTCTTCGGTACATTAACCATTGAAATAATTGGAAGCATGGTATTTGTTTTTCAGTGACCTGTTTTCTACAGAAAATAATTAAGTCCACGTACAGTGCTCTCTTGATCTAATTTGATAATCGGCCCAGCCTGGAAGTCGTAGGAAAAAGGAGTGGGTAAAGTCAGGAGTCCTGGTGGTGCATGGTTAAGGCGCTTGCCTCCTGACCAAAGGTGAGTGGTTCAATCCCACTAGCCACTCTGCAGGAGAAAGATGTGGCAGTCTGCTTCTGTAAAGATTACAGCCTTGGAAACCCTATGGGACAGTTCTGCTCTGTCCTGTAGGGTCACTGTAAGTTGGAATCAGCTTGACGGCAGTGGGTTTGGTTTGGTGTTTAGAGTCAGGAGTACTGTACAGAATTATGGGATGTTACAGCTGAAAGGGCCATTGTGATCATGGTGCCCAGCTTCCCCTTTTATGGATGAGGAAACTGAGGCTCAGAGATTTGCCTGAGTTCACAGAGCTAATTGGTGGCAGCCCCAGGATTTCAGATCCAGCTTCCCATTCCACCCAACTACATCCTTGTAAGGGACGTACTTTAGACCAGTGCTGTGTAGTAGGACTTTCTACAACAATGGAAATGTTCTGTAGCCTGTCCAGTATGGTAACTACCAGCCCAGGTGGCTCTTGAGCACTTGAAATGTGACTAGTGTAACTGAAGAACTGTATTTTTTATTTTGTTTAATTTTATTCAGTTTAAATTAAAATAGGTTCTTGACTAGTGACTACCATTTTGGATGGTCCAGCTTTAGAAACATTGGGGAGGAGTAAAAGTCCTGTCCTCACTTCCTACTTCGTTCTCACCAGTTGAGGGGCTCTTTCTTCCAGTGGCTCAGGTGCACTTGGCCTTGCACCACGCCAGGAGAATCACCCTGCGCCAATCACCCCGCTCTCTAGATGAAAGGGGGCTGCTCTGAGAATGAGGAAGGCTGGACTAGGTCTCTGCTGGGGTCCCCTCCCCCTTGGAAGCATTATGATTATAGACCTGGCTCTCCACTGATCAGCAGTGTGACCTTTGGCAGGTCACTTTCCTCATCTGTCTGCTGAAGTTAACACCTGTCCTGCACCCCTCTCAGTGATATTGGGAGGCTCAAATTATAAAAACAGTGGGAGGAAATCCCTTTTTCACACGTTTGTTGTTGTTGTTTATTTGTTTTGATAGTCTCTGGTGTCTGGGAGAGGGTTGTGCTTGACTGCTAACCCACAGGTTACGGTTCAAACCCACCCAAAGCACTGTAAAGATTACAGCCAAGAAAACCGTGTGGAGCAGTTCTACTCTGTAACATCTCAAGTTGCCATGAGTCAGAATCAACTTGATGGCAATGGATTTTTGTTTTGTTTTGTTTTTTGGTGTCTGGGAGTATTTTTGGTTTTTATACAAGTCGTGGGTGGGTTTTCTTTTCTCCAAGATGCTGCAATCAGATGAACTTAAACTGTGTCAAGGTGATCCTCATGGTCATAGTAGAGACAATAATAACAACCTGTTTGAAATACGAGCTGGAAGGCTGGTGTTGATCAAAGATAAACTGATTTGATCAGTGGATGCTAGTTTTTCATAATAATCTTGCTTAACTCGGCATTCCTTAGTCAACCACTCCACTGTGAACTGTTTCACCTGAGAAACCAAAGCAGATCCCATCCATTGAGAACTGTGAGCTCTCCATTTTGATTTTCTTTCACTCCTTTTCTTCCCATCAACCTATGTAAGTCCCATTTTGAATACTTGATACAGTATGTTCTTAACAAACAAATAAAACCCTCTCATTAGTGTCTCTTTGATTATAGCCTCAACATAGGGGTTTCAAACTTTAGTCCTAGACAGTGATTCTTAACTGGCAGGCCCACAGCTCATTGACAGGCCTTGAGTCCCTTCAGGAGTTTGTCACCAAATTTTGATGGTGGCGTGAAATGTACTTTTGCTGCCACAGAAGTGGTTCTTTGGTCTTGATGTAAGTGGGGTACAACAGCTCCAAGTAGCAGGCAGACTGTAATATCGAGCTGGGACCAAAAACAGATCGGCACTTGTAAGATGTTTGCCCCCCGCCCAAAGCATATGATAGGTGAGTTGGGCTAGCAATGCTGTGCTGGAGGGTGACCCAGTGTGAACTGGCTTAGCTGTGGATGCCCCTCAACACCTCAGGAAGCATTATTTTACTGCAGCGGGGTGAGCTTTGTCCTTATGGTTAAATGGTTTAATGTTGTGTTGAGCCTCTCAGTTCTTTCAGTGACACCACCAAAAACTGTAGTATCTGTGACTGCGTTGAGGACCACTGTTGCCTGGCCTGAGGTCCCTCAGGGATGGCTGCAGGGACTTACGTGGGTCCCAGAGGATACATGTCGGGCTCTCCTCAGTTCGGTCATCTGTTTCAGATCTGCATACTTCACAAATGAAGCTTCTAAATAAAATGACTTTGAAGAAAGGATTCCTCTTCAAGAAAAAAACATTGAAAATTACTACTCTGGAGCAGTGGTTCTCAAAAAACTGAAGGAGCATCAGAATGATCTGGAGGGCTTGTGTAACACTGATTGCTGGACCCCAGAGGATTTAGTAGGTCTGGGTTGAGGCTTGAAATTTTGCCTTTAAGCACTCAACTGCTAAACCAGAAGGCTGGAGGTTTGAGTCTACCCAGAGGTACCTCAGAAGAAAGGCCTGGCAATCTACTTCTGAAAAATTAGCCATTGAAAACCCTATGGAGTGCAGTTCTATTCTTACACACATGGGGTCGCCATTAGTCTCAAATTGACTCAAAGGCAACTAAAAACAACAACAAGCCTCCAGCTGCAGGGCCGCAGTCCTGGCAGAAATTCTTCGCACCTGCTCTCCTTGGAGGCCCTGCCGTCGTAACCTACTCATGACCCAGAATGGCTTTCTCAGCTTCCTTCTGTCTCTCTCCTTGCTCTGGTTTCTAAGGAAGCAGAGTGTGGCTGTTGCTTGCCAAGACCAGCCCTTCCTCCTGGAGTCTCTATCCCATCCTGTTGCCTGGATTCCTTCTCCATTAATTGTCTCCTCTGCCAGTTGTATTTTTGATTCTCTACCATCTATGACTATGCAAAGACATTTAACTATGTGAATCATAACAAATTATGGAAAACATTGCAAAGAATGGAAATTCTGGAACAGTTAATTGTGCTCCTGTGTAACCTGTACATAGACCAAGAGGCAGTCGTTCGAACAGAACAAGGGGATACTGTGTGGTTTAAAATCAGGAAAGGTGTATCCTTTCACCATTCTTTTTCAGTCTGTGTGCTGAGCAAATTATCCCAGAAGCTGGACTATATGAAGAAGAACACGGCATCAGGATTGGAGGAAGACTCATTGACAGTCTGTGATATGCAGATGACACAACCTTCCTTGTTGAAAGTGAAGAGGACTTGAAGCACTTACTGATGAAGACCAAAGACTACAGCCTTCAGTATGGATTATACCTCAACATAAAGAAAACAAAAATCCTCACAACTGGACCAGTAAGTAACATCATGATAAATGGAGAAAATACTGAAGTTGTCAAGGATTTCATTTTACTTGGATCCACAATCAAAGCCAATGGAAACAGCAGTCAGGAAATCAAATGGCGTATTGCATTGGGCAAATCTGCTGCTAAAGACCTCTTTCAGGTTTTAAAAAACAGATGTCACCTTGAGGACTAAGGTGCACCTGACCCAAGCCACGGTATTTTCAATCGTCTCATATGCATGTAAAAGCTGGACAATGAGTAAGGAAGACCAGAGAAGAAGTGATCTCTTTGAATTATGGTGTTGAAGAATATTGAATATACAATGGACTGCCAAAAGAACGAACAAATCTGTCTTGGAAGAAGTACAGCCAAAATGCCCTTAGAAGTGAGGATGGCAAGGCTTTGTCTCATAAACTTTGGTCATGTTATTAGGCAGGACCAGTCCCTAGGACATCATGCTTGGTAAAGTAGAGGGTGAGCAGAAGAGAGGAAGACCCTCAGTGAGATGGATTGACACAGTGGCTGTAACGATGGGCTCAAGCATAGCAATGGTTGTGAGGATGGCACAAGACCAGGCAGTGTTTCGTTCTGTTGTACATGGGGTCACTGTGAGTCGGAACCAACTCAGTGGCACCTAGAAACAACAACCGTCTCATTCAAATAACATTTTTGGGGTTATACTCACCATGTAGGAGACACTTCTTCCTCAGGAGAGAGTCATGTCTAGGGTAGAGACATGTCTCACTCTGCTCCAGCAGGAAGCCGACTGAAGAGTGGTGGGCAGAGGGAACAAAGTCCAGTGGAAGCCTTGGAAAAGAGTAAACCAGTGCTGCCTAGACTAGGAGGAGAGAAGTGGGAGACACAAGGAGCAGGGCACAGCCAGATCTAACATCAGAAGAAAACAGGGTCAGAGACAGAACAGGGAAGCAAGCACCTCTTTAAAACCACTTATTGTCATTGGCTGACTTTTCGAAAGTAGATTGCCAGGCCTTTCTTCTTAGTCTGGAAGCTCCACTGAAACCTGTTCAGCATTGTAGCAACGTGCAAGCCTCCACTGACAGACGGGTACTGGCAGCATATAAGGTGCATTGGCCAGAAATCAAACCCGGTCTCCCACGTGGAAGATGAGAATTTTAGCATTGAACCACCACTGCCCCCTAAAACCATTTACTAGCCCAAATTCTTGTCAGTAAGGCACCTTTAGGCTCTACCACTGTCTCTAACCTTAGGCCCAGCCACTCTTCCCCTGTGCCAAAGCCGAGGCATCTGTACAGGCTGTATACGCTGCTGTATACGCTGCTCTCACTGCCCTCACTGCCTAAAAGGCACTCACCCCTTTCCCAGAAGCATAGTTTCTCAAAAAGTGGCACTTGTGGCACCTATTATTTTAAAGGTCATATGCTAAGGGAGAGGAGTGTCAAACTGGTTCCTTTTAAGCTCTGGGTCCCCACATTGCCCCATTAGGTCATTCCGACTGCAGGTTATCTCTCCCTGATGTTTACCGTGCCACAAATCCAGCAGACAGTTATTGAGCCCTTACTTTGTGCCCCTTCCCTCACTTGTCCATTCCCTTTCTACAGAGGACTTCCAAATCTTTGGGAACCGCGGTACCAGCCGCCTTGAGCACCTCCACTTAGATGCCCTGTGGACACCTTTATATCAGCTCATTCTTCTGGTCACCCAGGCTTAAGACCTTAGAATGATCTGATGCCTCTTTCTTATCCTCTAGTTAAAAACCACAACCAGAGTTCATAAATTTGTTCTCCTTCTGGAACTGCCCAAGTTCACTGAGACGTTTAATGAATACTTCCCTCCCTTCTCTCTTGCTTGCTTCCTTCTTTGTAGCTAATATTTATTGAGCCAAGAACTGGGCTGGTTGCTTTGTGTGTCCTTTTTCATGTAATCCTCACAACAATTCTATGAAGTTACATATTATCTGATTCTGCAGATAAGGAAAGTGAGGATCAAATAAGAAAAGTAGTGTGTCCAAACTCACACAGTTAAGCATTAGAGTTAGGAGAAATCTAAGGTCTGCCTGACACCACCCAAGTGATGCTTTTCACCAACACCATGGAGATGGCATCCAGTTGGTCTCCTACTCCTGTCCACTTCAAGCGATCCAAGATCCTGCCATAGGTTTAATGCTTCTAAAGCACAAATGTGATTGTGTCATTCCCTTACTAAAAACCCTTCAGTGGTTCCCTATTTTTCATAGGCTACCTATTCTGACATCCAAGCCCCCACAGGGTGGCCCCAATCTTTATAACTTTGAAGACATCAGGGTGTGATGCACATAACATGGGATTTGGTGCTAGGAGACCTGGATTCAGTCTCCTTCCTAGCTGTGTGACCTTGAGCAGCAGATAATTAATCTTTTCTTCATTCAGTGAATATTAATTGTGTGGTTAGTGTGTGCTGCACTGTATGAGGGTTTTGGATATTCAGTGGTGAAGAAAATAGACATGGTCCTGCTTTCAAAGAAGTTCAAAGAACTTCCTGACTGACCTCGTTTTCATCATTGTGTACAATAGGGATGATGTTAATACTTGTCTCACTGGGATATTGTGGGGAATCAGCAGACATGACGGGAGTCAGTGTTTGTCTGTCTGTAAGATGCTAGTCACCTCAAGTTGTGTTTTCTTCTGCTCCTGCTCCAGGAGAGGTCCTTGCACGTTTCTGGCTCCATTTGCTTTTGGTCTTCCTAGCCTCCTCTGCCTCTAAACATCCCTTGTGGTCTTGATGGCCCATCTCAAAAAGTATCTTATCTAATAAACCTTTCCAGAACCTCCCTGCTTCATATGATTCATTCATTTCTTGAGGGATTCAAGAATATTTCTGAAATACTTTCTAGAACAGTGTTTCTCCAAGTGTGGTCCATAGGCCTGAGGGGTCTTCACAACCCTTTCAGGGACTCCACAAGGTCAATTTTATTTTCATAATAATACTAAGATTTTCTTGACTTTTTCAATGTGTTGACAATTTGCAGTGGTGGTACAGAAGCAATTGTGGGCAGAAGTAATCATTAAGTAAGGCAGTAGCAACAAACTGTACCAGTATTCATATTCCTTACCACCACCCACTCATAGTATTTAAAAAAAAAAGAAAAAAAAAAGCCACTTTCACTTAAGAATGTGCTTGAGGCAGTAAAACTTATTAATTTTATTAAGAAAATTAGTTGCGCACACATCTTTTTAATATTCTGTGTAACAAAATAGGAAGAATAAAGCTCTTCTGCTCATAATAAGGTGCCGTAGTTGTCTTGAGGAAAGGCGTTTGTGCAATTGTTTGAGTTACAGGCTGAACTGATTTTTTCATCTAATGCCATTTTTACTTGAAAGAATGTCTGACAAACTATGATTATTCAGACTTGGGTATTTGGGAGACATTTTCTCATAAAAGAATGAAGCGAACTTATCGCTTCAAGAAAAACAACTGTTAGCTTTGTTGCCAATGGTAAAATTCTAGCTTTCAAGCAAAAATTAGAATTTTGGAAGCGTGTATCTGCTGCCATGAGCTTGGCAAATTCCCAATACTTAAAGACCTTTTTGATGAGATTAGTTTCGATGTAACAAATGTTACTTATTGATAATGTATAATGAAACCTGTCAACATTTGGAAAACTTTCATAACTCAGTGAACCAGTATTTTTCAGGGGCGAATGTATGATATTACAGACCCTACACAGGTAAAAATTCATTAAAAGGGTTTCAGCTAACCTTTAGGAAACCACCACTTGTCAAGTTTTGGTGTAGTGTGAAAGAAGGATATCCATAGTTAATTGAACTGAAAAGGCTGTTAAAATATTCCTCTCCTTTCTGTCTACAATGTAAGGCTGGACTTTTCTTCATATACTACAACCAAAACAACGTATCACAACAGATTGAAAGTTAGGAGCAGAAAGGAGAATCCAGTTGTCTTCTATTAAACCTGACATTAAAGAGGTTTGCAAAAATGTAAAACAGTTCCACTCTTCTCACTAAAATGTATTTTGTAATGGAAAATAGTTTGTTTTTAATAAACTCTTATTTGTGTTAACGTCTAATTGACTTACAGTTGTATTTTTTTTTCTATTTTATTTTTTTATATTTTATTGTACTTAAGGTGAAGGCTTACAGAAGAAATAGTTTCTCATGAAACAGTTGTACACATGCTGTTTTATGACATTGGTTAACAACCCCACAACATATTAACCCTCTAACTTCTCAGACTTTTTTTTTTGGTGAAAATACACATAGCCAAAGATACACCGTTTCAAAAATTTCTACATGCACATTTCAGTGACATTGACAACGCTCTTCCAATTGTGCTGTTATTCTCACTTAAGATGAAGGCTTACAGAACAAAATAGTTTCTCATTTAACAGTTACTACAAATGTTGCCCTATGACAC
>NW_004443939.1:14630822-14650004 GCF_000243295.1 Trichechus manatus latirostris | reverse complement strand
AGAAAGAGAAGGAAGATATAGAGGGATGAGAAACTGAGCAGTGAAGAAAGACAAAAAGGGAAAAAGAGGGAAAAGAAAACAAAACAAATTAAAAAGAAAAAGAACAAGTTAGGCCCCCCGAAAAAACAGAAAAAAAAAAAAACCAACAAAAAAAGAAATGCCTTCAGGGATCCCTCTGCATGTCTGTGGAAGCTGAAGGAGAGTTCCTTGCCACACTGTTCCGCCTGGCCAGAAAGGGCTCCCAACTCAAGAAAAGGAAAAGAAAACAAACAAACAATTCTAAACAAACAAACTAACAAAAGCCCTGGGATCCCACCAGCGTGGTAGCCCAGACCGGGAAGCAGCTCCACAGTCGAATGGAGCTCTGCAGCCCCTCAGGAAGAAGCAAAGATGGCGCACGGAGCCAGGCACTTGAGCGAGAGGAGTGGGAGGTGGCGAGAGGCAAGCAAGAAATCAAAAGAAGCAGGAAAAAAAAAAAAAAAACACCAGCAGCCAACAAATGGCACTCAGAGAGCCAGCTAGTACGCGCTGGTGTTTCTGGACAAGAGACTGTCCGCAGGAAGCAGAGGGGGCTGAGTGTGGGTGAAGAAGGGTAGAGAGTGGGAAAGCATGTATCACAAATTGCTGGCACTCTGAAGCCCCTCAGGAAGAAGCAAAGATGGCACACGGAGCGAGGCATTCGAGTGAAAGGAGGGGAAGGTGGCGAGAGGCAAGTGAGAAATCAAAAGAAACAGAAAAAAAACAACACTAGCAGCCAACAAATGGCACCCAGAGAGCCGCCCTCTTGGGTGTGTGGAATCCAAGCAGCTGGCGCTTCCCAGTCAAGAGACTGTGGCCGCGGGAAGCAGAGGAGGCCGAGCCGGGGCGAAGAGGGGTGGGGGGTGCGAAAGCACACGCCGCAAATTACCGGTTGTTTTGTCTCCCGCTGGATGCTCTGTGAGGCTGCTTTCTCATACCCCCGTTTGCTGGTCTCCGATAGGAGTCCAAGATGGTGGATCCGCGCTGCGTTAGCTGGTAGGGGAGCTCTGCATGACTCTCTCCTCGCTCTCCATTCTCTTGTCAGTTTTCTCACTCCATTTGGTGCTTGGCTGAGTTCTTTATCTCTTCATTTGATGTTTTAGGGTTTCAGGATTGTTGTATTCTCTGTTCGGCTTAGTTTTTTGGATCCTTGCTGTGGGGGGACGGCGTGGTGCTTCTCCCTACAGCGCCATTTTTACAGTTGTATTCTTAATGAATTAATTTTTTTTTAATTTCTCAGTTTTAATTTCTAACAGTATGTAACAGTCAGTTACCCCATATAAACAAAAGCCTTTTGGGTTCTCAGTTTTTCAGAGTGTAAAGAGGTCTTAGACCAAAAAGTTTGAGAACTGCCGTATTAGAGATATGTGTAAACAGGTCTTGTCACTAGTATACATCAGCTTAAACAAAGTCCCTCCTCTAATGAATTTCATGCATGCTGAGACTGTGACATCATTGTGGTTCTGTATTGATTGACACTTAAAAGTTAGGTATGAAATCAAGACAAATAGGAATAGAGTAACTGCAGAATAGTGCATAATGCTTTGTAGTAAGTGACCAAGCCTGGGGATGTTTGTGATTCTAAGTGCATTAGAGAAGTGAAGAAGATAGGTTCATCAGAGAGACAGATGAACGTGTCTGCCCTGGCTGTAGCCCCTCTATCAGTAACCAGTTGCCATTGAGTCAGCTCTGATTCATGATGACCCCTGTGTGTCAGAGTAGAACTATGCTCCATAGGGTTTTCAACAGCTAGTTTTTCAGAAGTAGATTGCAAGACCTTTCTTTCGAGATGCCTCTGGGTGGATTTGAATGTCCAGCCTTTCAGGTTAGCAGCCAAACACATTAATGGTTTACACCACCTAGGGACTCCTATAGCCCCTCTAAGGTGTTCCTGTTTCTGCTGAGGAAGGTAGACCAAGGCTGATCCTTAAAAGTGAGAGCCATGTTTCAAACTAGTATGACTTCTCCGCCTCCTCTTCCCTCTTAGCCACAGCTGATTTGATCAAGAACTGCTGACTCTAAGGCAGTCATAGGCTGACAAGCAATATGACCTACCATGAAAATCTCAGCCCAATTTGAAGGCCCAGATGGATTCTTTACAAGAATTTGTGTATGAAAGACTCCCAGGACAGGGCGAGTTGGCAGGTGATGTTCTACTGTGTGGCTGGAAAGACAATCACACAGAGGCTATGAGACAAGCTCTGAGTTATCAGAAATGATGAGTAAGCAGATGCAGAGTGGAGACCCAAGATGTATGGCAGGAGCAGTAGAAGCAGAGAAAGAAAACCTGAGTCATTATCGCTATGTGGAATCACACACTACTGCTGCTGACTGACAGGGAGACCAAAGAATCCAGTCCCTAAAAACTGCCTTAGAGTCTCTCAGTTCTTGAAATATTTTTTTGGTCTCCATAAAGCCTGCCTCCATGGCTCTTGTTGTCATATATATCCTTATAATAACCATCCAGTTGTCATCGAGTTCACTCCTACTCATGGTGACCCCATGTGTATCAGAGTAGAACTGTGTTCTACAGGGTTTTCAATGGCTGATTTTTCAGAAATATATTGCCAGGCCTTTCTTCCAAGGCACCTCTGGGTGGAATCGAACCTCTAACCTTTCAGTTAGCAGCCGAGTACTTTAACCATTTGCACCACCCAGGTACTCCATTCTTATAATAAACCTCTAACATTTGAGGTCACCCAAGGGAGCCTGCTCTTTTCTACAAAACAGCTTAACATACACAAAGGTCATTGAAAGTCAGAGTTGGCGAGGAAGTCTCCTTGGAGGGGATAGAGTTGGTAGGGCCTGACAGGATTCACGTGGATGGGGGCATTATAGGCAGGGATAGTACTGGTACAGATGAGGGTGAGAGATAACTGTAAGGGGAGGAAGAGGATAGGAAGGAAAGTCACAGAAGTAGAGTAAGGAAGAGGTTGATTAGGCCAAGTGGCCCCATGTTGTGTGGGGAATTGGAAAGCAAACAGAGGGGGGCAGACTGATGCAGGAGATACAAAGGAACCCACGTAAGTTCTTGAGCAAAGGACTGAAAGTGGAGTTTGGGGAAAAGTAGACTGGCCTGGTGAATAGGAAGGATCTGAGGAGGGAGCGTTTGAGTCAGCGACGCTTGCTTCAAGGCCATTGCAATAATCCAGTGGCAGCAGAGATCCTCATCATCTCAGCCCTGCTCACAGTAGAACATGAAGAGCCTGGCTTGCTCAGTCACCTCAGAAAGGTCTTGGACCTGAGGTGATGATTTTCTTATTAAACGCTGTTTACATTACAGAACACCACGGAGGCAGCATCTCTGTTGACTGGAACTCCTACCATCTCCCACCGTTTTTTAGGTCAGAACTTCCTTAGGCAAAGCCTGGAAAGTTTGAATAAATAGCTTGAAGCTTTTCTAAAAGTCAGAATGGCCGCAGTAAGGGACCCTTTTGTCTAAGCCACATACCCCTGATTGGGCTTCTGTAGGTTTCAGTTCTGGAGTGTTAAGTTTTATTTTTCTGTTGTTAATAGTTGTTTTTTTCACAGCTGATTTAATTTATGGTTTCATGCCACTTGACTCAACTATGAATTGAGTCTGAAAGAGTTCAACAAGCAGCTGCAAGCCTCCCCCTCCATCATCTTGTATTGCGCTTGGCCCTTATGTTAGGGAGAGTATTCCCATCCTTCAGTGAAATATAAAGGGTAGGGATGTCTGCCTGTCAAGGGCCTGTATCTTAATGGCAATATAAGTTAGGTGTATGCAGAAAAATAATTTTAGAAATTACTCTGGTAAGGTTGACTTTTTGTGTTTTATGAGTTAATTTTATACTCATAAAAGTGTAATATTTCAGGTTAGAGTAAGCCAGGGATTGAAATGAGGTGAGCTGAGGTAGGAAGCTCACTAAACCATGTCTGTTCACCTTAGCAAAATGGTACCCATTAAGCAACTGATTTTACCTCCCTGTGCCTCAGTTTCTCCATCTATAAAATGTTGGTAATTATAATACCTCTTTCATAGTGGGGATATGAGAGTTAAGTGAAGTAATGTCTAATTCAGTTAGTAAACATGTATTTATTGAGCACCTACTGTATATGTCATTTATTCTGCTTGTATCTGGGGTTAAAGTGGCAAAAAAAAAATTGAAATGGGTCTTGTAGAAAAGCACTTACAACTGTGCCTTGTATGCAGTAAAATAGTCAATAAAAGGTACCCATTGTTGCTATTGTTACTAGAGGGTAGTATACCCAAGATCAGGAATTCTTGAATAAGCCAGAGCTACCCAAGGGAAGAGTGTAGAAATACAGGTAGCCCCCCTTTTTGGAAGTTCACTTTACAAAACTTCACTTTTACAAAAGACGTACGTTAATACCTGTTTTTGCTAACCAAAAGGAATTCAAAGAGGACTTTTTCTGCTTTTACGAAAAACGGCGAAAAGCAGAAATAGCGTTCAGCCTTTGCTTTGCAGCAAGCCATTAAAGAGGCAGTGCACACCCCTGGCAACAAGAGTGACGCTGCCAAGCTCCTTCCTGAGAACTACACTCAGCTTCTCAGCATCAAGGCACCATAGCCTTGAGCTCTGTCTGTGAGCATTTGTGCTCTATCTTGATTTATTTTGTGCGTCTGTTAGCAAGATGTGTCGTAAGGTATCATAAAAGCCAAAGGTGTTATGCTTAGCGTAAAACTGGACGTAATTAAGTGTTTCAGTCGTGGTGAACAAAATAAAGATATTGTGTGCTAGTTGAACTTGCCTGCGTCCACCATTTCTGCTATTTACACTCAGAGAGAATCTTGAAAGCTGTGAAATACGCTAACTACAATATACGTTATTTCTACTTTCTGTAGGCTGTGTATTTGTCATATCATTCCTGGTTTTAGTATAACCAAACCCAAACCCATTGCTGTCGAGTTGATTTCTGACTCATAGTGACCCTGTAGGACAGAGTAGAACTGCCCCATATGGTTTCCAAGGAGCAACTGGTGAATTCGAACTGCTGACCTATTGGTTAGCAGCTGAGCTCTTAACCACTTTATGTTAGTGTTATTTTAGGTTTTGTGTTATTTGGTATGATTTAGTAGGTTATTTTTTGAGTTTGGGAACGCTCAAAAATTTTTCTCATATGAATTAATGGTACTTGCTTCTTCGCTTTACACCATCTCGGCTTGTGAAGGGTTTCATAGGAATACTCTACTTTTGGATAGTGGACAAACAGCAAACAAACAGCATCCTGAGCATGCCAGCCTCAGCAAGGAATAGATGTCCCTGCAAAGCAAAGACTGGGTTATGTGACTGTGCAGTGTGGAAAGGGTCATGTATTGGGCTTTTCAGACAGGCAGGCAGGCAGACAGACAGACACACACACACACACACACACACAGACACACACAGACACTGACACGCACAAGCTCAGCATTCACTGTCATGCTGCCTTCAGGCACTGGGGACAATGTATATGTTTAGCCTAGAATACAAATGGATGTCTTTTATCAGTAGGCCATTTATTTTCATCACAGGCGCACAGAAGACATGCTTTTCAAAACTGGTCACATGTCAAATTGTGAGCATGCATTTTATAAGAATTCTGTAACGTTGATCATCAAAAGGGCTGGTATAAGTGTGGAGATAAAATAGACAGAAGAACAGTTGTCAAAGATTTTTTTTTTATTCTGAATTTTTACTGTACACTTAAGATAAGAACTCTCCTTAGGAGTCACTCTAACCCCAGTCAGCTCCCATGCACATATTTTTGCATACCTGGAGTGAGTGTTTACATTCTGTTCGCTGGTCTGCTTTTGCCTCTGACCTTGATTCATGTTGCCCTTTTCCTGTGTCCTCACACTCCACATCCTCCTCCTTACAATGGCAATAAAGTAATCCCTGCACTGGTAAGTGGCCCTTGGTTTAACTTTTCTTAAAATACTGGACATTTGAATTGTTTCCAGTGTTTCACGGTTAGGAACATATTTGCTATAGACATCATTGTACAGAGAGCTTAGTCAGCAACTTATTAAGCACCTTCTGGAATGGGATTCTCTGCCAAGGTCTCTGAAGTGATGTCAGCTCATTAAATTAAGAGTCTAAGAAATGGCATCTAGGATATCCTGAGACAGTATCTTATACTTTGACTTATTTTTCTTCATTCATTCAATCAGCAGATATGTATGGAGGACTTATCATGGGCCAGGCAGTATGCCAGGCACTGTTAAGCAGGGTACAAATGGTCCTCGACTCACAGTACTTAAAGATGGCTCTTGTGGATTAAATTGTGTCCCCTCTCCCTGTGAAAAATGTTGAAGTCCTAACCCTGTACCTGTGAATGTGACCTTGTTTGGAAATAGGGTCTTTGAAGATGTTATAAGTTAACATGAGGTCATACTGGAGTAGGGTGGATCCTAATCCAGCCTGGGTGGTATCCTATAAAAGAGCAAAAGACAGCAGAGACAGACAGGAAGAATAGCTTGTGATGCCGCAGCAGCAAGCTAAGGAATGTCGGGGGCTACCAAAGCTAGGAGAGAGGCATGGAACAGAATTTCCCTCAAAGCTACAGAAGGAATTGACACAGCAGACACCCTGATTTCGGACTCCCAGCATTCAGAACTGTGAGACAAAAAAATTCCTTTCCTATAAGCCACCCAGTTTGTGGTATTTTTTTTACAGCTGCGCTGGGAAACTAATACAGCGGCAAACAGGTAATTACAAGTGAGATGAGTGCCGTGGAAACAGAAATCATCATGCTGGTTTTGTCATCCTGTGACATGGTGTCAGTCAGACTTCCTGGTGAAAAATGAACACTTGGTCTGGGTACAGCAAATGTCCAGATATGGGTCAATGTAACTATAGATTAACTGGGGCAGGGGGAGGGGAAGACCAGTCAAAACTGTAGAATACTGAAAAGCAGTACAGTTTTTATTTTTCTGAATTAGACTAACAAAGCGATGGCTTAGTGGAAAGCCTAAAGGCTGTGGAGTCAGACGGTCCAGGGTTTGAATCCTAACTCTGCCACCTTTAAACTGATAACTTTTGGGGAAACCCTTGAACCCTCTGATTCTCAGTGTCCTTATTGCTAAAATAGTTACAGTGTTTTTTGCCCTTTGAGTTGTTTTATATCCCCAGTGCCTAGTGCAGTGTGTGGCATAGAGGAGGGGCTCAGCAGTTCGTTATTGGGAAAAAAAGAAAAGAAAAAAATAGGTGGATGATTGGATGGATAGATAAATGGAGCGGTCACTTTGGATTGAGAAAGACTGAGGGCCTCTGTGCTAAATATAAATACATCTAGAGCAAGTTATTTTTACCATATTAGCTTGATGTTTGCTAAGCAGATTTTCTTAGAGGAGACCAAATTAAGAAACCGTAAACCTCTCTTTTGTCAACTCGTGTATCAAGGCTACAAGTAACAGAAAAAAATCTGACTAATGGTGACCCTAACAAGTAGGGGTTATTTTTCCACATCTTAAGCTACTTCTGTTGGTTTCCTTTAAAGAACTATGCTCTTTTTGTCTCTCTGATCCAACCACTTTGCTGTGTTGAATATTTCAAATTTAGACTTGCTTTCTTGTGGTCATCTAATGGCTACCACAGTTCTGTGTCTCATGACCAGTTTCAAAGTTGTGATCCAACGAGACAGCTGGAAAGGGAGCTGCTTATCACCTTGCTCCTGTCTTTTTCTGAGGAAGCGAAAACCTTCTCTAGCATCCTCACAGAAAATTTTCCCTCAGGCCTCATTGGATTGAACAGGGCACGTGCCTACCCTGAGACCAGGGCTTCCAGCCTTTCCTGAGATCATAGAATCTCAAACTCTACCCAACAAACTGGGGTTCTCTTAGGAAGATGATGGGACTGTCTGGTGGGTAGACAACCATAGTGTCTGCCACATTTTCACACAAGGAAATGAACCCACCTGGTCGCTCCATGGGAGAAAAGACCTAACCACCTGCTCCCATAAAGATTATAGCCTAGTAAACCCCATGGGGTAGTTCTTCTCTGTCACATGGGGTCACTATGAGTTGGGAACTACTCGAAGGCACTTAACAACAACAAAACTGGAAAAAAAAAAAAAAAAAAAGACCCAAGTTCAAGTTCAGTGGAAATGAGTCATTTATAAGACTGTTATTTGTGATAAGGGGTTCAGGATCTGCAAGTCCCCAATTTGGGATTTTAATAATCCTGGGGTCACTATGAGTCAGATTCAACTCGACGGCAACAGATTTGGTTTGTTTTTTTCTTTTTTCTTTTGGTTGATTCGGTTTAAGCTGAGTAGAAATGTTTTTGTGGCTGTATGTCTCTGTTGCATTTTTTTTCCCCTCTTAGTTTTTCAATGACAGGAAAAAAAGAGGAGTAGAAGTTAAAATAGAGAAATATTTTCTGGAATTTCTGCCTTTGAAATACTGTAACGCTGACTAATGCCAGAGACCCTATACTGAAACTGGCCAAAGAACTGTTAACAAAATCCTTCCCCAACTAGACTGAGTGAAGAGAAAATAAGTAAAACAGTATTTGAGGGCATCAGAGAGAGGGCTTAGTGGTGAAGCTTTCTTTGCAGAGAGTGCAGGAATTTGAGGCCATTCAGTATGTCACCAGTATATCGTTTATGTTGCCTCTTCCCATGTTCAGTGTTCAGAAGAACAGAGGAAGAAAGGAAGCCACTTGTGAAGCCTTGTGAATAGTATGCGAAGACTACAGTGGAACTAAGTTCTTAGTTAAAGTGCAGACAGACATGCTTTAGGAATCCAAATTTGCCGTTTAAAAAAAAAAAGGTGTGCGTGTGAGAGAGAAAGCTTTTGACTTAGATGACAAATGCTTAATAATCAATTTCTATCATTTTCCACTTTTAAATAAGCCACCCAACAACTTAAATTCCTAAACAATTAAATAGGATTCCACGTCACAAGCATCAAAGCTCTTAAGCTTCAAAGAAATAACTTACGCATGTAAAAAAAAGTTCACCAGGACTTGCATATGATTTATTGCATTTCATATATTGAGGCGGTAAAAGGGCAGAACTGAGTCCAATCAAAGTTTTCTATTTATGTAATCTCTAATGTTAGCATTTAACCAAATCCTTGAACTGTACGATGTCTGACTTATTTCTCAAGTGATTAGAGATTAATAATATCTTGTTTTTATACAGGAGTTTCAAAGTCTCACGTGTAAAAAGCTTCAGAAAGATTATGCCTTAAGAAAAGGAGAAAAGACAGAATAGATGAATGCCAGTTGACTAAACTCTCTGAGGCCGAGTTTTGTTAAGAGGCCAAGTAAAGGAGAGAAAGGTGGAATTCACAGAGAGAGATACTGGTCTCTGCAGGGTGGCATTCACTGTCCCCCTGGGAAAATGCCAGAGGGCTGGGAGAATGGCTGTCCACTTGGAGCAAACACTGACCACTTAGCGCATCATGATAAATGGGGCTCATTCATGAAGGAAAACACTGCTCTTCTGAAAAGCACCCATATTGGCGAAGCACCCAGAAAATCCAAATGTATTGGAGATGCCTGGCAGGAGGGATCTGTGCTTCCTTCTGGGTCTTCTCTAAGGCGTTTTATTAACGTCCACAGTATTTTCTCCGTGGCAGCTAGGTCCAAACTGCCTAGAAGCAAACCTCTTGGCGTTGAAAACTGAGCCAGCCCTATTCAGAATTAACTTAAAGAAACACTGCCACCACCATAGATGCGGCCGACATTGTCTTTACTAGTTTAATTCTGTGAACTTTTTTTAAGGTACTAGAGCTTTGAGAAGGGGCATTGTTGGTACAGTGGTGGAATTCTCACCTTCCGTGTGAGATTTGTTGTTAGCTATAGTGAAGTCGGTCCCAACTCATGGCAACCCCATGTGTTACAGAGTAGAACTGCTTCATAGGGTTTTCTTGGCCGTAATCTTTACGGAAGCAGTTTGCCAGACCTTTTCTTCTGTGGAGCCACTGAGTGGGTTCGAGCCACCAACCTTTAGGTTAGCATCCAGTTGCAAATACCTTGCGCCATCCAGGAACCTTCCACATGGGAGACCTGGGTTCAATTCCTGGCCAGTGCACATCGTGCCCAGCCACCACTCCTGTCAGTGGAGGCTTGCATGTTGCTATGATGCTGAACAAGTTTCAGCAGAGCTTTCAGACTAAGATGAACTAGGAAGAAAGGCCTGACGGTCTATTTCCGAAAATCATCCAGTGAAGACCTTGTGGATCATGACCAGTCACGGGGATGACGCAGGGCCCAGCAGTGTTTTGTTCTGTTGTACATGGGTTCTCCATAAGTTGTGGTTGATTCAGTGTCAGCTAGTGACAACAGCAGAGCTTTAAGAATGAGAGGCAAAAGACTAGAAAACATGTCAGATGTGTTTAAAGATTCAGGCTCTAGTCCTGAGTTTATATGCATTGATTCTCAAGGGGGTGGGGCACCCTAGCCCACCCTCAGCGTGGTGTTTCAGAGAGGGGAGAAGTATCAGAATCTAAAGGGGGAGGTATGTGTAGTTTAAAAATCATCCATTATATTATTATTCACTTGAGAAAGGGGGAAATATTTATTTTCATAATACAAACATCAGAAAATGAAGTTCTACGGAATACTTCTGGCTGGTGGAGAGTATGCATTCATTCAGTAACAAAAAAAATATTTTATTGAATGCTTCGTCTGTGTCTGGCATTGCCTCGGGTACAGCAGTGGGCAAGCAAGATGTCCTTTGCTCATGGAGATTACATTCCAGTGAGGGAGAGGGCTAACAACAGATAGAAAATAGAGTGCCCAGAAGTGTTAAGTACTGGAAGAAAAGTAAAGCAGGGTCAGGGAAGAGAGAAAGGCCTCCCTGAGGAAGTGACACTGGGCACAGAGACCTGAAGGAAGTGAGGTAGCAAGATGTGCAGACACCAAGCAGAAGGTAGAATCAGTGTCAAGGCCCTGAGGCAGGAGGTTACTTGGCATATTTGAGGAGGAACAGGGTCAGAGTAGCTGGGCAGAGTGAGTGGGGCCGGTCATGTAGGGCTTCGTAGGCCAAGGGATGGGCTTCTGCGTGTGCACTAAGCATGATGGGAAGCCATTGGAGGGTTTTGAGCAGGGGAGTGAAGTGATCTGATTGACAAACTTCCTACCCAGTGGAAACTAGACTAGACTATTGAGGGGAGCAGAGTAAAGCCCAGAGGGTGGCTTGGACCAGGTCGAAGTGGTGGAGATGCTGAGACTTGATTGGATTCTGGAAGTATTTTGAAGGTCAGGCTGAAATGATTTGTTGATGGATTGATTGAACAGGAGTAGATGAATGAAGATTTTGGCTTGAACAAGGACATGAATGGTGGTGTCCTTAACTGAAACAGTATCCCTGGGGAGGAACACTGTGGGGAAGGTATTAGGAGTTTGGTTTTGGGCCATGGTTAAGTTTGAGATGCCTATTAAAGCATCCTAGGGAACATGTCAAGAAGTCAGATAAATAAGTCTGGTGTTCAGAGAAAAGGCTGGGGCTGGAGATGCAGGTTTGAGTCATCACATTTGGAGAAGAGAAGAGAATCCAGCAGAGGAGACCGAGAAGGTATATCAGGGTTTCTCAAGAGGGGTAGGGAAGAACATATCAGAATCTGGTTAGGGAGGGCCAGATTTTTATGGTTATCAAAAATGAGTGTGAGTTTAAAAGCGTTAAGACACACTCTCTTACATCAACGGTATCCACAGCTGCTCACAGAATTAGGGGAAATATGTTCACCAGAACAAAAACTTGCTTCCGCAACTGGTGGATAAATGGGAACCTAATTTGTGAATTACCTGTTCCATGGCCTTCCCCTACGCCACTGTGAACATTTCCGATGTAGATAATTAGATATAAACGTGTACATCCCAAAACTTTTTTTTTTTCCATCTGTTGGAAATTTAGAGTGTCAAATGAAGAGCTAATTCTTGTGGGGAGGAACATAAATACATAGAACAACAAAGTATGGCCCAAGGAGTCAAAGAACCTTGTAGACAAGTTGTTGATACAGATAACAAATAAGAAATGGGAGGCTCCAAGGAGAACAGTTGAGTATGGAAATAGCTAGCTTCACAGTCAGAACATTGTTTAAATGCCCTGAGCTGCCTTTGAAAAATCCCTTCCCAGTAGTATGGTGGAAGATAGATATGTTTTCTTGGCTCTGGGATTTGGGAGTTGGCTTTTTTTTTTTTTTTTGCCCCTTGGCGTAGTGCGTATATGCTTGTTTATCTCACAGAAGGATGGTCAGCAAATTATCCACATAGTTCAGAATGTATGTGAAATAGAAAGGTGTGTAAGAATATCTGGTAGAGGGAGGTAAAAACTAATTTTAAAATAGAGGCAGCAAAGGTGGCTTTACCCAGGAAGCAAGTGGAAGGTATAAAGAACAGGTAGTTTGTACCAGATGTACTGGTTTTCTTAGGGTTGCCTTGTTCCTTGCTGAATTGTGGCTTTGGGTGGATCATGTTGAACACAGCTTTTTGTTTTGTTTTTTAATAAGCTGTTGATCTCCTGATGATACAAGAACAGGTGAACAAATCCCTCAATCTATCTCATCTACTCCTCTGGTTGGTTTTCAATGACAAAAAGATTCTCAATGTTTTCTTTTCCCTTTAAAAAAAAATTTTATTGTGTTAAAGTATATGTAACAGAAAATTTCCTACTTTAACCATTTTTAAGTATACAATCCAGTGACATTAATTACATTCACCAAGTTGTTACCACTGTCCATTTCCAAAAAATTTTATCACCCTAAACAGAAACTTGGTATCCCTTAAGCAGTCACTTCCCGTTCCCACCTCTCTTCCCCGCAGCCCCTGGTAACTACTGATTAACCTTTTCTCTATGCATTTACCTATTCTAGATATTTCACATAAATGGGATCATATAGTATTTGTCCTTTTTATTCTGACGTATTTCACTCAGCATAGTGCTTTCAAGGTTCATCCACCTCGTAGCATGTATCAGAATTTTCGTTTCTGATAATATTGTATTGTATGGATATACCACATTTTGTTTATCCATTCATTTGTTGGTGGACACTGGAGTTGTTCCCACTGTTTGGCTCTTGTGAAAAAATGCTACAGTGAACACTGGTGTAAGCCAACCATGCTTTGGTAGCTGTGATTTAATACTGAACTATTCAGTGGAGTCAAAGCCCCAAATCAGGGTGGAGTATTTCATAGCACATCATCTCCACGTGTCTGTGAATGTCTGGGACGTGGAGGAAGTGGCTCTCAGCCTCACCTGAGGAGTAATTCTCATTTATTTCTTCTCCTTGATTCCCAAGTCCTGGAGAAAAAAGCTCATCCACACCAAAGGTCAGGCAGGGTGAAAACAAAACCTTCCTTTCTTGTTTTTCTGATCCAGACTTCGGGCAGTGCCCTCTGCTACATCCTGCTCTTATTGTGATGCCTGACACTACGCAGCAGACATAACCTGAATATTTCTGCAATGACTTTATCTCACTGTCTGACTGAAAGTGTCTCATGAGAAGAGCGATATGATTAGAGAACTGGGCCTCGTGGACAGAATGATTATTTTCAACATACAGCAGACTCTCAGGCACCCACAAGGCTCCAGTAAAGCTGGAATTTTCAGAGGGAAAATAGTTATCACGTATATTAAACCAAAAAACCAAACGTGCTGCCCTCGAATCAGTTCCGACTCATAGCGACCCTGTAGCCACTCTGTGGGAGAAATATGTGGCAGCCTGCTTCCTTAAAGATTTAGAGCCTTGGAAACCCTGTGGGGGCAGTTCTTCTCTGTCCTATGGGGTACTATGGGATGAGTGAATCACATAAATTATCAGAGAGAAATTCTTCTAAATTTACCCTTAAATTTTTGTTTTATTTTTCTGAGGCTAATTAAACAATTTGATCCTCTTGATTAGTTAATTCTTGAATAGCCCTATTCAAGCATGGTTGGATTTTGAAAATATTTTTTCGTTGAAAACCAACCCAAACTGTATTGGAGATCATTGTTTTTTTTAAGAGATAGATTCTAAGACCCATATCTTCATCCATTCCTGTATCAAGAGAAGTGACCAAAGAAGCCTGAGTCTCGGTAACAGGATTTAATGGCAGGCTCTTGACAATGACCAGTTTGAAGTCTTTCTGCATCTTCTGCTGACTGAAGGCTGCATCAGCTACATACTTTAGTCATCACCCCTGTTGTAAAGAAAGGAGTGCTTCTTGAAGAGGGTATGCTTCCCTTTATCAAACATGAACAGTGTGCAGCCAGCTGCTCATAGTTCCCTCTGCCTTGATCACTAGCCCTGTAGCAAAAGCTTAAGTACAGCCATCATCTCATCCACAACTCTTGGTAATTCTATTTTCTGTAGTTGTAGGCCCAAATTTTCACTGTCATTCACTTAATAAAGATTTATCCACCACCCTCTGCCTGTCAGATACCATAAAGTAATATCCTATTGTGACCGTGTTTATTGGAAACTACATCGTGTTCTTTGTCTTCTGAACCTTCTTAACTCTGACTGTTGAACAGTGAGACTGTTGTGACTGGGTGAGATGCTGTAAGATCCCTAGTTAACAAAGAAACGTGAAAATGTGTTTACCGCTCTTTGTAGGTAAGTAGACGAACTTATTTTAGAAAGACTTTCAGTATCAAAGCCAAAAGATATTTGGCCTGAAATCTCCATTAACAACAACCAAAAATTAAATTTAGACTGGTGTTCTGGCTCGTTGCTGTTTTTTGTGATATTAAGTGGGTGATTCTTTCAGCATGATAGATACCAGTCACTATGCCCTCAGCTAGTCTTTTTGCTTTACAAGTATTATTGAGTATTAGTTATTGCAAATGATATAGGATCCCCACACAAATCCCCAAGATATCTCAGAGGGCCCCATAGCTCAAAGAGTCTAGGTTAACTTCAGGATGGGGCGAAGGGGTGGGGGGCAGGTAGATCCCATACAAAAACCTGCTGCATAAACCCTGTTGCCCACTTGCACCTCACAGGCTCCATCAGAAGTAGGATGACCAACTGTCTACGTTTGTATGGGACTGAGGGAATTCCTAGGACATGAGACTTTCAATGCTAACAATGGAAAGTCCCAGGCAAACCAAGATGAGTTTCTTTCCCTAGTCAGGAGGAGGATCAGGTAACAGAAAGGAGTATCAGTAAATACTGTGTTCTAAAACCAGAAACTTACCTGTAAGATGGAGATAATTTTGTCTTCCTCCTGGGGTTATGGTGAGGATCAAAGTTTCCGGTGCACAGTAAATGTTCAATAAATGGTAGCAGTTATACTTTTTTTTTTTTTTCAGTTGCCGTCAAGTCGACTCCAATTCATGGTGATCTCACACGTGTCAGAGTAGAGCTGTACTCTACAGGGTTTTCAATGGCTGATTTTTTTGGAAGTGGATCACCAGGCATTTCTTCTGAGGTACCTCTGGGTGACTCTAAACTCCAGCCTTTCCATTGGCAGCTGAGCGTGTTAGCATTTGCATCACCCAGGGACTCCTAGTAGTTATACTTACCTGTTCACTATTCCAGTCTGTTGGGTTGGGTAGCTGGCTATTATTTTTTCCTTGAAATTAGGGACCAACATTATCTCTGACGAAGTCGTGCATGTGGGGCAGTCTGTCTCCTTGCCCCCCAGAGGCCTGTCACCTAGAAGAGTCTTGGCTTTTCTCTCAGTCAGTCAGCAGTAGCTCTTTCTGATAGTAAATCTTGTTAGAGGTCCTGGATCATTTCCATGGACTTCATGGTTCTCATTGTAGTTGCCCCCTGTGAGTTTTGCCTCACTACCATGTCATAGGTAGTAAGGCTTCTCTCTGACCTGGATTCTTTGCTTCAGCACGCAGAACTCTTGGCAGCCCTAGGGTGCACATGTACTCCCTTCCTCTCAGGCCTTTGCACAACCTGTTCCCTCTGCCTTGATCACACTTTCCTCCTTTTGTCTTCTGGTTAACTCTGGTCATTCCTTACACTTCAACTCAGATGCCTCTTCCTCCTGGAAGCCTCCTGTGATCATCCCAGACTGGTATAGGTACTCCTCCTCTGTACTCTAGTGTTGCTTGTACTTATACTGCAGTTAGATTATGTGTCACCGGAGCTGTAACTGCCTGGTAGTTGTCTGTCTGCCCTACTGTAGATTCCTTGAAGGGAGAGACTGTATTGTATTCTCTGTGATACCTTTAGCACCTTCCACATTGCTAGGCATGTAGTAGGTTCAGGGAGGCTTGTAAGGAGTAGGATGGTAAAAGAACCATCAAGGAACAAGCTACCTTCATCTTCAATTTGCTTTGGCATTGCTGTGGCTCTGTAGGTCACTGTCCTTCCATTCTTCCTTGGGAGACAAAAGGTACATAGACCTTTCTGAAAAGAGCCACACCCTCTCCTTTCAGGGACCACCATGAAGATTAGTTAGGCCTTAGTTTACCCTGTAAGGCACTGGGCATGTCATGAAAATATATACAAAATGACCAACCCAAATTGCCAGGGGTTACATATATATCAATACGGAGATGTGGGAACTGAGAGAATATGATATAGAGCCGGGGGACATACAACTTAATGTTTATTTGTATATGCATAGAACAAAAATATTTCTACTGTAACAAATTTTAATACAATGTGAAAACTTCCTTCAGTTCTGAAGATCTGATGACTCACAGACTGTACTGTATTAAATTGTGGGTTTTGGATATTTTCATTTCAAAATTTGATCCAGATTATTTTTCTTTCTCCTTAGTGAACATTAATTGCTTCCTGTGAATTTTGTGATATTAGGAAACAGATGTTTCATATTTTTATCTGAGTTTTTCCCAAATGCTGAAGCAGGACTTCTGAGTTTGAATGCGTGTGTATGTGGGTATATGTGCGTACACAGTAGATTTTTGAGAAATGAGTTATGTCAGACTTGGCAAATGAAAGCATAACAGATATATCTACAGAATTACACAGATTTGAGTGAGGTTGGAAGCATTTTTAGACATTCTGTTTAATGTAGTTTAGTATTGTTTAGGTGGAGCCCTGGTGGCACAGTGGTTAAGAGCTTGGCTGCAGACCAAAAGGTTGGCAGTTCGAATCCACCAACCGCTCCTTGGAAACCTTATGGGGCAGTTCTTCCATGTCCTGTAGGGTCACTATGAGTCGGAATGGACTCGATGGCAGTGGGCTTTATTGTTTGGGTAATGTAGCCTTCTGGCCCAAGAATATATTTGAACATCTCATGATAGTACACTTGCCATTAATAAGGAGTAGTGCAGCAAAAGCATGTAGTTAATGCAGCCTGTACTGTAATGCTCTGATTTTAACCAAGTTGTGGTTTTTTTTTTTTAACTGTTGTCTCTTAACAGTAAAAAATTCTTCCCCCCATCTCTCTGTACAACACTGAAGAGTGCCTCCACTGTGCAGAGACAGGTGCTAGACCCTTTGGGAGATACAGACCCAAGTAAGATATGGACCTTTGGGACCATACTGTCTAGTAGAAGAGGTGAAATCTATTCTGGAAAACCTGTGCTAAAAGATGTTGTTAGTTGCCATTGAACTGGCTCTGTCTCATGACAACCTTATGTATAAGAGAACACAGCGCTGCCAGGTCTGCCTCATCTTGGTTGTCATTCATATGTGCGGTATCATGGATCACTTTTGTGTGGCCTTTCTCGCCATGGTCTTGTAACTCCCACTCAGGTGATTGGGCGGACTGTGTAGATAAGGTAACTGCAGCTCACCAAGGGGATTGGTCAGTCTTGACAAACTGCTGGGCGTAAAACGAGCCACCCCAGAGGTGGGAAGGAGAAGAGCCTACCACCATGGAGGAAGGAGAGACCAGCAGGAGACAGCGCAGTGGGCTTCCCAGACCATGGAGAGAGAAGGCTGAGGGCCTTTGAGCGGACACTGAGGGCCAGGGAGAAGTGTGCCTGTGAGCATGACTGCGAAGAGGCCCTCCTGATGAAAAACTGTATCCTGAGCATTCCCCAACCTGAATTGTAACCTGTTATTTCCCTAATAAATCCCATAACTGTGAGTATAGCCTGTGAGTACTGTGTAGCCATTACAGTGAATCATCAACCTAGCAGAGAAGTAGAGTGCCATAGGAGGGACGGTTGGTGTCAGAATTGGTAAAGATGACAGAGAGAGAAGCCATGTCTGACCTCTGCCTCATGGGAATCAGCCTTGGGCTGTTGGTCTTGATTCTCCTTCCCCCTTGTGAAGTCAGTGGAGGTCAGACACTGCCCCCACACCATTTTTACAGTATGTTTGAATCCATTGTTGCGGCCATTGTGTAGTGCCTTCTACCTTAGGGGGTTCATCTTATAGCACTACATCAGACAGTGTTTTGTTGTGATCCATAAGGTTTTCATTGGTTAATTTTCAGAAGTAGATCACCAGGCCTTTCTTTCTAATCTTTCTTTGTCTGGAAGCTCCACTGAGTCCTTTCCACTGTGGGTGACCCTGCTGGTAATTGAAATACAGGTAGCATAGCTTCCAGCATCACAGCAGTACACAAGCCACTACAGTATGACAAACTGACGGATGAGTAGAAAGTAGTAAAGGTTAGAAACGCAAAGAGAGAAGTGGTTTCATTGAGCCAAGGAGTGAGGGAGCACTTGGAGCAAAAAATAAAGCAAAACCTAATTTAGGACTAAGTTATTTAAATTATTTTAACTGCATAAAAACTGCATCAAGACAGTCCATTATGTATGCCATCATTTTGGTGGGTCTCTAAAATAATACTAACATTTCTGGAGAGCCTCCAGTGCAGCAGACACTGTTCTCTAATGCTTTGTGTACAGGTTTTCTAATAGGAAATGATAGGAAGCTGGTGCTTCGTGATAACCTGTTTTGTTATTACATCTCTTCATTTTACCTCACAAGCTTCCTTTCACTTGTGAGAAAGAGAGCTCAGTGAAAGAGGGACTCATAGTCGGGTCTTGGCCAACTCCAGGATGCAGTGACCCAGTATCGGTGGCCTGACCTGTCTGAGTCTCAGTTTTCTCTGCTGTACAATGGGAATTGTCATCCTCCAGCTCATCTCCCAGGGTTGCTGTGAAGATCAAAGAAGAGATGGGTGTAAAGCAACTTTGAAAAGTAATCGAAATCCAAATGTTTTGCCAAGAAGTTTATGCATGAGGTTTATACAAAATGTGATTGTTGCTTATTATTTATTAAAAGGTTGTATAAATGAAAAGATGGTTATCTTAAAACTGTGAAAGTGTTGGGGATATATTTGTAGCACATATAATATTAACTCTTTTTTTTTTTTAGTTTTATTT
>NW_004443939.1:14584415-14630722 GCF_000243295.1 Trichechus manatus latirostris | reverse complement strand
GTTTTATTTATTTTGTTGTTGAGAATATGCACAGCAGAACATAAACCAATTCAACCGTTTCTACACGTACCATTCAGTGACATTGATTACATTCTTTGAGTTGTGCAACCATTCTCACCCTCCTTTTCTGAGTTGTTTCTACCCCATTAACATAAATTAATGCCCCCTACGGTTCCTGTCGAATCTTTCGAGTTGCTGTTGTTAATTTGATCCCATATATAGATAGTTATTAAAAGAGCGTAATGCCTAAGGCAGACATTTTTTACTTGTTAAGCTAAACTGTTATTTGGTTTTAAGAAGACTTCAGGGGATAATTTAGGTTTAGGGTTTAAAGATTATCTCAGGACAGTGGTTTCAGGGGTTCATCCAACCTTCATGGCACCAGGAAGTCTAGAGTCTGTGAGAATTTGAAATTCTGCTCTACATTTTCACCCGTTTGGTCATAATTCTTTTATAGAATCTTTGATCAAAATGTTCGGTAATGGTAGCCAGGCACCATCCAGTTCTGCTGGTCTTATGGCAAAGGAGACAGTTGTTCATGGAGGCAGTTAGTCACACATTCCATATCCTCCTCCTATTCCTGAGTCTTCGTCTTCCTCTGTTGTTTCAGGCAAATAGAGATAAATTGTTGTACTTGGATGGCCACTTGCAAGTTTTTAAGACCCCAGACGCTATACCACTAACTAGGCAGTAGAACAGAGGCACTAAACATGTTATTAGGCCAATTAACTGGGATGTCCCATGAAACCATGACCCTAAACCTCCAAACCAAGGAACCAAATCCTTGAGGTTTTTGGTTGTATATAAGTAGCCTCAGCAGCTATCCTTTTTTTGATCATTGTTGTAAATATATTTATCACACGACTTTTGCCAGTTCAACTTTTTACAGGTGTACAACTTATTGACAGCAATTACAGTAATCGGCTGTGCAACCCAACCCTTAATCAGTGTGATATTTCCATCAGTGTTAACCACCCCCTTCTTCTCTCTTGCCCCTGGTAACCACTAATAAACTTTGTTCTCTGTACATTGACTTTTTCTTGTCTTTTTATATAAGTAAGATTATACAACTGTTGTCCTTTTGTGATTGATTTATTTCACTCAGCGTAATGTCTTCCAGCTCCATCCATATTGTAGCATGTATCAATACTTCATTTCTCCTACTGGCTGAGTAGTTGTATGTACCACATTTGTTTATCCATTTATCTGTTGATGGGCATGTAGATTGTTTCCACCTTTTGGCTATTGTGAATAGTGCTTCGGCGAACATTGGTGTACATGTCTGTTTGAGTCTCTGCTTTCAAGTCTTTTGGGTGTATACTGAGGAGTGGAATTGCTAGGTTAAACAGTAGTTCTATTTTTATTTTTTTGAGGAATTGCCACACTGTTTTTCACAATGGCTGTACCATTTTGCATTCTCACCAGCAATGGATAAGGACTCCAATTTCCCCACATCATTGCCAACGTTTATTGTTTTGTTGTTTTCTGAACTGCCGACCTTTTGTTTAGCAGCCGTGCTTTTAACCACTGAGCTACCAGGGCTCCTTAGCCATCCTAGTGGGAGTGAAATGTGGTTTTGATTTGCGTCTCTCTGATGGCTAATGATGCTGAGCATCTTTTCATGTGTTTGGTGGCCATTTGAATCTCCTTGGTGCAATGTCTGTTTAAGTCCTTTGCCCATTTTATGCTTGGGTTGTTTATCTTTTTGTTGTATTATGATAACTCTTGATTGTGATGAACGATAAAGAACTCATTCAAATTCATAAGAAAAAATACCAAGACCCTAGTACATGAAGGAGCAAAAAATATAATCTTACTGTTTTTCAAGGTGATAAACCATTAATAAACAAACATGGATGGAAAAATGTTCATCCCCACTAAAATCTTAGAAATACAAAACAAGACAGCATCAACAATACCATTTTATGTGTAAAATGTCAGGGTCTCAGAAATTGTTTATTATTTTGTAATCATATGATATGTTAATAAAGTTCTTTTAAAAAGCAAAAAAAAAACAAAAAACACCCTAGCAGTTCTACCATAAGAAATTTAAGATAGTAGAAAAATAAGTTAAAGGAATGAAAAAGCTGTAGAATTAAGATGTCCAATATAATCGTTTTTGTAATAGCAAAAACTGGAAATAGCTTAAATATATAGCATTGGGGAAGTGATTTAATAAATTATGGATTTCAACATGAGGGACTTAATTAGGTCCTTTAAAAAGATCATTATGAATATATATAGATACACACAAATATTTAAAATTTAAAATGAAATTAAAAAGAAAAATCGTTTATGGAGTCTTTCCTATGACTCCTAGGCACTGTGCTAACGTTCTCCCATGTTACCCTTACAGCAACAATATGCACAAGGTATTATTAGTCCCATTATACTTTAGAAAATTGAGGCTTAGAGGGGTAAATTGCTCAAGGCCTCGTAGCTTGATAGTTGAGGAGTCAACATTCAAATCTAGATCTGTCCAACTTCAAAGCCTTTGCTAGGGTTACTACCAAATACTGTAGCATATAAACTATGACTTTGAAGTCCCTGGGTGGTGCAAATGGTTAAGACACTTGGCTGCTAACCAAAGGTTGGCGATTTGAGTTCACTCAGTGGTACCTTGGAAGAAAGGCCTGGTGATCTACTTTCAAAAAATCAGCCATTGAAAACCCTATGGAGCACAGCTCTACTCTGGCACATGTGGGGTTGCCATGAGTCAGAATTGACTCAATGTCAACTGGTTCTACAGTCATATAAAAACACATATCTGTTGGGTAACAGGCAAAAATAGATAGCAGCACTAGGATGGTGGATATACGGGTAAATTTCAAAGAAGCTTGCTATCCTTTTAAAATTACATTGACTTTTCAGTCGTAAAATGGAAAATTAATATGTTGAGTATAAAATTTCAATTTACCGTTCTCACTTTTTATGTATTTTCTTAAAGTTTGGCAAAGTAGGAATACATGTGTATTTTTAAAATTTCACACTGACCTTGACATTGTCAGAATACTTCCCCCAACCTATCCACAAGTTAGTTGAGGACATACAGTACCAGCTCCTCAATTAAAAAATTAATTTTTAAGCCCCTAGAAGCTCTTGGTAGATTAAGAACAGAGACCAAGTAGAGGAATTTCTCCTAATGAACAGCCTAAATCAGCTCTTCCAGCCAGGAAGGAGCCTGTCTCAAGGCCGAGATGATGAGGTGCTGCCATTTGGATAAAGTAAGCCACTTCACCCACTTGGGGTGCACCTTTCTCTGGGACAGAAGCCCTTGTACAATGCTGCAAAATGTCACCATCTTAGTTGCAACCGTCTTTTACCTTTGGGGCTCAAGACTTGATTTTTTGAAACATATAGCATTACCTTATCAAGTCAGGAGCCCTGCCAACATTTACTTAGAACAGACAGATATCTCCGATGGACTCGAGGTACAGGGTATATATCTTTCAACTTTGCCTGTCTTTATGGAACATGTACCTTTTATCTCAACACTAGGGTGCTTTATATGTTTCAAAGGCTTTTCTAGATCTGTTTTGCCATTTGAGATAACATATCAGAATTTGCAAGTGAAAACATAATAGACCTGTCTAAAGAACAGAGATGTGTCCAGATCTGGAAACATTCTCCAACATATTGTTCAATATGTCCATTCCGGGTAGCACCTCATTTTGTAGGGAGGGAAGTTGAGGCATATATGTTAAGTGATTTGCTTAAAGTCACTGGTAGTGAAGACAGGAATTCAGGTCCATCAACCCAGTTTCCGTTCCTCTCTCCCACAACGTATATATTATTTCCTAGAGGATAAAAGTGAGACTAGAAATGAATGTGTTCTTAGATCAGAACCTGTCATGGATTGAATTGTGTCCCCTAAAAATATGTGTCAACTTGGTTAGGCCATGATTCCCAGTATGTGTGGTTGTCCTCCATTTTGTGATTGTAATTTTGTGTTAAAGAGGATTAGGGTGGGATTGTAACACGCTTACTAAGGTCACATCCCTGATCCAATGTAAAGGGAGTTTCCCTGGGGTATGGCCTGTACCACCTTTTATCTTACAAGAGATGAAAGGGAGGCAAGCAGAGAGTTGGGGACCTCATAAACCAAGAAAGAAGCACCAGGAACAGAGCACATCCTTTGAACCAGGGGTTCCTGTGCAGAGAAGCTCCTAGTCCAGGGAAGATTGATGAGAAGGACCTTCCTCCAGAGCTGACAGAAAAAGCCTTCTCCTGGAGCTGACACCCTGAATTTGGACTTCTAGCCTACTAGACTGTGAGAAAATAAGTTTCTCTTTGTTAAAGCCATTCACTTGTATTTCTGTTATAGCAGCACTAGATGACTAAGACAGAACCCAATTGCCATTCACAGCTAAATTCTTCCCAGGGCTGTCATTTTGTATTTTATACTGCAGCAAACTTTGTAGCAATGAAAGGAGTCCAACAGGTTATCATGTACATTCTGATAAGCCCTGTCCAGTAGAACTGTTGCAATGATAGAAATGTTCTATACCTGTACTGTCTGATGCAGTAGCCACTTCTGTAGCTATTTGACCACTTAAATGTGGCTCTTGGAACTTGGGGCAGTGAGTTTTTAATTGTATTTAAATTTAAATACCCACGTGTGGCTAGTGGTTTTGTATTGCACAGCACAGTTCAAAACTTCTAAACTGTTTTCTTGACGTCTCCACTTGGATTTCTCAACCTTAACAAGGTCAAGTCAGAATTCTTGATTTTCTTTCCTCCTGCAATCTGTTTCTCCTCCTCCAGTAAATGAAGCCATTGTTGACCCAGTTGCTTGAGCCAAACACCTGGGAGTCATCTTGAGTGCTTCTTCTCCCTCATCCCGGACATCCATTCATTAGCAAGTCCTGATTGTTTTGCCTCCAAAACCCATACTGAATCTGCCCACTTCTCTCCATCTCTACTGCTCTTCCCGAGGCCATAGTACATCCTGTCTCACCTGGATAACTGCAGTGGCCTCGTTATGGGTCACTGTCAATCTCCTCTGTCCCCTTCCAATCTCTTCCCCATACAGCTGCCAACGAGGCCTTGTTAAACTCTTCATTAGGTCACACCACTCCCTGCTTGCATGAAAAATTCGTAGAACTAGTCACTGTTTGAAATTGTCTTATGTACTTATTTGTATACTCATTTATTTTCTGTTTCCCATACAATGTAAGGGCCCGTAAATCAGACACCTTGTCTACCTCATTCACTGCTGTATCTCCAGCACCTACCACAGTGCCTGGCACATAATTTGCACTAGTAAACCTCTCAATAACAGCTAAATTAATGTTTATTGCATTTTTAACTGCAAGTGGGGATGAGCTATATAGCAAGAGTCAAAATACAGAATTATAATTTGGTTTCTAATAAGGTATGCTGATGATATCTGTATACATGAGATGTTGGTGGGTTTTTTTGTTTTTTTTTTTTTTTAACATGTTGGATGCAATAGGAAGGGTGGATGTTATGGCTAATTGCATTTAACTGTGAATTGTTAGGCTGGGCCAGGGTCCTGATGCAGTCTCTGACATGAGCTAGAAAGAGTGCCTTTTCTCCCTATAGGTCCGTGTAGTCCCAGATCTTGAAACGTTGGTCCTCCCACTGTTACAGAAAGAGGAGCGTGTCCTCCTCCGAGGTCACTTTTCACATCCCTCCAAGGGGAGTTTAGATCGTGATGGAAAGAAACGTATTATGGAACTTCAGGGTAAAGAATGACAAAGTCATGCCAGGGCAGCGAGAGAGATTTACAATATGTGGCTCCTGTAAAAATAAATAAATATTTGAAATAGACTTATATAAAAAGTTATTTGAAACCAAGAAAACTTTAAGAAATAGAACTTTGTGTCCTTTTTCCTTGAATATTGCATTTTTTAAAAAGGGAAGTGTTTTTTTCTGGCATTCCTTTGTAATGGCCAGCCAGATTTTCAGAGGGCGTGTTATTACTTAGATCCGTGTGCAAAGTAAAACGAAGCCAATGGACTTGTTGGAGGTATGGTCAGGCCTGCCAAGCTCTGGGTTACTTCTCTCTCTCTGATACTGAACAGACCAAGGAAGTGATCATCCTGCTGGCACTGGCTGGATTTAAAAGATGAAGTTAAAGTTTACTTTGTTAAAGTACATATTCAGAGACTTTTTTTTCCCGGTGTGTTTTTATTAGACTTGAGTTTATAGCCCCGTTCCCCTTCCCTTTGTCCTTCCAATACAGTTCTAGTGTTTTTTCCAATGTGTGCTTTTATTGAGCATCTGTTGTATACCTAACACTATGCTAGGTCCTGGGGAGACAAAGATGAATTAGACACATTCTTAGCCTTCAGGGATTCTGCAGTCAAGGGGGTAGAAGGACCAGTTGACAAAAAGTTGAAATGCAGGATGATACATGCAATAACAGGATAGTACAAGGGCAGTGAGAGCAGAGGGCAGTGGAACATAATGGAAGGCAGGTATGGAGTAGCTATTAAGAGTGTAAAGTTTGGAACCAGACTGTCTTCACAATCTGGCTCTGCCACTTATAAGCGCTGTGACCTTAGGCTAATGACTTAACCTCTGCCTCAGTGTGCTCACTTGCTAAATGGAATAATAAAAGAACTTAACTTCATAGGATTGTTGTTGTTGTGTTGTTAGGTGCCATTGAGTCCATTCTGACTAATAGCAACCCTCTGTGTTCCAAAGTGAACTGCCCCATAGGATTTTCTTGGTTGTGGTCTTTACGGAAGCAGATTGCCAGGTCTTTCTCCCACGGAGTCCCTGGATGGGTCTGGACTGCCAACCTTTCCGTTGAGTCGATTGTTGTTGTGTCGTTATGTGCACCTGGAATAGTACCTGACACATTTGTTGTTGTTAGTTGCCATTGAGTCGATTACGACTCATGGCGATCCTATGTGTGCAGAGTAGAACTACTCTGTAGGGTTTTCAAGGCTGTAACCTTTTGGAAGTAGATCGCCAGGCCTTACTTTCAAGGTATCTTTGGGTGGGTTTCAACCACCAATCTTTCAGTTAGTGTTAGCACTTCACCATTTGCACCACCCAGGATTCACCTTGCACGTTATCTCCGTAAAAATCAGCTTTTATTATTGTTATCAGTAGTAGTAATAGTAGTCACCTAGGATGTAGTATTAGCGTTAGTAGTGCTGTTGTTGTTGTTAGGTGCCACTGAGTTGGTTCTGACTCACAGCAACCCTGTGTACAATGGAACGAAACACTGCCTGGTCCTGTGCCATCCTCACAATTATTGTTATACTTGAGCTCACTGTTGCAGCCACTGTGTCAATCCATCTCGTTGAGAGTCTTCCTCTTTTTCATTGACCCTCTGCTTTTCTAAGCATAATGTCCTTTCCAGGGTCTGGTCCCTCCTGATAACATGTCCAAAGTACATGAGACGAAGTCTTGCCATCTTTGCTTCCAAGGAGCATTCTGGCTGTACTTCTTCCAAGACAAAATTGTTCATTCTTCTGGCAGTCCATGGTATATTAAGTATTTTTTGCCAACACGATCATTCAAATGCATCAATTCTTCTTCGGTCTTCAGTCGAACTTTCACATGTATATGAGGTGATTGAAACACCATGGTTTAGGTCAGGCACACCTGAGTCCTCAGAGTGATATCTTTGCTTTTTAACACTTTAAAGAGATCTCTATAGGGTCACTATGAGTTGAAATTGACTCAACGGCCACAGGGTTTTTTTTTTGTTTTGTAGCCGATTTGCCCAATGCAATATGTCATTTGATTTCTTGACTGCTGCTGCCATGGGCATTGATTGTGGGTCTAAGTAAAATGAAATACTTAACAACTTCAATATTTTCTCAGTTTATCATGATGTTGCTTATTTGGTCCAGTTGTGAGGATTTTTGTTCATCAGTAAATGCTTCAAGTCCTCTTCACTTTCAGCAAGGAAGGTTGTGTCATCTGCATATTGCAAGTTGTTAATGAGTCTTCCTCCAGTCCTGATGCCACATTCTTCACATAGTACAATGTCTCAGATTATTTGCTCAGCATACAGATTGAATAAGTATGGTGAAAGGATACAACCCAGACACACACCTTTCCTGACTTTAAATCACACAGTATCCTCTTGTTCTGTTCAAAGGACTGCCTCTTGGTCTAAGTACAGGTTCCACACGAACACAATTAAGTATTCTGGAATTCTCGTTCTTCGCAATGTTATCCATAATTTGTTATGATCCACACAGTCAAATACCTTTGCATAGTCGGTGAAACACAGGGAAACATCTTTCTGGTATTCTCTGCTTTCAGCCGAGATCCGTCTGACATCAGCAATGACATCCCTTGTTCCACATCCTCTTATGAATAATGTAGTAGTAAATTGTCAAAGGATTTGAGTGAATACTACTTTACTTCTGTTACTGCAGAGAAGTTGTCCCTAACCCAGCCAGGGGAGTTCACAAAGGCTCCTAGAAGTAGTGACACTTGACCTGAGACTTGAAGACAGGCTGGCACTGTAGGGAAAGGATATGTTTGGCAGAAAGAACAGAATCAGCAAAGGCACAGTGGAGTAGAGAGCGTGGGGCGTTTAGGTCTTTGTGGCTGAAGGACTCAGTGCCTGTGGAAGAGTGCCCAGGAAGGAGGGCAGGCACGAGTTCACAGAAGGCTTAGACAGGGCTGAGGAGCTTGGATTTGACCCGAAAACCTGGAGAAGCCACTGAAGGACGTTCAGCAGGCTCAGGGCTTGCCTTGTGGGTCTGGGCAGCAGTGCCCCACAGTGGCCTCAGCCCACAGTCTGTTGATTCCAAACAGTGTCGCTGGCTAGCCTGCTTCCCTGTGGTTTGGGTAGGGAGTTGGAGTGCGCAGATCTGATTTTGCTCACTGGGTATGAGTTCTTTGGGACCCATGAATTAATGAACTGAAAAGTATTCTTTTTCTTAATTCCTTTATACTTGGTTCTTCTTCTCTCTCTGCTCCTGCTAAAATAGATTCAGGGATATTTTACAGACCCCTTTGAGAATCTGATGAAAGCAATAGAGCCTTCCCTCAGAAAAAGCACGAAGACTGGATTTTCTGTAGACCCCACGTTAACTTCTCCCTTCATTCCCACCAGTCATCCAACTGAGGCCCTAGACCAAATGCCTTCTTTCTGACCCCAGGCCTGCTTTTGGTTTTCGTGTTCCTACCCCAAATTGTTCTTAACCTAATTCGCTAGCATGTCCCATAACTCTCCCATCTGCCATCACCATTATTACCTAACCAGGTATCATGAGCAGACTTGGGTCACTCAATGGTTACAATTAAAATTTAAAGTAATTATCTTATTTGTGGTATATAATTTAATTGAGAGTATAGTGATTAAGAGTATGGGCTCAGGAGGCAGACTGCTTAGATTAGAATCCCAACTCTGTCACAGACTTATAACCACGCGTAAATTACTTAACTTCTGTCTGCCTCCGTGCCCTCATTTACAAAATGGGGGTGATAATATATTTATCTCATGAAGTTACTGTGAGAATCAATTGTGATAACCGAAGAAAGTGATGAGAACAGTTTCTGGCACATAGTAAATTCTGTATAGTATTTGCTCTTATTACATTATTATTTCTACTAAAATGGCATCACCGAAGGGGGTAATGAGGAGTTACAGGAGAATGAAAATAGATGTATATGAAACCTCCATATGCATTGGACTTGCTTTGGTGCCATGCTGTACCTGAAAGCCAAGAATAGATTCCCTAGACCTTTGCTGTCCAGTATGCGTGACTATTGTTGTTGTTGTTAGGTGCCGTTAAGTCGGTTCCAACTCATAGCAACCCTATGTACAACAGAACAAAACGCTGCCTGGTCCTGCACCCTTCTCATGATTGTTGTTACGCTTGAGCCCATTGTTGCAGCCACTGTGTCAGTCTATCTCGTTGAGAGTCTTCCTCTTTTTTGCTGACCTTCTGCTTTACCAAGCATGATGTCCTTCTCCAGGGACTAATCCCTCCTGATAACATGTCCAAAGTATGTGAGACGTAGTCTCACCATCCTTGCCTCTAAGGAGCATTCTGGCTGTACTTCTTCCAAGGTAGATTTGTTTGTTCTTTTGACAGTCCATGGTATATTCAGTATTTATTCTTTACTAACACCATAGTTCAAAGGCTTCGATTCTTCGTTGGTCTTCCGTATTCATGTGTGACTATTGAGTACTTGAAATGTGGTTTGTCTGAGTTAAGATGCACTGGATTTTGAAGATTTAGTATGAAAAGAAGGATATAAAATATCTAATCAATAATTTTTTATATTGATTACATGTTGAAATGATAATATTCTGAATAAATTAAATGTTATTAAAATTAATTCCACCTGTTTCTTTTTACTTAATGTTGCTACTAGAAATTTTAAAATTAAATATGTGGCTTGTATTATATTTCTGTTGGGCAGCACTGCCCTAATTTCACCATTATCAGTAAAACAAAATGTGTGGTGACTTGTGATCAGATGGTCACTATTGGAAAGCTTTTTGCACCCCTCCCATCACCCTTTAAGTTTACTCTGTTGTTGTTGTGTGCCATCAAGTCGATTCCAACTCATAGTGACCCTATATGACAAGTAGAACTGCCCCGTAGGGTTTCCGAGGCTGTAATCTTTATAGGAGCGGATTGCCAGGTCATTTCTGCCACTGCAGAGTGGCTGGTGGGTTCAAACCGCCAGCCTTTCAGTTAGCATCCGAGTACTTAGCCATTGCACCACCAGAGCTCCTACAAGTTACTCTGGATGCCCAGTTTTTAAATTGGTTCCACAGAGGGAGCCACGGGCAGGCCCTGGTAGAAGAGGTTGAGGGGCCAAGGCAAAAGCAACAACTAGTGAGGCCTCCACTGACTTGGAGGGGTTTGGACAAAAATACTACCATTTATAGTTATACCAGCTTCAGACTTTCAGGACTCCCTGAAGTAGACGAGAGAATGCATTCTCTTCAGGAAGTTGAAATATGTAGACAAAAACTCTCCCTATTCTATCAGGAGCCAGAAAAGGCATTGCTAATCTTTAACTATAAGGATAAATGCTCAATATTATGGTAGTCATTTGGGATTAAAGTACACCCTTTTCAGACATGATTTACTTATGGAATGTTTGTTTAATTCTGTTTCAGATTCATTCCACCACTTAAAACCTGACAACGTTGGGCCACACAAGAGTCTCACTGGTAAGTTTGCTTCCATTTTTTAAAACACAGTGACTGTTTGACATTATTTTGAAATGATATTCACACTTCTAAGTTAGATTTACCCCTACTAGTACTATGATTAGACGTCTGTTTATTCACACTTTTTCTCTCTCCAAAATGATTTACGATGTTTCCATGCCTTAAAAAAACAAAGCAATCCATGTTCTTTTGCTAAGAACATGGGCAGGAAAAACATCCATGATTACTTGCCAAATACTATTGAAATAAAAACTTTTTTTTGTAATGAAACTATTTCCAGGCCCCTGTTGATGGTCTGCTTGTTTCGAGCAGTATCCAAAACAATAAAGTATTACTTCAGCCAAAGAATTCAGACAGTCCCTTGCACTGTGTTGTAATGAAAATTGGCCAGAGCTACAGCATATTAGAGCTCTGCCCTTAACTGCTCTGTTTTTTGTCTCATCCCTCATCTAACCTAAATGTGATTCTTGTGAGATAACAGTTCTATAGTAGTAGAAACCTTCCTTTAGAGCTAGGAAAATAATGGACTTTTTAAGTGAAAAAGCTGCTGGGGCTTCATGTGGCATTGTTTCCTGATACTATAGTGATACTAGTATTTGCAGTGTGTATCAGTTAGCTTTTGCTGCATAACAAAACTACCCCAAATCTTAGTGGCTCGAAATAACAATTTATTTAACTCATAATTTGGTAGGCTGGTAATTTGGGCTGAATGATTTTTCTGGTTTCAGTTGGGGCCGTTCGTGTGTCTGCTGTCAACTGCAGGCTTTGTTTCTGAGGATTGTCTGGCTGTTGGCTGAGGCTGAGCTATGTGTCTCGTCATCTTACAGGCTAACCTGGGCTTGTCTACATAGTGGCTGGACAGAGTAACAAAAGAGAGCAAAAGTGTCTTGAGGCGTAGGCTCAGAACTGGCCCAGCATCACTGCCACCACATTCTGTTGGCTAAAGCAAGTTATATGGCCAGCCTAGATTCACGTGGTATGATATAGGTTCCACCTCTTGATGAGAAGAATTGCAGTATCACATTGCAAGGGACATAGATAGAAGGAGGGGAATAACTGTGGCCATTTTTACAGTCTAGCATGTAGTGTTTATGAGTCACATGGAAGCAGCTGTGATAGGGTGAAGAGAGCATGTAGAGGGAGAGGACTCAGGTTAGACTTCCATCTCATAGGCTCCTTTTCTCACTGTTCTGATTGATAGTGCCCTAGAGTCCTAGACCTAGTCCTTGTCCTCTGGCATCTCAGTCAGTTTAGCAGGTTCCTAGGTGGGCTTGCCAATATCAGGTTTTCCACTCTCCAACCCTTCGTTCTACATAGCACTGCTGCACCAGTCATCCTTCAGTGCTTCTTCCAGGATGTTACTCCTCTGCTCAAGAACTGCCAGTACCTCTGAACCACCGGCCTGGACTCCTCTCTGTGGCTTCTCTGCTCACATTATGGCCCCATCCTCTCCTGCTCACTTCCGGCTGCCGCCTTTATTCTACACAGACTAGTTTATTTGCTATCTCATACTATTCCCTTCTCTGCCTGGAAATTCTTCCCATTCTACAAAGCCCAGCGGCATCTCCCCTTCTCTGTAATGTGGGCTTCCCTGCCTAGCCCTGCCGTCTGTGATCTCCCCTGCTCTGAACTTCTGCAAATCCCAACACTGTCTTCTGTGGTTCACTCTTCTTTCACCTTGGCTAATATTATTTCTCTGGTTCCTTGTAATTGTAATTGCTCTTTGAGAGCAGAAGGCTACACATGCCTTCCTCATGGTTCTGAATGCAGGGTTGAGAGTAAAGCAGGTACTTAGTCACCCAGGAGGCAACATAGACAGTACACTTTTTCACCCATCGGAATCGCATGAGGCACCTGTTAAAATACAAACTCATAGTCCTTTCCACTGGACAGTTGACATTCATTAGGTCTGGGACCGGCCCCAAGAATCTAAAAGCACTCAGATGATTTGGATGTGCTTGCTATGCAGTTGGCAACCATTTGTTATAGAAAGAACAAGAGATTTATAAGAGACCTGGATTGAGCCTTGGCTCTGCTACTTTCTGGTTCTATGACTTTAGAAACTCAATCTTTGTGAGCTTCACTTTCCTCATCTGTAAAATGGGGATAATAATTGACTCAGGGATTCTTGGGAAGAGCAATACGGATAATGTATATGAAAGTGCTTTATGTGGGGGTGGTCATGATAGAGATGGAGTGGTGGTAGTGATAGTGGTACTATTACATAATAGCAACAATAGTAATAATTAACATCTGCTGATTATTGAAGGAGTCTCTGGGTGACACAAATGGTTAAGCACTTGACTACTAGTCAAAAGGTTGGGGGTTCCAACCCACCCAGAGGCACCTCAGGAGAAAGACCCGGTGATCTGCTTCTGAAAGGTCACAGCCTTGCAAACCCTGTGGAGCACAGTTCTGCTCTGCACACGATGGTGACTAACAGCAAGTGTTTATTGACTCCTGATTTATGCCAGACACTCTGCTAACTGCTTTCCATTTAATTATTTGAGATTTACAGGAAGAGTCCCCTGTTTAATTGCATCTGTGTAATTATTATAGTATTCAAATTCTATCATTAGTGAATTACTCTTTTGATTTTTTCCTTTTGAAAATACCTAGTTAATAAGTACCTGTCCCTGAGAGAGGAAATACATTAAGCTGTTATCAACCACTGACAACTTAGAGTCAAGTACAAGGTCCTGTAGAAGTGTGAAGCATTTTCATTTGGTGGGAGGAGTTGGGGAAAGGAGAGTAACCAATAGCACTAAAGAAAGAAAAGGTGGTGGATGGTCAGGAATGGACCAGAGGGCACTCAGCTGCCCAAGGAAGAATGGTGTGTGAGGGAGATCAGCAGGGGGACAGAAGGAGAGGGGAGAGGACTGAGGTATTTGCTGACTTGGCAGTTTGGCGCAAGGCTATTCCTAGTCCAAGACCACCACCTTCTAAACTTGCTCACTTGAAGCTTCCCCATAATGGCTGCCACAGTGGGCAGCACTTGTGAAATTGTCCTGCACTTCCATCTTATTTGTCTTACATTTTATTTTGATTGCTATTGATCTAGTAATGTGCCTTTCTTCTTTCAAAGGGGTGGTTTTACAATACACAAGCAATGTAATGAGATTCAGAATAGTAAGTTGTTGTTATTGTTGTTAGGTGCCGTCAGGTCGGTTCCAACTCACAGCAACACTACGTATGACAGGACAAAACATTACCCGGTCCTGCACCATCTTCGCAATCGTTACTGGATTTGAGTGCATTGTTGCAGCTGCTGTGTCAGTCCATCTCTTTGAGGGTCTTCGTCTTTCTTGCTGACCCTCTACTTTACCAAGCATGATGTCCTTCTCCAGGGACTGGTCCCTGCTGGTAACATGTCCAAAGTGTGTGAAATGAAGTCTCGCCATCCTCACTTCCAAGGAGCATTCTGGCCGTACTTCTTCCAAGAGAGATTTGTTCGTTCTTCTGGCAGTCCATGGTATATTCAGTCTTCTTGGCCAACACCATAATTCAAAGGCATCCATTCTTCTTCAGTCTTCGTTATTCATTGTCCATCCTTCACGTGCATGCGAGGTGATTGAAAACACCATGGCTTGGGTTAGGCGCACCTTAGACCTCAAAGTAAGATCATTGCTTTTTAACACTTTAAAGAGGTCTTTTGCAGCAGATTTGCCCAGTGCAATATGTCATTTAATTTCTTGACTGCTGCTTCCATGAACATTGTGGATTCAACGAAAGTGAAATCCTTAACAACTTCAACATTTTCTTCATTTATTGATGTTGATTATTGGCCCAGTTGTGAGGATTTTCATTTCTTCATGTTGAGGTATAATCCATACTGAAGGCTGTAGTCTTTGATCTTCATCAGTAAGTGCTTCAAGTCCTTTTTGCTTACAGCAAGCAAGATGGTGTCATCTGCATATCACAGGTTGTTAATAAGTCTTCCTCCAATCCTGATGCCACCTTCTTCATGTAGTCCAGTTTCTTGGAGTATTTTCTCGACACACAGATTGAATAGGTATGGTGAAAGGATACAACCCTGATGCAACCTTTTCTGATTTTAAACCACACAGTATCCCCTTGTTCTGTTCAGATGACTGCCTCTTGGTCTATGTACAGGTTCCACATGAGCACAATTAAGTGTTCTGAAATTCCCATTCTTCACAATCTATAATTTGTTATGATCTATAATCCACACAGTCAAATGCCTTTGCATAATCAGTATAACACAGGTAAACATCTTTTTGGTATTCTCTGCTTTCAGCCAAAATCCATCTGACATCAGCAGTGATATCACTCATAAGTAAGTAAGGAAGGGAATTTGTGAGGAAGAAAATGGAAGGTGACGTCAGAGATAAGATTAGGCCTCCAGTGCATGCTTGAGAGCTCCCATTTGCTAGCAGGGCCACAGGCTTGCCTCTAAACTTCAGAGCAGTCGGTACCAGAAGGAGAGCACACTCAGTTAACAATTCACGAAAGCCAGAAGATAGAAGCGTGTGAGTTAGTCAGAAGAAGCAAGGTTAATCAGATTCGAGACTTAGAAAAATTTCTTCAGAGTGCTCATATAGAGGACACCACGTAAGATAGCACACAACATCCCTATAATAAACAGAATAATAAGGACTATTCTAAGTGTAGGCGAATGATGTAATGCCTGAGTGCAGTCCATGAAAAGCCCTTCCAGTCCAGGTATGCATTCTCTTTTGGCCTTGCCTAACTGAAGGATAAAATTGAATGGTGCTTCAGCTGGAATGGCGAATACATTATATTCGTGCTGCCTCCTCCACCCCCACCTCATGATGGACTTTACAGGTTATCTTGGCTCACTTGATGCTGAGCCTTGGCACTTGGCTGTGGGCCACATTTGGCACATGAGTTGAAATCTGCTTACCATCCCTGTTCTGTAGTGACGGCAAACAACTTCTGACTGTCTTCGGTGAATATTATTTCTCTCGACACCTGAATTGGCCCAAGCCGTGACTCACTGTGTGAGTGGCTTTTTGAGTTTACGTTGGCCCTGTCCACTTTAACCTATGTGATTCTCTTCCCTTGCTCCACATGCATATCTTCCTTGTGTTTTGAACCTCATCACTCTAGGTCATTTCTAATATTGGAGAGTCCAGCACTCTCTAATATTGGAGAACCAGGGCAATTTGAGAGGCTCATGGGAACAGGAGTAGTAGACTTTAATAATAATGAAGTAGTAACTAATATTTATTGCAATAGGGGAGTAGCATCTGTTTGGTTGGTGGCAGCACTAGTAAGATGAACTATCATGGACAGAGGCTGGTATGGGGGCAGTGTTAAGCTTAGACTTGTTGCAGCAGTGTCATAGGATGAAATAATTTTAATTCATTAAAAACCGTTCATCGTCAGGGAGGGTCCAAGAATTCCATAAAGATTACCCATAAATGGGAATTTCCTTTGGGGCTTTATTTTCCTTTAGATTAGGTTCAGTAATAAGAATTATTTTGGTTATGAGTAACAGAAATCCAACTTAAACTAGCTTCTTGACTCATATAACTGGAAAGTTAATAAAGAATCAGGCTTCAGGCATAGCTGTATCCAGGAGTTCAAAACTATCGTCAGGACAGTGTCTTTCACTCTCTCCATCTCTTGGCTCTGCTTAACTCTGTCAGCTTCATTCTCAGGCATGCTGTCTCTCACTTTGGTGGCAGAGGTAGCCACCAGCTCTAGGTTTCTATCATCCTCACAGCTGTAGATTCCAGGGAAAAGAGAGTGCCTCTTTTGTCATAGTTCTAACAACAGTACCAAGAGGGCTCTTAATTAGCCCAGTTTGTATTGCCTGCCTGAATCAACATGGCCAGAAGTAGGCAGCAGACAGTAAGAAGTATCTGTTTAGCCAAAGTTTGTTCATGTGTCCATAGAAAGGGTAAATCCCCACAAGAATCATGTGGAATGAGTTCCCAAGAAAAAAGGGGGGTTTTGTATCATCCATTGAAAACCCCATGGAGCTCAGTTCTACTCTGACATACCTGGGGTCTCTAAGAATCAGAATCATCTCAACAGCAACTGGTTTGGGTTGGTATTACCAGAAGAAGGGAGGAAGGAAAGAACATGCCGAGTGGATAAGATTTCTAGGTACCACAGTCTGTTTGTTTAGAAAGTCTTAATTTAGGGTCCGTGAAACTTGAAAGGTTTAAAATTAGATTCGATTTCAAGTACACTGATAGCTCGTTCAAGTTTGGTAGCTTAATAAAGACTAGCTTAAACAATGGGCAAGTGGAGGGGACCAGGATGGGTGACCTCAGTATGGGTCAGATAGGCAGCACTTAACCTGAAAACCTCAGGTTACATCCTCAGGATCTAGAGAAGAAGTTCTTAAACTGGAAACACAATGAATAGACTTTAATGGATCTATGAACCTTCTATAATCGTTTGCAAAATAGTGAATGTGCATTTTTTTACTGGAAAAAGGGACCATGGTTTCCATTTTTTTACAGGACTCCGTGATCCCAAACCACTTAAAAGCCATTGATTTTCAACTTACTCTAATTGTTTTAGATTTGGCTGGCTTAATCTTATGGGATCATTTCTTGTCTTGGCTCTGCTAGCAAAGGTTGGCGTTCATAATATACACAGCTCCTTATGGAACAGACACAGTGATGTCAGTGGCTGAGTATGTTGCGTTAAATTATATGTCGAGGTTTTTAGGCATATGTGTAAAATTTTCAAAATCTTAATTGACATTTACTTAATGCTCACTCTAGTACCAGGCTCCATGCTAAGTGCTTTAGTGCATTCTCTGCACTATGTATTTATACACGTGTGTTATAGTACACCTGCTGGAACCTGCTCCTTCTCTATGTCCAGCACCCTCTCTGGGAACCCAGGATACAAATGCTGAGATTTTCCTCTCCCCTACATCTGCTGTTGTGGTGCCACTTCTCTCCCCCTTCCCACCCACGAATGATAAAATCACAGGATCCTAGAGCTGGAAGAGATTGCTAAAAGCATGCATTTCAGTGATTTTCGCTGCTGTTGGATTTTCTAGCTCAGGGACTTGCAAGTCCCTGTCCTACTTCAGTCACAACTCTTCACAGAAAACCACTCACCTGGCAGAAGAGTTCAGGTTAGATATCAGAAAGGCTTGAGGTTGAGTCCAGCTGTAATTACTTTACTTAACCTGTGTGACCCTGGCAAGCTGCTTAACCTCTCTGAGCCACAGTTTCCTTATCTGTGAAATGGGATGGAGTTGTTAGGGGGATTGAATGAGGTAATGTCTGTGAAGTTGTTGGTGCCGTGCCTGTCAGTCAGTGCTTAGCAAGGTTAGCTGTAACTAGTGCATTGCAGAACAGGACTCGTGAGATGGAAGAAAGACTCAACTGTATTCTTGACTCCCACTGTTCCTTTAAAGCTTATTCAGTAGGGTGTGTTTTTCCCCATTTCCTGATGAAAACTTGATCAGGCCCATGACTTTTCTAGGAACTCTCTGGTAATAAGTTCTATGACCGCCCTAAGTCCTACACACACACAAGTTCATTCTGGAAATTAGAAATAACCCACTTGAGTCTACAGACAGTATTTATTGGTGGAATTCTTGCCTTCTATGCAGGAGACCACGGTTTGATTCCCGACTAATTCACCTCATGTGCAGCCACCAAGTGGAGGCTTGCCTGTTGCTATGATGCTGAACAGCTTTTGGCAGAACTCCTAGGCTAAGACAGACTAGGAAGAAAGGCTTGGCAATCCTGAAAATCAGCCAATTAAAAAACCCTATGAATCACAATAGTCTGATACCCAACTGATCATGGGAATGGTGCACAACTGGGCAGTGTTTGTTTTATTGTGCACAGGGTTGCCATGAGTCAGAGGGCAACTCAGCAGCAGCTAACAACAAAAATTCATTCCAAAGGAAGACTTCCTCCATCCTACCAGCAAGGGCCTCCTATAGCTACCTCCAGCTGCCTCCTGCTTCAGCCTCTCCAGGGGAGATGGGGAAAGAAGGAGAGAAAAGGTGCAGGAAAGTTCTTACCTGACTCCTGCTGTCACACCTGGCACTGAGTTCTCCAAACCCAGCTGATGATAAAGAGGACTCTCTTCTCTCTTAGCTTCTTCTGTGACTTCTTTGCCCCCACCTGCTGGGCTTTCTGTCTGGATCTCCTGGGACTTGGGCAGTGCCTCTCCTTCTGCTGTCCCAGGTTTCTGCTCAGACTCTCTCTTCAGGGATGTTCATCCTCAGGTCAAAGCACTCTTGGTTAGAGTGACCCAGGCTGGAGTGCTCAGGAATCACATTCCTTCCACCTTCCATGAGGAAACCAAAATGAAACCAGTTGCCATCGATTCATTTCTGACTCATGTCAACCCTGTGTATGTCAGAGTAGAACTGCCCTATAGGATTTTCAGTGGCTGATTTTTCAGAAGTAGATTGCCAGACCTTTCTTCTCAGGTGCCTCTGGGTGGACTAAAACCACTAACCTTTCAGTTAGCAACCAAATGTAAACTGCATCACCCAGGGACTACCCCATGGGGAAAGGGGAGAGCACTGACTTTCCTGACACAGTCTTGTTTTCTGCCACCCAGGCTACTTAGCTCCCCTCACATTTTGGTTCCTCAGGTCAGCGTCAAACACCAGTCCTCAAAATACAGGAGGCACATACCGAGCCTTCCAGATGGCTGCCTATGAAGCCCTTTTTTCTCTGATTGAGATAAAAGGCGGGTCCCCTGGGAGGGTGATTGCTTAAGGGGCACTGATTTCCTGTTAAGGGTGATAGAAAAATTTGGAAACAGATAGTGGTGATGGTTGCACAACGTGATGAACGTCATTAATATCACTGGATTGTGCATATGAAAATGGTTCATTTGGTGAGTGTTTTGTTACATATATTTTACCACCACTGAAAAAAATAAAGGCGGATCCCTTCCACCCCGCCCACCTTGGGGAGAGCAGGAATCAGCATTTCCAAGGAATCTGCCTCACAAAACCCTTTGTCACTTTCCACTGTTCTGAACCTGTTTATGTTTTCCTTATGGTCTCAGAGCCAGCCAGGCCAGCTTCTCAGAAATTTCCACATAATGGTCTGGCCCCTCGCTTTGGAATTTCCCATCTGTTGCATCTTGATGCCTCAGTGGAAACTTCCACTTTAGCATCCTGTTGTATTAACAATGCCTGACCCAATACAAGAAACTCTTCTTCAGCATCCCCCAAAAAGTGTCCTCCATCCTGTGCTTAAAACTTATCCAGCAGTGGGAAGCTCCCTCCTTTTCTCCCAAATTGTCCCTCCCAGTTTTCAGAGAACTTGGAGTTGTTGAAAGATCCTCCTATGAAGCCAAACCTGGCTCTCTAATAACGACGTTCCCTTTCGTGAGGTGTGAGTCTCGGACTCCTGAGGCATTGGTGTGTGAACTTAGCCTGAGAAAGTCTACCTGGGAAGCAGGGGTTCCGAGTGGGGTGGGACAGGTTTTCAGGGTGCCCTGTTCTCTAAGACCCCAGGGAAGCCTTTACCTGTGTCTTTGGGTAAGTTTTCTCTACCTTTCTACTAGAGTGCACTTGATATAACCCCAATAGAAAGCTAGTATTTGAAAACTCTGTGTTGAATCACCATTTCTCATGCTCATGACCCTAACATAGTTTCTCTTGATCTGAGAACTGATAGGCTGCGTTTCATGGGGGCGTTTTGATCAGGGCTCTATCCAGAGTTTATGAACTCTGCAAAATCAAGCCTTGCAGAATATGCCCTACCCCCAGGCAAAGACACCACCCCCCGTTCGGGTTTTCTTTTGTGTTCAGGTGTCCCCTGGAGTCAGCAGGTTTTTCTGCGGTCTCTGGTCCCAGCATTGTGAGCCTGAGACCTGGCCTCTCTGCCATTGTATCCTTCCTTGTCATGTGCAAGTTAGGCCCCTGTGATGTTGAATCCTGTAACAGTGAGGTCACTCCCTGTGTTTAGACACCCCTACCCTGTGGTGAAGGCAGTGTCTAAGATGAACAAATGATAGCATGCTAGTAAGACGCTTGGGTCAGCTAAAGTGGGAGTCATTTGAGGGGCACTGGCCTAAGAATCTGTTAAATGCATTTTAGGTAGTTCTGTCATGGACTGGTTCCCTTGGCATGAGTTAATATTATGTATCCAGATGTGGATCTGGTTTATATTCTCGTGCTGTTTTTATTGGCTGTTTTCAAAGATGGCAGAACCCAGAACAGGGCCTCATGCCCAAGATAATGTTGGGGATGGAGCTGAAGAGGGCAGAACTAAATGCCCTTAGTACTGCCCACCTATCTTCTTCTCTTAGCCTAAAGAATATGTTGTTCAGTGCTATCGAGCTGATTTCAATGCATGGCAACCCCATGTGACAGAGTGGAAGCACCCCACAGGGTTTTCTTGTAAAGCTCATTAGTTCTTTATAGTGGATAAAGTGCTTTATAGTTTCAGAGGCAGCACGACACAGGGGCTCAGCCTCAAATCCCACCATCGTTAGCTACCTGGATGACTTTGGGAAAGTAAGTCACTTACCACTGAAAGCCTCAATTTCCAAATCAATAAAATGGGGATACTACTGCATGGAGTTATTGTGAGGATTAAATAAAATAATCTGTATGAAGTGTTTAGCACGGGCCTGGCGTACAGCAAGCACTTAAATAATGAGGGCCATTACTTGCCTGTCACAGTATTATCCCCGTTTTATAGATAAGAATTTACTTGGGAGGACTGGCTTCATGACAATACTTTCATATATATGTAAGAGGTTGTTCTCCCTGTTTTATCCAAGGAAAAAGAAGATCGTTTGGTAGCTGGGTTGCTTATCAATACCAAACTGTAGCATGTATGAAAAAAAGCTAAATTAACTAAGAAACGTTCCATTTTTGTAGGCCTCACCTCATTTCAAGATTCATGTGAGTGATTTTTGTCAACAGATTAGAAGAAATTTATATATTATTTTTACAAGGATTATGAAAATATGCAAACAAAGCTTTATTTAGCTAAATGCTCTGAATTCAGATCAGTTTGTTCTGCTCTCTTTCAATAAAGTCTGGCATAATTGGCACTTTTGTGCAGCCTACGAGGTCTGGGAAAGGGGAAATGACCTTCCCGTGGGTGCAGAAGGAGGAGAAATAGGGCCTGAACTAATTGGATGACCCACACTGGAAACTGAGGCTTGGTCAAGTGGATGTGGAGCGGTAGCCTGTGGCAGAGTTGGGATTGCTGCCCAGGGAGGTTTGTTCCCTGTAACAGGGCAGCACGGGCATCTCCTTCAGCGGTTCCTTTTCTAGGAGCTCCCTTGGCAGGGAGCCCTGGTGGCGCAGTCTTTAAGAGCTTGACTGCTAACCAAAATGTCGGCAGTTCTATCCACCAGCCACTCCTGGAAACCCTATGGGGCAGTTCTACTCTGTCCTATAGGGTCGCTATGAGTCGGAATCGAGTCGATGGCAACAGCTATCTCAAGGAGCAAAGGGCAATCCAAACTGGGTAGAGCTCCTACTGACCTTGTGCTTGTGCTGTGCCAAATACGGGGGTGTGTATCCAGTGTTGCTGTTGAGTTTATTAGGACTCATGGTGACCCCATGTGTGTCAGAGTAGAGCTGTGCTCTGTAGGGTTTTCAGTGGATGATTTTTCAGAGGTAGATTGCCAGAACTTTCTTCCAAGGCACCTGAGTCCACCCAGAGGCACCTGAGAAGAAAGATCTGGCAATCTACTTCTGAAAAATCAGCCATCGAAAATCTTACAGAGCACAGTTCTATTCTGACACACCTGGGGGTCACCATAAGTTGGAATTGACTTGATGGCAATTGTTTGGATCCAGTGTAGACTGTGTAATTACTTGTTGAACTGAGTTTGAAGTTTGTATAGCTATTGCCTGGGCACAGTGGGTATTCAGAAACCTTTGGTGAATGAATGATCCAGGTGAGCAGGAAGCCTGCTCTTGTGTTGTATCTTACACTCCTCCCTGAGCTGATAGCTCTAGAGAATCCTCTCTACGTGGAAGCTTGAAACATGGCCAGTAAGCCAGAAAGGGGAAGCAGTGCAGCCTTGAAGGGAGGGTAAGTGGCAAAGCAGTGGGACCACTGAAGTGGTCATCAAGTATTTATTGAGCATCGGCCATGTGCTGGGGTCAGATGAAGAAGGAGCAGAACTGAAGGGAGATGTTGTTCTCAAACTCTTCAGTCCACTGCCTGAGCCAGAGGCTGAGCAACATGTCTTTAGTTAAACCATCAGTTGCCATTTTGTAGATGCGGCTTGCAGGAGCCCCTTGCCACCATACTCTTCAGCCAGTGGGGGCCAGTGGAAAAGTTAATGTCGGTTATGAAGCTTATGCTTCAGGGCCCCTAACTCTAATGCCCTGGTCCTAATGTGGTATTCCTTAAAGAGCCCCCCAAAATCGTGTAAGCTTCAGGCCCACAAAAACTGGATCTGCCCTGGGTGAGGGAGAAATGGGTGCACTCTGGGCCTTCCTCTCTGCCCTGTTTTGTGGTCACCAAGTTGCTGAAACTCAAGTGTGCTTCTCCCTCAGGACAGGCTCTGCCCGTGTGTATGTCCTCTTCTGTGGCTAGACCTGGGTTACTCTGATCTTTTAAATGAGGGGAAAAGGAGGTCCAGTGAGAAACTGCTGTCTGGGCTCCTTCCTGGCCACCAGACACCCTGGATGGGGTGGAAAGGTCCCATCATTCCTGCAGGAAGCTGAGCAGGACTCTCAGACCTCCAGGGAGTGACTTTGTGATTGCTCAGAGGGAGGCCCTACAGGGGAGATGAGGCATCTACTGGCTAAAATAGACCCAGTGCAAATTCTCCTTAAAAAAAAAAAAAAGCCTTAAAGTTGTATCCAAACCAAAGCCCTGATCTCAAGTTTTAGGAAATGGTGCTGGCCAACCTACAAGACTGCTGATAAATTGCCCCCCTCACTCTCAGACGTTAATTATGCCCCTCCCCTCTTCCTGCAGAAAAGAGCTGGAGAGCTTTGCTCATCAGATGGGGTAAAATGTATTCGGAATAAACGGGAGGCGGAAAAGACCCTCTTTTTTGGTTTATCTTTCTAGTAGTTTGTGAAAATCCAATCCAAGTTTGAAAGTAATTTCCTCTTTCAGTGAAATGCTGGTCAACTTTGCCCCCTAGAGGAGAACTAGAGAATTGTTTAAAATGAGCCGTCTGAAGCGTTCTCATTGTTCTAATTATTGATAATCTGGAAAGAAATTGTCTGCCTATGATGAGTTGAGACAGTGAAAAAGCTCTGGCCTATGAATTTTTCAGGGTTTTTCTTGGGAGGGGAGTTTGGTTTTGTTTTTGTTTTTTTTGGTTGTTTATTTTTTTCCTTGAAACACTTATTCTAAACTTCAGGTTGAATGGTTAAAATACAGCCAGGCTTAAGGCTCAGAAACTATGAAATCTACCGTGGACTTTTTGCCAGTCCTCCGCACCAATATTAGTTATAGCAAATCCTTTCCAGTCCTGAGCCTCCTTGCAGTCCTCAAGGTTGTGGCCAGAGACATAGAACCAACCAAAAAACAGGAATTCTCAACCACTAATAGGATGCCTTTTGTCGTTGTTAGTTGCTGTCAGTCAGTTCCTACTCATGGTGACCCTGTGCCTCTTAAACCCATTACCCTCGAGTCAATTCCAGGAGCCCTAGTGGGGCAGTGGTTAAGTGCTTGGCTGCTAACCAAAAGGTCAGTGGTTCAAATCCACCAGTGGCCCGAGGGAGAAAAGACCTGGCAGTCTGCTCCTGTAAGGATTACAGCCTAGGAAACCCCATGGGGGAGTCGTCCTCTGTCGTATAGGGTCACTAGGAGTCAGGATCAACAGCTCACAACAACAACCCATGTCTGTTGGAGATTCTAAATTACAGACTGCAGCTGCCCACATTTAAATCTTTTCATTCAGCCCGGCTAGTTTAGATTATTTGCACCAGTTCATTTGCACTGGCTACTAATGATTGCCAGGAAGTAGCTTTCAGTCACAGGGTAACTAGATGCTAGTTCCAGTGAAACCTGTGAGAGCCAGAACTCGACAGGACTGCCTTGTTTCTCCAGGGCTTGCAAGTTTTCTGCCTTCCACAGGGTGCAGTCTTACCACTTTTCTGTTGCTCTCTATTAGTGGAAAATATTTGAGTTTTCCTTTTCTGACGGGTTTCTGCCTTATACAGGTCCCAGCTTTCAGAGGTTTTACTGTATTTTCTTACTCGTTTCTACATTTTTAGTGTATTTTTAAAAACAAAATACAAAACAGACCCAGAAGGATAATGGTTGAAATATTAAAACTTCCCCATTTATTTCCTTTCTGTTAAAATACGGTTTTGTTCTGATAAATTTGTTAATCCTTTGTTAATTACTCAACTGCTTTTAATTACAGATCTGAACCAATTGTTTAGCTTCTGTTGTGTCCTACATAATAAGAGCCTTCCGAATAAAACCTCATTTACTGTCTTCTGTTCAGCGAGTGGTATCTCATGTCCCTGGATGAATGTGTTTATTATCTCCATTGTTAGGGGTCATTATCTCATAAGTGGAGAATACAGTCTTACTGTTTATATTAGCAATGATTTTAATTTTTTTGTTTCCTATCTTTCAGAAACTCCAAGGTACCCTTCAGTATTGGGAAGAATGGCATTGTTAAGAGGTTGTTTGTTGCTCATACATTAGGTTAATTGTTTACTTTGAGCTGTTGATCCAAAAAAAGGATGTAAAAGATAAGAGTGTGCAAACATCTTGTAGGTTATTGTGAATTTTTTTTTCCAGTATTTGAGAGAGTCTTATAGTGATTATTGATAATACTCTTATATATTCTGTCAATTTTAATTATTCATCTCATGTACTTTTTATGTAAGAAACATTTTTTGACAGTATCATGTTTCCTTTTTGCTCTGGGTATATGGAAACCAATTGCTGTAAGCGAGTTCCTGGTGGTGAAAATTGTTAAATTGCTCAGCTGCTAACAGAAAGGTTGGCTGTTCAGGTCTTTCCAGAAGTGCCTCAGAAGAAAGGCCTGGCAATCTATTTCTGAAAAATCAGCCATTGAAAACCCTATGGAGCCCAGTTCTATTCTGACATGCATGGGGTTGCCATGAGTCAGTCGACTGGTTTTCTGGATTGCCCTAAGCACCAAATAGACTTTATTTGGGGAGGAAGGTATGTTTTCTCCAAGTTTAGTTCCTGGGGAACTCCTCTTTATTTCAACCTCTTGATTCACTGTGACAAAGCCTGGATGAAGGGTGGAGCCTGGGGAGCTGGGATTCCTGCTGGACCCGTCTGGATGAGTGCAAGCTGATTGCCTCTCTTTGTGAGCCCCCCTCTCCTTGCTCTAGCCATTCCCACCACCCCTGTTATTTGGAGGAGGATCCCTCCCCCACCCCCAGTCATTAGTACCTTGCTCCCTACTTGGGCATCTGTCCCCTTTTGACTGTTGAAAGTGGCCATTAATCTAATGCTGAGACAGCTTGATTCATTAATGATCCCTTGATGTTCAGGTAATTGCAAGGCTGAGCAACATCAGAATGGTAAGTAAGTTCCCTCTAATTTTAGGGCATTTTCAAGCTTTCATTATTATTCAACAAATTGTAACATGCTGAAATTTCGACTCTGCTGAGGAGGACAGCCAGGGTGGAGAAGGGCAGGCCTTAGAAATGGATACTTAGTATAGGCCAAAATAGGGATTTGTATTGTAGTAAACGACAGTGTTTTGCAGACATATTTTTTTCTTTTGGTAAAAATATACACAACAAAAACATGCCAATTCAACAATTGCTGCATGTATAATTCAGTGACATTGATGACATTCTTCAAGTTGTGCAACCATTCTCTCTATCCTTTGCCAAATTATTCCACCACCATTGACATAAACTTAGTGCTCCCTAAACAAAAACTCCCCTTTCCCCTTCCTTGCACCTGTGGTAACCACTAATAATTTTTGTTTTCTGTATATTTGCTTATTTCACATGAGATCATACAGAATATGTCCTTTTGCAAATGACTTATTCCCCGCAGCGTGTGCTCAAGGTTCATCCATGTGGTGGCGTGCATCAGGACTTCATTTCTCTTTATGGCTGAGTAGTAGTCCATTGTGTGCAAATACCACATTTTGTTTATCCATGCATCTGTTTCTGGACATTTCAGTTGTTTCCACCTTTTGGCTATTGTGAAAAGTGCTGCAGTGAACATGGTGTTTTGCTGACATTTTGAGGGAATTTCATGGTAAATCCTATGAGATGAAAGGAGAGGCAGCGGAGGCCGGGCTCCCCACCCTCTGTGCTCCCAGCTGCAGCCACACCCCTCTTTTGTCTTTCTCAGAGTACCAGGCTCTTCCCCCTCTGTCTCTGGCCTCAGCTGGCCTCTCTGCCTGGAGCACTTCGTCTAGTTACCTTTATTGTGCCAATCTGTTTATTTTATAGTGGTCAAGAATCCTACAACTAGGTTAGGTTGAAAGTTTCTCCGTTTATCTTGGGACGTTTTTAACAATTTTAAAGCTATCTTTATAGGTTGTTGTGAGGATTTCATGAGATGCTGTAAGTTCAGGGCATGGCACATAGTGAACATTTGATAACTACCAGTTAATACTAATAAACATAGACTAGCACAATGTATGGAGCCCTGGTGGCACAGTGATTAAGAGCTGGGCTGCAAACTGAAAAGGTTGGCAGTTCGAATCCACCAGCCAGTCCTTGAAAACCCTGTGGGGCAAGTTCTCCTCTGTCCTGCAGGGTCACTGTAAGTCGGAGTCAACTCAATGGCACCAGGTTTGGACTGGTTTAGCACAGTGTATGGAGAGAGAGCACTAGACCCTTGGTCAGGAGATGTGCTTTCTAGCCCCAGCTCTCCCCCTCAAACATCATAGAAGTGAAGAGAAACTGAGCTGGAAAGAGGCCTTTGAAATAATTATTCCACCAACCTCATTTTCAGAAACTTAGACCTAGAAAAGGTATAAGAACCCTAAGTTTATTGCCCATTACAAATATTCTCCCACTCATTTTTAAAGCAGGAATAATAACAGTGCTCCCATCCTAGGATTGGTGTGAGAATTAAATGAGTTAGCATTTGTCAGGTTCTTAGCACAGTTTCTGGTAGCAGAGTAAATCCTTAATACACGTTAGCTTGTGCTGTTGTTGCTGACTTCCTGTTTAGTTCTCTTCCTCTTCCATTGACTGCAAGGATAGAGACCTTGTCCTCCTTATGGCCCCACCATTTGGCACAGTGCCTGGAACATAGTAGGTGCTCAGTCAATGCTTTTTGAATTGATAGACGGAAGTATCTTACTAAAGGCAGAATTTAGGCAAAGTCTGAATTAGAACTGATGTACTAACTCTATGGTCAGGGTTTCCATTCTGTTCCGCTTTGGTTTCCTTCTCCCTTTGGCTTCAGGGAAGTCACTTCACTTCTCTGGGCCTCAGTTTCCTCATTTTGTACGTAATGCATAAAGTTCCTCCTGTCCTCGGCGCTGTGGGTCCTGCGGTGAAGGGACTGCCCGTCTGTTGAGGAGAGCGATGTTTGTGCATGACTGGCCACTAGGTGTCGCAGTTGGTCAAATGTTAGAAGAAGCCAAAAAAAAGATTGCTTTGAAAGGATTGTCCTACCAGGAGTATAGTGGAACTGGTCTTATTCATTCAAGTCCCTTGAGTGAGTCAGCTGGGTTGCCCCTGGGAGGGAGGCAGTTGTATGGTATTTGTGTGCATAGACTTTGGAGCCAAGCATGGATTTGAGCCCCTGTGAGCTCAGACACATTAGTTCACCTCACCAACTTGTGAATCTTCACGGGGCCATTGTTTCAGTGATGTAATGCATGTAGCATATCAGTACTTTGCCTCTGTGGAGGAAGAGCTCCACAAGGTTAGCTGCTATGAAGGCTATTTTTGGTATTTGATACTGTATAACACTGCTTTTCTGTCCCCTGCCAAGCCAAGTAGATGGGCTTCAAAGCCACGCTTTGTGCTGTGCTCCTTGTTTTACCAATCCAGACTTTTAAAACCCCCTTAAATGGCAGAGAGGATGGTGTGTATGCATTAGGTTAAAGGGAACATCAGAATCCCTTGCAGTATCACCACAGAGCTTAATCAGTCAGCACAGAGCAGTGTTTTGTACATAACTGGGATGCAGAGTAGACGAGGGTGAAGGTGGGCATTGTCACCAAATAGCCCTTGCTGGGATTGTTCAATGAAAGGCTTTTTTTGTTGCATGGACAATCATTCAGATCTCAGTGTCTTTAAAATAATTTGGGGGGATCTTCTACGAATAATAATGACTAGTATTTATTACACACTATGTGTAAGGTACTATGCTAAATACCAACATGCATTATTCCATTTAATCCTCACAGTAACCCTGTGAGGTAGGTGTGATTATTACAGCCATTTTATAGATGAGGAAATTGAGATGCAGAAAGATTGTAATAATAACAGCCAACATATATCGAATGCTTACTACAGGTCAGGCATCGCTCTACGAGGGTAAGTCTCATTCTCACAATAACCCTGTGAAGTAGATTCTGTTATTGCCCTCGTTTCACAGGTGAGGAAAGTGAGGCACAGAGAGGTTATATAACTTTCTCAAAGTCACACAGGGAGTTAGTGGAAGAGTCAGAATACAAACCCAGGTCCACCTACTTCCAAAGTCTTTTTTGTCAACCACTGTACTACACTGCCTCCCACAGTGCTTTGTATACAGTAGGTAATTGATAAATGTTTACTGAGTTGAGTAGTCCTTAGTCTGTAATTAGCCAATGCAGAGAAGACTCCTTAAGGAGAAATCATGCAGGCTTTAACTCTCCCCCTACCCAAACCCATACCTATACTGGCCTCCATTAGTATTATGGGATATAGCTGTTCCACACTCTGGCTTTCACTCTTTTCGTTAGTAATAAAGTCTTCTTCCATCGGAACAGTCGGGAAAAAGCAGTCATCCTGGCAAACATTTTAAGGAAACACGTCTACATGGAGCATCTTAGCTAATTTTATTTGCTTCACATTTTTCTGGCAAAGACATTCTTGGATTTGTTTCTTCTTGGTATGGTGGTGTCCAGCTGAGTCTCCTTGGGTCATAAAAGCCAGGGCCGGATTTGCCAGGGTGTCCAGCCCAGCCCTCGAGGTTGCACCATCAGTTTATGCTCCAACATGCTTATGGAGCACACTTAGCCCCGAGGCCAGCACGCTCCTCGGGCCTGATACCAGGCTGATGCCAGGGATGTGAAGAGCTTCGAGATCTACTTCCCAGATTACCAAGCCAGCAGTGTTACCAGGCAATGTTAATTGGTCGTCACGGTGCTGATGAGGTCTGAGGAAAGCAAGCAGGACCCAGGTCACATTAATCATTCTCCAGGTGTAATAATTCAGAAGAGGGGAGAGTTGGCTGCTTGCTTTTGTCACTGCAGTAGGAAACTAAAATGAAGCTTGATTAAAACGAGGGCATTGAACCAGTTCATTCCAGTTCTAACAGATATACTGAATTAGAATCTACATTTTAATGAGATCCCCCAGATAATTCTTAGGTATAATGAATTTTGAAAACCACTGCTCCACTCGTGGTCCTCAGAATTGGTCCCTGACTAGCAGCATTAGCATCACCTGGGAACTTGTTAGAAATGCAAATTCTCAGCCGGGGTTCCAACCAGATCGAACCAGTTTAATTTAAAACCTCCTCGTCATACCTGTGGTTCCCAGCACTGAAGACTTGTTTTTGTAACCCCCTGCTTCTTGCTGCTTTTTCTCTTTAAACGAGTTGAGCTGTCTTCTGGAATCTTTCTCAGAACTTCTCAGCAGTCCTCAACGTCTCTGTGTGAACTAAAGATCCCTTGGTTCCGCTGTTTCAAGGAAAACGGTGTTTTTCTTTCTGAAGTTTTCTCACTCTGAGTCCAGGGTTTTCTCCACAGAATTGTAAGTATCAGAGAAGAGGAGAGAGAGTTTGGCACTGTGGGAGGGGGAGTTGGTAGCTGATGGAACATGGTCCCCTGAGAAGGCAGGAGCCTACAGGGGCAAAGGCTCTTGTGTTCACCTGGCCCTGCTGCTTCTCACCTTCTGGCCGGTTTAGTCCTGTGCACACCTTCCCAGTACAAAGCTGGAAGCAGGTTGATGTGTGGCTTGTCATTAGCAGACCTGGTGGACACCTGAGTGCAGAAGAAGATGGAAGAGTCCAAAGGAGGTTCTGGGCTCATGTGGATGTTTTTCTTTCTCTTGTCTAGAGCAGGGCTCCCTACCTGTTTTCTCATAATGGCACACTTGGAAAAATCCTACCATAGTGTGGAGAAAGATGCTTGTGGTTAACAGGAGTCAGCCCCCAGGCTCTCGACAGCCCAAGCCCTGCTGGTCTCCCCAGCACTAAGGTACCTGTGAACCCCATCCAAGGTACACTGGTTGAGGAATTCAGGCCCAGAGAATTGCAGACCTCACCATGCAGATTACCCCGGCAGTCCAGTGAGCAAGAACCTTAATTTACCAAGCCCTTTTGCTGCCAAAAGATAGAAATTCAAAGTAGACATTAATTTTAGAGACTGTGCAGCCCAACCTCTTCATGGGACTTGTGAAAATATTAAGGGGTCAGAGAGGCTTGGCCACTTGTAGAATTAGTGGTCAAAGTGGAATTAGTGGCCAAAGTGGAATTAGTGGCAGTGTTGGGACCAGAACTATCCCTGTGCTCCCATAGCCACGGGTTTGGGGTCAATGAGGAGGTGGGGCTTCAGCAGTTAACACACACTTGCACGCACACATGTGTATACACACACACACATCCAGGTTCAACAAAAGCTGCTCTCCTTCATATAGAGTACTAGACTTTCATATTTCATTCTAAGTATTGTTTTACAGCTCAAATCTTAAAATCTCTGCACCCTACCACGTTGCCTCCATTACTCAAACCTACTCCCCGCTCTGAGCCTAGAAGGTGGGAGGAGGGGCCTGGTGCTGAGAGCAGTCATCCTTTAAGCAACAGCCACAGCACACCTGATGTTGGGAACCCACAGCTGACATCATTTGTTGCCAACTTTCTTCCTCACCTGAAAAGCCCCTTATTCTGTAGTGGATTCCTGCAGCAGCCTCCCAGCTGGCCTCTCTGACTCCTGCCTCGTCTCTCTCACCACTTAATGAAGCCAGAAGGTTTTTTTTTTTTTTTTTTTAATAAACTGCAAAGCTGATCATGCTACTGTCCTTTATATTTCATTCTTTGTCCCCCTTTGCCCACAGCTTAGATGTTCCTCCAGGAAGCCTGTGACTCACCAGCTCTGGCCCTGGCATCCCTGTTGCACCATCTACTTAACCTAGTATAACACTGATCACACTGTGTTGAAGTTGTCTGTTTTTCTCCACCCCCCACTCAACTCTAAGCCCCTAGTGGGCAGTGGGTCTGTCTCATCAGTGGTGGTATCCCGGGGCCTGGCACAAAGTGGGCGTTCAAGACACGTTTGGAGAATGGGCACCTCTGCTGTTCAAACTCTAGTTTTTTGTCTTCATTTTACCATGCCCAGCTCTGCTGGCTGTTCAGTGTTAGAGCTTTAGTGTCTCGATGGTATCAGGGCTATCAAATAAACAACAAAAACTTAGCAATAGCAGTGTCCCGGGACCAGGATATATTTAGCACAATTTGTTGGTAATTACTGTTCATCATTATGACCTTAGGACATTGTAAAAGTCTTAACTGCCCTTGACTCATCAGAGGTGGATTAAATTATTCATTTAGCAAACATTTTGAGTACCTGCTTTGCATAAGGCATGTGCTTAGTTCAGTGAGGTATACCAGGAGGCTTTGCCTCCAAGAGTTGGCTATAGAGCATTTATATTTTATTCATGTTTCTTCTTTTGTTGAACATTAAAAACACAAAGTAACAAATTTAGCCCCTGAAGAAGGTGAGCCCCATTTTAAGGGTAGTGGACCTTTAGAGGCCAGAAGATGTATCTGTTAATTCAAGTGCTGGAATGAGCTAAGCCACCCTGCCTTTGGGAAATACAAGAATGTATCAAATGCTGACTCTGCCCTTAAAAAGCCCACAGTCTAAAGGAGGAAACAAGATTTGTCTTAAGCACCTCTAAGACAAAGACAGTGAAAAATGCCGAAGAGGCTGTTTCTCTTTGGGCTTCCAGTGACAGAAAACCCAATTTGAAATGGCCTAATCCAAAAGAGGATTTATTACCTCATAAACAAAAAAAGACATTCAGATAGAGGCTGTCCCCAGTTGACTAATTCAGCAGCTCAGTGACAGCATCAAGTTCTGTTCATCCTTCTGTTATGCCATCCTCAGCCCATCAACTAGCTCTCCTCGTAGGTAGAGAAAGGTTGCAGGCATCCCATCCTCTCATACTGGTGCCAAGGCAGACAAAGGAGCTTTCTTTTTGTGCATCTCTCTTTTAAGATGTGGAGAGACTTTTCCTAGAAATCCCCTAGCCGATTTCCCCTCATGTCTCATTAGCTAGAACAATGTCATGTTTTCACTCCTAAACCAATCTCTGGCAAATGGATGGGGCCATTTATGTAGTCTAGACCAATCAGGGTTTACTCTCGTCATCAGAGGAAAGGGTGAACTTGTTTTGCCAACAGAGAGGAAGGGGGAGGTGGGTATTGAGTGCCTGCTACTGAAGAAATTAAAAATCGTACAGTGCTCAGAGGAGAGCAAGTGGGGCTTCACTGAGCTTGCTTCTAATGGAGAAGATGGACGAGTATGTACCTTGTTCTCATGCAGGGCTTCCTGGAGGAAGTGATGTCCAAGTTGTGAAGAAGTCTAAAAAGTAGAAGCATACAATCAGAGTTTTCTTTCAGAAAATCCATGCCTTGAAGCATGGATTGGAGGGGGTGGAGACAGAAGTTAGACTACCTGGGAAGCTGTTGCAACATTGTAGTAGTCCAGTGGAGAGCTGCTCATAGCTCCAGCTAGGCTGGTGGCAATGGGGATAAAATAAAGCGTTTGAGAAATACTGAGGAGGTAAAGCGAGCAGGAAACCCCACATGTGTCAGAGTAGAACTGTGCTCTATAGGGTTTTCAGTGGTTGAGTTTTTGGAAGTAGATCATTAGGCCCTTCTTCCGAGATGCCTCTGGGTGGACTCAAACCTCCAGCCTTTTTGTTAGCAACCGAGCACAGTAACCATTTGCACCACCCAGAGACTCCATGAGTTGGAATCAACTTGACGGCAACTGATTTTAAAGTGAGCAGGACTTTGAAATAGAGGAGGGGGTGCATTGGAGGAGTGGGGGGATTCCAGCATGACTCCAAGGTGTCTGGCTTGGGTGGCTGCCAGGATGGTGCTGCCACTCCCTGAGCTGGAGACCACAGCAGTAGGTGGAGGTTTGTGGTGGGGACAGGAATGATGCATTCAAGTGTGACTGGAGCTTACCGTGTGGGAGGTGGGTGGGGCAAGAGATGAGCTGCAGAGGTAATCAGGAGTCAGATCAGGCAGGGCCTTGTGAGCCATGCTAATGAGGTTAGATTTGATCTGCCTCAGAATTTATGCAGAGATAGTGGTGGCAAAGTCTCTGGGTGGTAGGAAAGGTTAAGTGCTCAGCTACTAACTGAAGGGTTAACTGAAAAGTTGGTTCAAATCCATCCAGAGGTGCCTTGGAAGAAAGACCTGGCAATCTACTTCTGAAAAATCAGCCTTTGAAAATCCTATGGAGCACAGTTCTACTCCGACACATGGAGTTGCCATGAGTCAGAAGTGAGTCGAAGACAGCTGGGAAAACTGGAGTGGTGAGGAGAGGTGGAGGAAAGGAAATGCTGTGAGCAGTCATAGAGGTCACAACTCTCAGGGCACATGCAGGGGACAACAGCAAGTTGTTACATGTGACTGTAAAATGGGGTGCAGAAAGTAGACTGGAGGAGAGGAAAGGTGACTGGGAGGGATGGGGATATGCTGGAGAGACACCACCTGCCCTGTACATAACATCCTGAAGAGAAGTGATAACCTGCTTTTAGTTTGACAAAGTGCTTAAATATACTGTCACACTTAATGCTTCCTGCTTGTCCTGCTGGGGCAGGCTTTCTCCCATTAACCAGGACAAAACTATCCCCAGAGAGCAACTGCCGGAAGGAGTTAGAGCGATTCTGAAGCAGCTTCCTGTTTTCCCCACGCAGGCTAAGCACAGTTGCCTTAGAGTGCATTCCAATTCTTGGTGACCCCATGTGTGTCAGAGTAGAACAGTGCTCTATAGGGTTTTCAGTGGCTGAGTTTTTGGACGTAGATCACCAGGCCTTTCTTCTGAGGCACCTCTGGCCGGACTCAAACCTTCAGCCTTTCCGTTAGCAGCTGAGTTCATTAACCATTTGCAATACCCAGGGACTCCCCACGCAGGCCAGTGTTCTAACTACCAAAGAATCTCCCTCCAAAGAATCCTTATTCACCACTGGCTAGGCACTGGATAAGTGCTAGGGATGTAGAACTGAGTAGAACACAGTCCAATGTGGGAGGCAGAAAAAAGTGAAACAATAGCAGCAAAGCATGAAAGTGGAAACAGAGCTATGAGTGACTGGGACCCTCCAGGTGCTCAGTGGAGGGGCTGGGTGCCAAACGCAGACTTGTGCATGTCACTGGGGCCTGCCCTCCCCCCTGCCTCCGTTCTGGTTTGCCAAGCCAGCACGCTTTGCTTTAATGATATAAATGATCTCCAGTGGTAGCACTTGTCATGGATCATCTTTTTGTTATAGAGCATGGGAATATATTTGAAAACAGGAGCTTTTTTTAAAAAAGCATTCATTATTCCAGCGTATTTTCTACATCTAGTACGTACTCAAAGGAGCCTTGGTGACACAAACAGTTAAGCATCCGGCTCCTAATCAAAAGGTTGGCGGTTCAGATCCACTCATGGGCTCTGTAGGAGAAAGATCTGGCAGTCTGCTTCTATAAAGATTACAGCCAAGAAAACCCTATGGTATGGGGCAGTTCTATTCTGTAACACATGGGGTCACGATGAGTCGAAATTGACTCGACAACACCTAACAACAACACAGTAACAACTGTGTACTCAGCAGTGTGCCAGGTACTGGGGATCCAGAGGTGAGTAAGACGTGAGTTTTGTCTTTACGTAGTTGAGTGGGGAACACAGCCGCATGAGCAGCCTGTTAGAGTACAGTGGAGGTGAATGCAATGATGGCCTGCAGGAGGCCAGAGAGGGCATCTCGTTCAGCCTGGGAGTCATCAGGGAAAGTGGCTGGAGACTGTAATACAGATCATATGCAAGCTACCTTTCCTGGCCTTGGGATTTTTATAAAGACACAGGGACATGAGTTGGCACTTAGCGTCTAACAATGTCTGGCACATAGTAAGCCTGCAGTGAATGATAACTCAAATTATTTGTCGCTCAGATTAGTGAAGGGATTGGCTGAGAAGAGTAGAGAGAATGTTGCTAAAATAAAGCGATAAGACTTTAGTCAAGTGTCAGTTGCATAAAGGTAAGAAATTAAATGTACAAAATCAGAACAGTAGGGACAAATTGTTTTCAACTTATATGCCACTGATAGTCGATTGGAGCCAGGTGTTGAAAAGAGGTCTTAATTAACTCATGTCTGGGCCCAACAAGAAAGAGGACTGTGATCCATTAGTGTTGTCTGCCATGGGTGCAGGCAGGGGAAGAGGCAGCATACATGCCACACAGATGCCATCCTAAAATTAGAATAATAGCTCAAATAATTGAGATCTAGCTACATAAAAACGTGTTAATTCCGAGCCCCAGTACACACATGACATTTTTCAGAGACAGATAATGCTCTGTTCATATGGGAAATTTATCTTTGAAAGTAGACAACCATACTTTCAAAATGTCTCTTGGATTCCATGTACATTCAGACCAGTCTCTTCTACTTGCGATAGCTAGCCAACTGCGCTCGTCACTGATCAGACCTGGAAGCAGAGCAACATCCTGAAACACCAAGGAAAGATGAATGTAAGGTAGATTGCCTGCTATGTTGATTAAATTACATTCCTTCCAATGCTAAGAGAGTAAAGAAATATACGGAGAGAGAGAGAGAGATTTTATGTAAGAGCTGAAATAAGAAAAGGGCTGCCGACGAGAATATCCAGTTATCCAGAACTTCTAGTTAAAGGATCCACCCAGTCAATCAAGGGTGAGCCATATTGAGTTACTACTCAGCACAGTGGATCGAGGGGAGACCTCAGTTTCTTGTACCTTGGTAATAACTCTTGCTGAAAGACAAATGTTATACAAATGTACTGGTACTTGTCATGCTTCCCAGTCACTAATTTGCCGTCTCTGTTGTGCTGTATTAAAAGCTGATTTGGGTTAGAAAGCAGCTGGGCACTCTGAAAGATTGGGAAAGGTACGTTTAGTCCATGTGGTTAGCATGTTAGGTTTGAGAGTTGGTCCTGTTTACCTGCTTTTGGTTTGGCTCTTCTAGAGTATCAAGATGACAACCCTTTCTACCAGTCCTAGAGAGATTCAGGAGAAATCTTACTTTTCATACTGGAAAATCATTTTGATTTCTGTTTTCAGATGCTTCTGAAAGGGAACAAGGGCCAAGGTACAGCTGTTTAGGTTGCTTAAGTATCCAGAGAGCTGCCATAGGGAGCAGTACAGCAGCAGGCATTGTACTTTTGTACACCTGGTCCCAAACATAGGAACCCCGACCTGCTTGAGGGCCCCACTCTGGACTGTGGACAGTGCTCCCCGGCCACTGCCTCACAGCTGCCACACTGCAGGGTCTGTAGGAGACCTGGGCAAGGAGGCCCCCGACTGCCCTCACCACGGGCCAGGCAGCTGAGGGTGCTCTCTCCGAGCCATCTGAAGCTTTTTTCTGCAGATACCATGTTATTCCCAGAGGCAGACCATTAAATATTTTCCTTGCACCCAGTGAGAACTGTGTTAGAGACTCTGCCTAACTGTTGAACAGCTGTAACTTTTACTTTAAACATGATCATTCATTTAGTTACTAATATTAATGGCTAAAAAAATGTATATTTCTTATAAAAATATACATAGCCAGTCCTGGAAGCTTTTTACTATAAATCTGTTTTGGAAATAGACTGAATATTAATGAGTGTGTGTGTGTGTGTCTATCTGTGTCTGTCTGTGTGTCTGTGTGGGTGTGTAAATGGTTGGGAAAGTAGTCTGGAGTGGCCCAAACAAGACTTACAGTTAAAAAACTGTTGAAAAATATTTTAATAGAAAAAGAAAAACAGAAGTGTATCCATCTTTTTTAAATTATGAGCACAAATGAGGCATTACCTCTTAATGTTATTTTTTTAAGTATCTAATGTTTCTAATGAAGCCCTGATGGTGCAATGGTTACGAGCTCAGGCTGCTAACCAGAAGGTTGGCAGTTCAAATCCACCAGCCGCTCCTTGGAAACCCTATAGGACAATTCTCTGTCCTGTAGGGTTGCTGTGAGTCGGAATTGACTCAATGGCAACGAGTTTCTGGTTTTTTAACGCTCTAATGTGTAGAGATTCTTACCGGGTGCTGCATAAAATGTCAAAATATGAAAGTACAACTGATTAAGGGGGAAAAGATCTGTGTGAATCACTGATGATGTAACTAAACTGAATCATTAAGGTAAAGGGAAAAGAACTGAAGTTTATTCTGTATATATGCCACCTGTCTAATAGAATCAGACAAGTGATGTAGCTCAATGAGAGGAGATTCTGAGACTTGAGTCGGCCTGGAAACCTAACCACCAGTTATAACACTGTTTCTATGGGAAAATATGCCCCATAAGTACCTTCTTTGAAAGCAACTTTTGAAACCCCACTGCTTTATAAGTTTAGGGTTAATGATATAAAATGATCACCTACTGATCCATAAAATTCTAAGCACTGGTCTGTCATCAAGCATTTATTGAGTCACTGCTGGGTGGATTACACTGTGATAAGCATAGCAGGGTGAAACAAAAGAAAAAAAGGAGCATTTCTACCCTCAAGGAACTTGTACCTTGTAGGAGAGAGAGAACATGCATACGAAGCAACTTGAGAACTTTCACAGTGCCTGAACCTACAAAGTCGGAATCCTGCAGGCAGTGGCGTGAAGGGGTGTGAGACAAGTGTGGTTAATCAGGAAAATGTGGGGTTTCACCGGCAGAGCATGTTCCCTATTCATTTGTAATCCCCAGAGGCTCACCAAAGGCTCTTTCTCATTCTTCCTGGAGAGCCTCGCACAAGCGTGAAGCAGTGGCTGCAGTGAATGTCATATGATCCCAGCATGCTTCGCAGTTCAGAACCGCAAATGGCATGTGGCATTACCTTATTAGGAAAGGCTCGGGCTTTTTTTTTTTCCTAAGGGAGATTGGTTCTCTTAGCAGGCTGGGCAGTGGTGTAGCTCCCGCCCCCAGAGTTCCAGCTCTGAAGCACACCCTGGTGAATCAGAGCCTTTCTGAGAGCGCCTGAGATTTAGAGCCTGACTTTGTGTTTTTGTGTAATTTTCTGGGAGCGTCTACAAATCAGACAGGCCTTAGCCAGTGACTCAGTACCAGCAAGGCAGAGTTTCGCCTTATTTGCCAGGTGGAGCTTGCTGCTTTTTATTTCACCAAGTCTTGTGATCACCAATAGGGAGAAGAGAAATTGAGAGGAGGTGACGAATTGGCTGTAAAATTTTTGAGTCTGGGGCTGTACTGCATCCCACTGGGAATGCTTGCAGCCTGCAGAGAGGGATGGGGTGGGGCAAGTCTGCCGGGTAAGGCATCCAGATCAACCAGTCTGTCCTGAGCAGAGGCTCCTCAAATAAGCCCTTTGCTCCCTGCTGTAGACTGCGTCTGAGCAGGGCTTCCAGGGGCTGTGATCAGCAAATCACTACATCAATAGCCTTCCTTATGGTACTATTATTTAGCTTTTAGTAAGCACCAAGTGTCTGGGTGGTGCAGACAATTAATCCTCGCAGCTAACCAAAAGGTTGGTGGTTTGAGTCTACACCCACAGGCACCTTGAAAGAAAGCCCTGGCGATCTGCTTCTGAAAAATCAGCCATTGAAAACCCTATGGAGCACAGTTCTACTCTGACAAGCATGGGGTCACCATGAGTCAGAATCAACTGGTTTTAAGTCCTTATTATTTATGCAAGGGAGGCTAATAGGAGAGATAACATTGCTATCTAAACAGTTTAAAACATGATGAGGATGATGATGATATAGCTGCAAACATTTATTGAGTACTTACTGTGTTCCAGGCTCTGGAAACACTTCATATCCTCTGTCTCATTTAATTCTCTGTATAACCCTGAAATAGTTTTTTCATATTATTGTCTCCATTTTGCAGATGAGAAAAACTGAGGCTTAGGAAGATTAAGGAACCTATCCAAAGCCTCATTGCCAGTAAACGACAAAACCAGGACACAGAGTCAGACCTGTTTACCTCCAAACTTAATTACCAGGCTGTGGTTCCTCTCAGCACTTTTGTTTTTCTTCCCGTTCTTTATAGATCTTACTGATGCTTTATTTTCCTGCATTATTTGGATGGGTTTGTTTTTCCCAAGGAAGTGAGAGGAGGGAGAGGCCTTAGAAAAATAAGTCAGATTAATTTATTTTGAAAAAGGAGAGTTTGTGAGCGAAGTGTGGAGTTGGCCAGCAGAAGAGGAACGGCTATTCTAGCCTTTGCGTGTGTTACGGAAGAATGTGTGGAAATGAGTGGGAGAAACAGAAATTAAACCAGGACAAGGCAAGATCAAATCGAAGGCAATGTGTTAGTGAGCAAGAAAGGGGCAGCTCTAGTGTGTTAATGATTAGCACTCTGCAGACTTCTCGGGTCTCAGAAGCTCTCAGCGGTATGCAGAACTCCCTTGTTTGGGGGAGAGTTTTGCTTTCCAAAAAACAAAACCATGACATTTAATTCTGAGTTTCTGCAGGGACTGCATGAAATCACCACTGGAAAAACAGGAATGGCAGCACATGTTAATTATTTCAGGAACTCTTAAGAGGATGCAAATAAAAACACCTGCCATCCTTAGGAGACACTGCAGTCTTTACCCAGTTTTTGCTGACCCCCAGACCCTGTTCAACCTCCTCTGTCCTTCTAGCTGCCTCTGCTGAAGATCCCATGTCCCTCGTGTTTCCCTGAATTAAAAAAAAAAAAAAAATGCATAAAGATTCTTTATAAAGCAAATTCTAGAAGCCTGTGGTATGTTTGCCAGGCTACTCAGATCTTCACATCTGATGGATCTTTGATCTGTAGCCTGCGTCCTAACACTCTGCCATCAGTGTCTGAAAGCTCGGGATTTTTTTTATTGATCTTTAACCAAACTCTGAAATGCCTAAGATTTCCCTCTTCAGAAGAACCATTTTGCAGGCAGAAGAACCCTTTGAAAAGTGAATTGTAATCCACATTTGTAGGTTCTCTTCTCTTTTTCTCCACCTTCCTCCCCAAAGGAAGGTTCTTTAACCTCATCCTCCTCCCATGCAGACTAACAGTCTCTTGTTCTGATATAGCGAGTTCTGTAATTATTTGTCCTTTGCAGATTAGGATAATGAAACACTTTCCACTGGTTCCCACTTGGCGGCAGTGAATCGAGCTCTGCTGCCCCTTTGTCCTCGTGGCCAGCAGCCTCAAGTCCCACAGTATCTCTGCCTCAGCATGGGGAGCCGACATTGTTTGCATAGCATACATTCCTGGACTATTGAAATATCCCATTCAACCTTCAGAACATCCCCGTTGGTTTGTGGGTGTTTGTTCCGGGACAGGAGGAGAGAAGGTAACTTCATGATCCACACATGATGCTACCCACACAGAAAAAACTCCCATTCTTCTCCTCTAGAGATTAGACAACATTTGTGTTGCTAAAATTCACACATGAAATTAAACGTTTAAGGTACTTCAGTCTTATTGACCAGAAGCAGATGTACAGTGAAACCTGTGAGAGCTGGAACTCAATGGAACTGCCTCGTTTTTCCGGGCCTCACAAGTTTTCCGCCTTTGACAGGGTGCAGTCTTAACACTTTTCTGTCACTCTCTATTGGTGGAAAATATTTTAGTTTTCCTTCTCTGATGTGTTTCTGCCTTACACAGGTTCCAGCTTTCACAGGTTTTACTGTATTAATATTTGTTTCTTATAATAGCCCCCACCCATCTCACTCCCATGATATTAAAGCCTTTTTAAAATAGCCCAATTTTGTTTGAAGTTAACCTTCATTTATTAAGATGCTAATAGCATACCTTTCTTGAAGTACATTCTGGTTATGATGGGTGCCTAATGAGAGAGCTTTTAAAGCTCTTATCCCAAAGATCAAGCTTTGGACCACCAAGCACTCAGATTTTTTATGCTTTTGCAACTGCTGGAATCCCTGTTAGGAATCATTTGGAGTTTTGTGTGCATGAGGGTTGCAGAAATGACATCTGGAGAAATGTGAATAACCAAGTTGATATTCACCAGTTTTTCTTCCATTTATTTTGAATGAAGTATAGCCCTCCCCATAAAAAATTAACTTAATGTGTTATTTTCTTTGGGGGGGTGCCTGGCAACCTTTTGCTTTCAAACTGGAATTTAAGCCTTATACATCATTATCACCTACCCTTCTTATATAGCCTTTCACTTTTCCTCAGGCTCAAAGAACATTTTAGAACCTTGAAATCAAAATAAAATTGCAGCCCCCCTGAATGGCTTGGAGCCCTGCTGGCTCAGTGGTTTAGTGCTAGGCTGCTAACCAAAAGGTTGGCAGTTCGAATCCACCAGCCGCTCCTTGGAAACTCTATGGGGCAGTTCTACCCTGTTCAGTAGGGTCACTATGAGTCGGAATTGACTCGGAGGCAGTGGGTGTGAATAACTTACTGATAGTCACTGGGTTTTAAGCATAATTTTCTCTTTGGCATGTAATTAAAAAATCAAAACATCAACTGGTGAATTTAAGCCAAACCTCTTATTTTTAGAACAGTATAAAACAAATTGCCGGTTTTATTTTCAGCCACAGGGACGAATGGTAGTGGGGGAGGCTCCTGGGCACCTCGCCATCCCCTGGTGAAGAGCTGGTTGGCCACCTTCACCCTTGGGTAGCTGCCTCCCTCCGGATGCTTTCCCCAGCTCAGGCCACTTCCAAGCCTCTGACGAATTAGTTACTGGGAAGAAGGAGTGTTGAAGGTGTGATTTTAAAAAAAAAAAAAAAGTGTTTTGTAACTTTCCTTTTAGTTTTGGTGAATTTAAGTGCTCATTGAGCTTGGGGGAAGAGTGGGAACTTTTTTTTTTTTTTTTTTTTAATTAAGAATAGAAGAAAAGTTTCCTTACGTGTTCTTAAAGGAGTCAAGTTAATTATGCCTTTGTCAGCAGGTAGTTTATAGGGGAGTCAATTAAAAAAAAGGAGAAGGCTCTGGCCTTTAATTATCCCAGTTGGTATTCAGCTTTAGAAAGACTGTGTACCTGCTGAGTATGTTAATTTAACCACTTAGAGCCTGCATCTTCACTCTGCCATTTCCCCCACCCTACCCTACCTTACCTCTTCAAGGAAAAGAATTCCGGAGTACTCAGGTGATAACACCGAGAGCTTTATACCTACCTTCTTTGTTCCTGTTTTTTAGTACTTTGGGTTTTAATAAAAATCTTTTTAGGTCAGATTGTTTTGTTCCTCATGTAACTTCACTTTCATTGATTCATGGATTCATGGTGCTGTTAACTGCTGTCAGTGACCCCCAACTCATGGCAGCCTCATGCCCAATGCAATGAAACGCTGCCTGACTTTGCCATCCCATGATCAGTTGCAGATTCATTGTGATCCACGTGTATTTATACTTTCCACAAATGCAATCAATAAATATTTATAAAGTGCTTTTTTTTTTTTTTTTTTTTTTGACCAAGTGCAAGGATATAGCCAGATTCTAGGGAAGGTGGGGAGGCAAATAATAAACAAATAAGCAAGCAGTGGTCTTTTCAGACAGTGGTAAACACTACAAATCATTTCCACAAATGTTTATTAAGTGCCCACCTATTACCCAGAAATAAGAGGTACCCTTGTGGAGCCCTGTTTGCAGAGGGGCTCTCACATTTGCTTTCTTCTCTGCCCCAGCCCTCTGAGACAGGTGGACAGTTACCATTTTCTCCAGTTTATTGTTGTTAGCTGCCGTCAGGTTGGCCCCTGATTCAGAGTGACCCATGCACAATGGAACGAAATGCTGCCTGGTCCTGTGCCATCCCCATGATCAGTTGCAAACCAGCCTTTGTGATCCATAGGGTTTTCACTGGCTGATTTGCAGAAGTAGATTGCCAGGCCTTTCTTCCTAGCCTGTCTCAGTCTGGAAGCTCCGCTGAAACCTGTTTTAGCATCACAGCCACGCGCAAGCCTCCATTGACAGATGAGTGGTGGCTGTGCATGAGGTGCGTTGGCCAGGAATTGAATCTGTGTTTCCTGCATAGAAGGTGAGATTCTACCACTGCCCCCCTTCTCCATTTAAAGGAGAGGAAATGTAAATTTAAAGAAATTAAGCAGTTTGTCCAAAGTTACAGAATTCGTATGTGGGAAAACTAGACTTTGGGTCCATTTCCACATCCTTTCCTTTACTGTGGTGTGCTGCCTGGTCATGCTGGGGTCAGCTTTGGAGATCATCTAGACCAAACCTACCTTTTAACGTGAAATGAGACCGACAAAAATGAAGTGCGTTTTCCAAGTCACACAGCTAGTTCATGTCAGATCTAGAACTAAAACCTAGGACTCTTCTGAATGTATTGTTCAGTTCAGCAATGCAGGTGAAAGCCTCCTGTGTCCCATAACCAGTGTCTGTGGTGGACCTGCTGTGTTGGCCACACTGCAAGAGCTGATTTATATACGGTTTCCCTTGATTGTCAGTCCATTACCCCTGCTCCTTTGTCAGCTGTGTATAGGTGCCCACATAAGAGAGAGATTTATATTTCTATTTATTTAACAAACACTTACGTAAGCATTTACTATGTGCCAACTGTTCTAAACACTTTCCAAATAGTAACTCATTCATTTCTCAAGACATCCCAGTAGGATAGGTACGGTTATTCTCATTTTACAGAGGAGGAAAGAGAAAGTAAGTGACCTGCCCTTGTTCATGCAGCTGGTAAGTGGCACAGCCAGGAGTCAAACCCAGAGAGCCTGGCTGCAGTCTGTGAATTTAGCCACTACTCCCAGCTGTTGTTTTAAATAGGACCACATACTCCTGTGATGTGCTAGAAGGAACAGGAGATTTGAAACTAGAGAGGCCTAGGTTCACATCCCAGATCTGCCCGTTACCAGCTGTGTGATGTGGTGCAAATGATTGACCTTTCTGGGCCTCACTCTTCCCATCTGTAACATGGGACTAATGCATACGTTGTAGAGTTGTAGTGAGGACAAGGGGGCAGTGGTGGTTCAGTGGTAGAATTCTGGCCTTCCGTCTGGGAAACCCGGGTATAATTCCTGGCCAGTGCATCTCATGCACAGCCACCACCTGTCAGTAGAGATTTGTGTGTTGTTATGATACTGGACAGATTTTAGTGGAGCTTCTAGACTAAGATGGACTTGGAAGAAAGGCCTGGAGATCAACTTCTGAAAGTCAGCCAGTGAAAACCCTATGGATCACAATGGTCCAATCCACAACCAATCCTGGGGATGGAGCACAACTGGGCAATGCTTTGTTCCATGTGCATGGGGTTGCCATGAGTCAGGGCCAACTTAATGGTAGCTAACCACAGCAAGTGAGGATGAAATGAGATGACATATGCATAGCCCCTCACAGAAACACCTGACGACTCCTAGTAGGTTACACCATCATAGTCCGTTACACATTCATGATCTGGAACTGCACCTTGTCTCCATCTGTTTCTGTAGGGCTGGATGAAGATATACGGGCTGTCTCAGCAGACTACAAGTTGGCACTGCTCACAAATTCTCTTTACTTTCTGAAAATTAATTATTGAGAGAGGAGCCTGACCACTGGATGGGGTACAGTGGAGAAGAAACACCAGGGGTAGTCTCTGCCTTCCCTCTGCCACCTGAGAATTTCAGCTCAGGCTGTAGATTTGCGTACTGTAGTTGGCAGTACAGAAGCCGTGCTGTTTAACCCAGAACTGTCTTCCCTACAAGGCAGTTGAGGGATCAGAGTTAAAGAGCAAAGGTCTGGACTCAGTCTACTGAGGTTCACCTCCCAGCTCTGTGACTTGCTAGCTCCAACTTACTTAATTTCTTTGTGCCTTGGTTTCTCTATACATCAAGTGGGGATGATAGTAGTACCCTCTTATAGGGTTAGTGTGAAGATTAATTGAAGTAGTCCTTGTATAGCACTTAGCATTATGTACAGTGCCTGATACACAGTAAGCACCCAATAAATAGTTATGATTATTGTTATTATCATTCAAGCAATACCTTTTGGGGATCTCTCTCTCTTCCTCTCTCTCCCTCCCTCCCTCTC
>NW_004443939.1:14523953-14584315 GCF_000243295.1 Trichechus manatus latirostris | reverse complement strand
AACTTTATTTTTTACTGACCATTTTCAGTACTCTCCTGACATGTAAATACCATTTTCTCCATCTTGATACATTTCCAGAAAATTGTTTCACAGCAGAATGATGTTCCCAAGTCCTTTCGGGACCAATGCCCTTGACAGAAAACTAGATGGCTGGCCTGCCTCTTAGCTCCTGTTTCCAAAGACTAAGAATTCAGTTTATTAGTGAGTAGACATAGAGAAACCTCTTAAACACTGTGGTAACCTTTATTAATTGCTCTTTGGGGTTTTAAAAATATATGTTAAATTTAGATAAGGTTTTTTTTGGGGGGTTGCGGGAGGAGGAAGCAAATTCAACCACATGCAGATGTGAGTGAACCCAAACTCTCTTCCTTCGCTGGGGCCTCCCCCGGGCAAAGGATTCCTATACAAAAAGCATTCTAGCCTGCTTTCCTTATCCAATCTAGCCAAATCTGGTGTCACTCGTTCCTACTGTTGCCTCTTCCAGTGACTGTGGCAGCAGCAAACAAAAAGCTCCATCATCTGCTCTGTAGGAACATTTGTGCCATAGGCTTAGATGCGGTTTTTATTATTTGTTAATGATTTTTTTTTTTTCATTTTGATTTTTTTTTTTAACTGTTCTGATGTTATTTTGCCTACCCAGCTGACAACGGCCAGGGAAGTCTTCCTTCTGCTATCAGATAGTAGGTACAGTACATGCTAAATATTGATACTGAAAATCTAAGACTCAAATTCTAAAAACCCTAAGCAGCATTTAATTCTCCCCCAGCTTTCCCTACTCCTTCCCTACTAGGCTTCAGATCCCAAAAGGTGGCCTCAGTGTTAGATAACACTCTGCCCAGAGACATGATCATTAATGAATCCAGGGTTACTATGAAGTTTGCACTAAGCAGTCAGAGCCCTTTGATCTTCCAGATTAATAAATAGCTTGCTTCATTTCTCTTCTGATATCCTAAACACCAGTATTTTGCATTCTACCATTAAGGTATTTATTATAGCTACATATAATCTCATATCATATATTTACTGTTTTTCCTTAAATCAATTTAAATTGATTCATTTTTTAATTTAGTCTTGTCTAAAACAATAACATCCATAAAAATCAATGGTTTGATATATAATTATCTTTTTCTAACTAACATTCAAATATATATTAGCTATTATTATTAAGGAGTCCCTAGGTGGTGCAAATAATTAATGTGCTCAGCTACTAACTAAAAGGGAGATTCAAGTCCACCCACATGCCTCAGAAGAAAGGCCTGGCAATCTACTTCCAGAAAGTCAGCCATCGAAAACCCTATGGAGCACAGTTCTACTCTGATACATATGGGGTCATCATGAGTTGGAGTCGACTCAATGCAACCAGCTGTTTTATTATTATTAAAATAAAGAATACACGTCCGTGTACCACCAAAAATCACTGTATGTTCCAAAGAGTAGAGACATAGCACTCTTTAGCGTAGAGAAGAGTCAAATGGTATAATTTGCCAGGACTTTCACTGAAATTTGGTAACTTTATTTAGAGTCAGAACTATTTATGTTTTTAGATAGTGTATGTCACCTTGTACATACTGTTGTGCACTACTTATCTTCAGCTTCTTTGAACCCTATCTTCCTTTTAAGACCTCAAAATGTGTTCCTCATTTGAGATAATAATCATACTTATAGAGTAATTGTGAGGATTAAAGCTCTAACACAGTGCCTAGCTCACAGTTAAGACTATTAGCTCGTCTTTTGTCTTTGTGAGTATTTTCTTCCCACCGGAACTATAACTCCTGAAGTCAGAGAACTTCTGCATTCTTTGTGAGTATATAGTACAGTGACTCACCTCTGAAAGACGCCCAACGTATATATATTAAATAATTAAAGACCAGGTGGTTGTCGAATAATTAGAGAAGATAAGCAGAGGACTGGGGCCCTGAGAATAAAGTAGTTCTTGATATTAATGAACAAACCACGCACACTGTCATGGATGAGTCTTTTCTGTGAATACCTACATTCTTGTCTAGCAGGGGCCGCTGCCTCTAACCGGTTCTTCAGACGGAAATTCAGTCTCAGAACTTTTAAGTTTTTGATTTCTGAACTCGTCGTTGGTCCCACCATCTGTTTTAAACATTGGAGCAACTTTCCAGATCACTTACCCCTTGGTCACGAGCTCAGACGCCACCAGAGCCAGTCAGGGCCAGTCCTTGGAGTGAGTGAGCCCGGGCCCTATCCCAAGGTGCATCTGCTCTTCAGCCCCATCTGAGCAGCCTCATGGGAATGTGCTTTCTATAAAGAAGCCAGAAATCTGGGTTTTTATGTGAAAACTCCCAATTTTTAAATGTTGACTCTGTATTTTTTTTAATAAGTCTTAGTGGGCCCTATAAAACAAGTCTGCAGGCCAGCTTCTGCCCTCCAGCTGCCAGTTCGTGACTTTTGACTTAAACTTTGCTTCCTTGCTCCAATTTTAGAGTTTCTTCCTAAATATGCAATATTTTAAAATAATTTAGTCTAATGTTAAACAGCTTATTTGTTACAAACTCTAATAACGCTGGAATCAAAGAGCACTTTGTAACTTTGGTGGTTAGTTTCTGTTTGGGGTGATCTCAACCTCTCCAAAATCTGAAAATGAGCCGTTGACCCTAAAGTATGAGCTTCATTCCTTCACCTCCTGGCAACCAAAAGAAATGCATATGCCAGACAGTTAACAGTACAAGTAACTTGCTAGGGACTTTGGTGAGAGTATGGTGAACTTTATTTCCAGGCCAGTGCATTTTTGTAGAGCAATAAGGAACAGCTTGGAAGAAAAGTACACGTTGGCTACACATGTCAGTGACCTTGCACAACAAGGTGATGGCCTTGAAGTCCAGGTGTGCAATCTGCCAGAATAGCCAGGATCCCTGACTTGTTTATTCTCCCCAAAGGCCAGAGGGGCTTTAAAAAACAAACCGAAAAAAAAAGCTTAAATCTTAAGAGAGAGTTTTTAGTTTTCAGGACTCATCTTTAATTGAAGAGGCATTTCTCTGTCTCCTTTCCTCACTGTGTATTTTTTATTGAAAATGAACTGAGGTTTAAACTAGGTAATGAGCTATCTGATCCATGCATGACCTTGAGATTCAAGTTGAAGTGGAAAACAGTTGGGAGAAATATTTGGGGAGTAGTTAAAACCAAAACCCATTTTTGTTGAGTTAATTCCAACTCATGACATCCCACGTGTGCCATAGTAGAGCTGCTCCATAGAGTTTTCTTGGCTATAATCTTTATGGTAGCTGATTGCCAGGCCTTTCTTCTGCAGTGCCCTGGGTGGGTTCAAACAGTCAATCTTCAGGTTAGTAGCTGAAAGCAAGCCATTTGTGCCACCTGGGAACCTTAGGGCTATTCTTTTTTTTTTTTTTTTTTTTTTTAAGAACTAGCAGATGAAAGTGTAAAACGTAGGTGATTGTTGATTCATCCATAGTTGTAGAGCACCTGCTAAGTTATGTGTCAGGCACTGTGGTGGACTTTTGGAATGAAAACATGATCTTTTCGTTTTTCTAGGTCAAAACCAAAAACCAAACCCATTGCCATCGAGTTGATTACGACTCATAGCCACCCTATAGGACAGAGTAGAACTGCCCCATAGGGTTTCCAAGACTGTAAATCTTTACAGAAGCAGACTGCCACATGTTTCTTCCACAGAGTGTCTGGTGGGTTTGAACCACCAACCTTTTGGTTAGTAGCTGAGCACTTAACCACTGAGCCATCAGGGCTCCTTTTTACATTAACAGGGATCTTTAAATTGAAAACCTTGGGAAACTGATTAATGTAAACCCTTAGTTACTGATGCAGAAAGGGAAAGGGAGTAGGATTCAGTGGCTTGCATAAGTGACACAGCTAATTAATGACTGGGCTGAGACAGATCCTTGGCCTCCTGACCCTGGGCCCAAAATTCCTTCACCACCCATATACCTGTTGTATCTTTTGGCACCAACTTTCTTCAGACCAATAAATGAGATATTGCCTTAGAACTAAAATCGTTTATGTTTGGTCATGGAATTATTTTAGTGACTTACTTTACTAATGATTTAATGTAATTTAATTAAATTTTGCTTTAGCAAAACCATTTGCAACAATCCTCTAAGTAATATTCCATTTGGCAATGCAAAAATAAGCCTAAGAAAGGTCAACGAAAGTAAAATTTTTAATTTGCAGCAGATAAATTACCAAGCAATTCTCATGTCAAAAATTAAGACTTAATTTAGTTGCAAACATCATTTTAAGGAAGCTTAGAATCCTTTATAGAATTTAAAGAGGGAATGCATCTGATAATCCACAATTCTTAGTTCAAATCCTGACTCCACAGTTTTAGTACCGTGTATGGACCTTGGCCACACTAACTCACCCCTCCAAGCCTCAGTGTACGCGTCTGCAAAATGGGCAATGAAGCATCTCCTTTTTAGTGTTATGTGCAGTTAATGTGCTCGGCTGCTAACAGAAAGATTGGTGGTTCAGGTCCACCCAGAGGCTTGCAGAAGAAAGGCCTGGCCATCTGCTTCCCAAAAATCAGCCACTGAAAACTCTGTGGAACACAGTTCTACTCTGAGACACGTGGAGTCACCATGAGTTGGAATCGACTCAGCAACAATCGGTCGTGAACGGTTGAAAGCATACATATTTGCTGTCTGCACAGATGAAGCCCCCAGGAAAGAGATGAGCCTTCCTCATCTTACACATGAAGAAACTGAACTCTGAGAAGAAGTGACCCAAGAAAACCATTCTGAGTTCAGCCTGGAGTCCAATCGCCTAGGTTTTATTCACTCTGCAACTCAGTCTGCATTTCCCCGTGACCTGGCGCCTGTGGCTTGCCTGGGAGTGATCTGTCCATACAGCATGGGCGGTTGCCCTGGCTGAGGCGGTGCCCCATGAGGGTCCACTGCCCTTGGGGCTGGTATCACAAGTCCGAGTATGAGCCTGCGGGCTGCATGAGTGAGTTCACTGAGGCTGCCCTGGTGGCTCCATTACTCACACATGCCTGCCACCCAGCACAGCTGGCCCTGGCCCTGAGCACAAGGTTTATTTACATAGTTGCACAACAGGAAGCAGGTCCAGTGTCTAGCGCAGCTCTGCACTGGCCCACTAAAAGCAAACTGCTTCAGGTGCCCTGGGTCCTGAAGCCATGGGCTGTGCCTTTGGTTCCCTTGTTAGAACCAGGGAGCAGTAGCTTCACCTGCAGACTTCTCCTTGCATGCTGCTTGAGTTTTGTTGTTGTTGTTGCTGTTCTGGGTTTTTTTTTTTTTTGTCAACTGTCACATGTTTGACAGGCATGACTGGAAGACCGGGGAGGGAGGAGGGCTTTTGTGGAGTCAGAGTTCCTGATGAACAAAGTCCTCTAACTCTTCTCCCATAGTGGCTGCAAGTGAAATGGCAGACTTATGAGTCACCCCATACGACAGGAACAGGAAGACATACTGTTGATGCCAAGCCATTTTCAGTTCATCTATGAGAATTTACCCCCTAGAAAGTCAGCATGCATCTCCCGCCTTTTCCCAAGCCTATGGGTCGAGCACCTGGCCCTTTCCCTGGTGAAGGACGTCTCGGTTTAGCGCTCAGGAAATTGTGTCCTTGGTCTGCATCTGTTACCGTATCAGAGAGGACCCTCTCTGCCAAAGAAACTTTCTGTCTGAACTATTTTTTTTAGATATTTTCTCTTGTTTCTCCTTCCCTTGAAATGGTAATGCACTCTATAGTGTTTTAGGGTTTCCTTTTGTGTAAGAGTTGTTCATGTTTTCCTGCCAGGATCTTTTATGAGTGAAGATCTTTTAGATCTGCAGTATTTTTAGGGATTCTCTGCTTCTTTTAATTGAATTCTCATAATTCCTTTGTTCTTAACTTATTTAGTATTCTTCATAATTATTATAATAGGTCCCATTTGTTGAGTGCTTACTAAGAATGAGGCATCACTTTTAAAAACTTTACATATTCATTTAATATTCACAGCAGCTCCATGAGGTATTATTATTGTTGTTAGTTACCATCCAGGCTCATGACAGCCTAACATGCAGCAGAACAAAACATTGCCTGGTCCTGTGCTATCTTCAGAATCATTGGTATGCTTGAGTCCATTGTTGTGACCACTGTGTATGTTGAGTGCCTTCGAACCTAGGGGGCTCATCTTCCAGCACTATATCGGACAATATTCTCTTGTGATCCATGGGTTTTCATTGGCTGATTTTTGGAAATAGATCACCAAGCCTTTCTTCCTAGTCTGTCTTAGTCTGGAAGATCTGTTGAAACGTGTCCGGCATGGGTGACTCTGCTAGTATTTGAAATGCTGGTGGCATAGCTTCCAGTATCACAGCAACATGCAAACCACCACAGTATGACATACTGACAGGTGGTGGCCCTGAGGTATAGGGATATTGTTACTCCCATTTTACAGATGAGGAAACAGGCTCGGGTTAAGTAATTTTCCAAAGTTACACAATTAGTTAAATGGCAAGAGCTGGAATTTAAATTCTTATTCCTAACAACTCCCTTTGCCAACATTTCTCCAAGTGTGAGCAGCAAAATACTTATCTCATGAGATGTTCCTAGAAAAACATTTCTGTGTTCAAATAGTTTGGAGGAATACTGCACACTGTATGCCTTCTGCAGATCATAATGTATCTTGGTAAAGACCCTGAGGAGTCTAGCATGAAAGAAGCCTACTTGTCTTTGTTGACTAGGGCTTTCCAAAATTTATATGGCATGGAACCCTGTTTTCATACACACCTATTAAATTGTACTACATTTTGAGAAACACTGCACTAGACTAAGAAGGCAATGTAGCATAATAGTTAAGTACGTGGGCTTTTGAGCCAGACTTAAAAAAACCATTGCCGTCAAGTTTATTCCAATTTATGGTGACCTGTGCGTTACAGAATGAACCCTCTCCATAGGGGTTTCTTGGCTCTAATCTTTATGAAAGCAGATTGCCAGGCTTACCTTCAGCAGTACCACTGGTGGTTTCAAACCACCAACCTGTAGGTTAGTAAACGAGTGCAAACCATTTGTACCACCCAGAGGCTACCTGTGTTCAAATGCCATGTCTGCTAACCAGTTGCTGTCAAGTCAGTTCCGACTCATGGTGACCCTAAGTGTGTCGGAGTAGAATTGTGCACCACAGAGTTTTCAATGGCTGATTTTCAGAAGTAGATTACCAGGCCTTTCTTCCAAAGCACCTCTGGGTGGAGTCGAACCACCAACTCTTCAGTTAGCAGTGAGGGCATTAACTGCACCATTCATGGACTCCATGTCTGTTCTTCCTTATGTAAATCATTTAGCTTCCCCGCGCCTCACTTTCCCCATCTGTAAAATGAAGAAAGTATAATAGCACTTCTCTTACAGGGTGCTTGTGAGTGCATCTAAAGAGCCTAGAACAGTGCCATGCACGTAGAGAAGTACTCTGTACTAAATGTAGCAGAAGGAATCAAAACATTTGCCACCTGTAGGATCTGGCCACAGCCAGAACGCCAGGGTCTTCAGAAAACATCTGAGGGAGCACACCCTTCTCCTTTCCCCTGGTGACCTTTCTTGCTGCCCTGGGTATCTCTGCCCGTCACCATCTGGTTGCTCCAGATAGCAGCCCAGACCTGGGCTCTGGTCTGGGCAGTAGGTCTCTTCCCTGGAGTCAGGATTAGCATGCGCTCCTCCTGGGACTGGGAGTAGCTATCAGGGTTAGCCACATGCTTGGGGGTGGCCTGGGCAGAATCTGCAGAGAGAATGTGTTGGTGAGAAGGGAACTCAAGTTCCCTGTGTTTGAGCAAGGCAACTACCCTTGCAAACCACTGGCCCCCTGAGTTTCCAGAAGGGGAAGAAGTTGCAATGCATTGAACTTTCACTGAACTTGCCACTCCTCCCCTCTCATCTGTGACTAACCCCAACAGCTCCTCCAAGGAGAGTGGGCTGTCGATGAAGAGCTTCGCAGTTCTGCAGGCTTGGCTCCTGAGCACTAGAAAGGAAGAACTGTGCTGGTCTCCCAGTGCACAGGCTGCCTGGACCACCGTTTGGAAAGTTCTGCAGGAGGCAGAGTATTACTCTGTTGGCGTTTGCTCTTCCCTCCCTTGTATGTTCTGAAGCTGGTCCTACATTGACTTCAGGATGATGTGGGGGAAGTCCACTGGTAGAAGGAGAGCAATGTAGGAATTTAATAATTTTCCAGATTGACCCCAGGCGTTTGTCTTGTTGCCCTTTGTGTGTTTTCTGTAAATTTTAAATGACTCAAAATGAGAAGTTAGAAAAATACAGCAACCCTCTGTATGGACAAGGATGGTTGCTCATGATGTATAAAGTGAAAAATGCTCTTTGCAGAACAATACATAAATACTCCATTTGTTTAAAAAACCATATACATGTGTATGAAGTATGTGTAAAGACCAGAAGAAGGTGTGGACTATTGACTGTTACCCCTTTGGGGTAAGATTAGAAGGAAAAAGTTTTCATTTTTTATTTTATTCACATGCATATAGTTTGGATTTTTTAAGACATTCTTTTTGTTATTAAAAAGAAATATATAAATAAAAGCAAACACCTCAAGCCAGCTCCAAAAAGAGGGCTAGACTTTAAATAGTAGTAACTGCTAACGGTGTTGTTGCCTCCCTGCCTGGAAGGCTTTTGCAGCAAGAAGGAAGGAAATGGCAACAGAATGAGCCAATTCCAGTCACAGTCAGCTCAGTACACACTCAAGTCGGCTGTGCACTGAGTGGCTTTGGAGCCTGTGCAGTTGAAAATGGTGCTTCGTTTTGCTTTTCCTTTCCCACGCCCTCCCTTTGGTAAGCCACACACGCTGCTCAGATCCCCCAGAGTTCAGCTCCCCCTGTACTGTCCTTGGCAGTGATGAAGCGCTTTACTCACCCAGGCCTGGGAGCAAATGGAGGGACCCAACCCAAGCTCAAATACAGGCGGGCATAACTGCCAGGAAGGCATTTGTTATCACTGGTTCACCTCTGAGCAGTCCTAGCTCCTCCCTCATGAAAGTTACTCCCCAAGCCCTGGAGCCCTGCCCAGTGGAAAAGGTCAGAGACCATGGGAGGAGTGAGAGCTGTGTCTGAGAGTGAAGAATCACAGTTCCTTCCCCAGTTCTGAGGGGCCTTGAACACGTCATCAAATTTCCTTTTTGCCTTAGTTTTCTCAAAAACAAAAACCAAACCTGTTGCCATTGAGTCGATTCCAACTCATTGTGACCCAATAGGACAGAGTAGAACTGCCCCATAGGGCTTCAAAGGAGTACCTGGTGGATTCGAACTGCTGACTTCTTGGTTAGCAGCCGGAGCTCTTAACCACTACGCCACCAGTGTTTCCATGTGCTAGACAGGAAAGGAATTTAATTATAGAGTGGGTGTTAGGATCAGGTGGGATAATAGAAGTAAAAGAGCTCTAATAAGTAAAATGTGTTGATCTGCAAATAAAAATGGCACAGTGAACATTATTATTAGCCGTAGTGAGCCATGAGATCTACCACTTAGTACCTGAGCTGATTTCTCTCCCACTGGAGTATTTTGCTGTTTCTGTTTTGATTTGGAGGCAGAGCCTCTCTCCTGAAGTGTTCAAAGTACTTGATATCCTAGAAATCCCCTCTGTTTAGTTAAGAAACCCAAGGGCCTGAGAGGGTGAGCAATTTGTCTCTTTTCCCCACTTGCCCAGATCCCACAGGAATCCAGGGAACAAGGCTAAGAATAAGACTGTAGTCTCTGAGTCCACGTTCTAGGTACTAACCATTAAACTGGACTGTTTTGGTGAAGGGCAGTAGTAGAATTTTCGCTGTCTGCAAGGTTTGATTCCCAGCCAATGCTCCTCTTGCAGAGCCACCACTCATCTGTCAGTGGAGGCTTGCATGTTGCTGTGTGGCTGAACAGGTTCCAGCTAAGACAGACTAGGAAGATAGGCCTGGTGACCTGCTTCCAAAAATCAGCCAGTGAAAACCCTGTGGACCACAGTGGTCCAGTCCACAGCCAATCATGTGGACACACAGGACAGGGCAACATTTTGTTCCATTGTTCGTGGGGTCACCATGAGTCAGGAGCCAACTCAGTGGCAGCTAACAGCAACAAGAACAACATCTCAATATAATACCCATTGCTTCGAGTTGATTCCAGCTCACAGTGACCCTATAGGACAGAGTAGAACTGCCCCATAGGGGTTCCAAGAAACAGCTGGTGGGTTCAAACTGCTGACCTTTTGGTTAGTAGACAAGCTGTTAACCATTGCATCGCCAGGGCTTCTTGATATAATAGTCCCTTTGTTTTGAGGGCACCCCTAACTGATAATCAGCTCTTTATTTATGAGTATAGGATGGGACACCACTTCTTACGTACACTTCTGGTACAGTCTCAGCTAACCAGAGACAGGGCAGTCATGGAGACGTGGGTGTTGTGGCTCTTAGCCAGGAATGCACATCAGAATCACCTGTAGTTTTTTCAGAATGCACCTTAGCCAGGACCTGCCTCTGCATATTCTGATTCTATAGGTGTGGGGTGAGGTTAGGACCTGTGTGTTTTGGAAGAGCTGCCCAGGTAATTCTGAAAGACAGCCCTGTTAGGGATCTATGTTCTAGCCGCTTTGTTTGTAGTGTACATCTTTCACTTTACCCCACCTCTTAAGTGCAAGTATAACCTGCTTCTAAGGAAAATTTCATTACGTGGGTTATATTTAAGAGAGGGAAAAACAATACTTTCCTCCATTCAAGAAGCATGTGAAATTATTAAAAGTGAAAACGCACTGAGTATTAAGAAGGGAAGTACCTGATGGGCTACTAAGAAATAAGAGTCTCATGAGGCAAAAGGATTCTGATATTTTTCAGTTATCTACAGAAATACCAAACTTATTGATCACATACATTTGTATGCTAAATTCAAGAGATTCACACAACTTCATAAGTAGAAATGAAAATAGAGTTAAGTAATTAATTGACCCTGTCTAATATAGATGGTGGTGAGCGCTGGTGACACAGTGGTTAAGAGCTCGGCTGTGAAACAAAAAGGTCAGCGGTTCAAATCCACCAGCCGCTCCTTGGAAACCCTATGGAGCAGTTTACTCTGTCCCATAGGGTTGCTATGAGTCAGAATCAACTCAACAGCAATGGGTAATATAGATGGTGGAGTCCCTGGGTGGTGCATATGGTAATGCACTTGACTGCTAACCAAAAAGTTGGAGGTTCGAGTCCACCCCGAGGCATCTTGGAGAAAAAGCCTGGCCATCTACTTCTGAAAAATCAGCCATTAAAAACCTTTTGGAGCACAGTTCTACTCTGACACACATGGGGTCGCCATGAGTCAGAATCAACTTTACAGCATTGATCTTTTGATATAGATGGTATATGAGAAAGCTCTGTGTAAATACAGCCTTTTGTTGGCATTCCCTTACAGCAGGCTTACCGCATTAGAAACAGAATACCACATTTCTACTTTGGGTAAAGAAGAAAGTGACTTAGAAACATATGGCAGCATCTACATGTGACATTTATGTCTGTTTCCCTAGCATTCATCTGGGGGTGGTTTTCGTTTATAAATCCTTCCAGCCAATAAAGGCACAGCATCCAGGGATCACATGAATGCCAGATCTGTTCATTTATAAATGTTGACACTGATGGGTAGTGGCTGTTTATAAGAATTATAAGCATTACTGAGTGTTTATTTACTCAGACTTTTAAAATCAACCTGATAATTTCCACAACATGTAATGCAAACACATGCCGTTTATTCTGACTTAATATCGTGCATACAAGTGTTTCAAAGAATCTTCTGTGCTTCTGAAAATATCCCAAGGATGGATTTTTGATAGAATCTGTTTCAGCCTGCTGATCTCTGTCAGGAGTTTAATCACTGGACTCATTAAGTGTTAGGGAAGTTTAATTTTATAATTGAATATATGAGTAAATGAATAAAAGGCTTTAATATTGTTGTAATAGCTATTAGGATTTGCTTGAAAGGTGTCTTAGGCCCAGTGCAGCTAATAAGATGAATACCCTTGGGAAGCAGCCCCCTTCCGTCCACTTTAAGTGCCTGGCCCAGACAGGCAGATTAGAGCAATAAAGGTGTTTTAGGCACTTCTTCCTCCCTAGAGCTTGCAGCACCAGAAGTGTACTTTCCTGTACTCGTCCTTAATACGAGGGGAAAGTGCCACCGAGGACAGAGATTAGATAAGGAGCTGCTTTGGGAACTGTTAGGGATTGAATTGTGTCCCCCAGAAATACGTGTTGTAAATCCTAACCTCTATGCCTGTGGTTATAATCCCATTTGGGAATGGGTTGTCTTTGTTATGTTAATGAGGCAGGGTTAGGGTAGGGTGTGTTTTAAGTCAGTGTCTTTTGAGATATAAAAGAGAGTAAACAAGCAAGCAAAAGAAGCAGAAGTGGGGGAAGAGAGATGCCAAGACACATGAAGACTGCCCGGGAGCAGAAGCTCAAAGAGACAAGGACCTTCCTCCAGAGCCAGCAGAGAAGGAAAGCCTTTCCCAGAGCTGGCAGCCTGATATTTGGACTTCTAGCCTCCTAACCTGTGAGAAAGTTTATTTGTTAAAACCACCCACTTATGGTATTTCCATTATAGCAGCACTAGATAACTAAGACAGGAAGCAAGGGTAGAAACAACAAAAAAAAAAAAAAAACAAAAACCATTCCCATCCAGTCGATTCTGACTCCTAGTGACCCTGTAGGATGGTATAAATCTTTTCAGGATCAGTCTGTCACATCTTTCTCCCAAGGAGCGGCTAGTAGATTTGAACCACCAACCTTTCGATTAGCAGCCAAGCTCTTAACCACTGCGCCACCAGGGCTCCTACCAATAGTAGAAGGTAGCCTAAAACCACGATCTGTACCACCATCCCCTTCAAAAGTATAGGAATGCATGAAAGGATATTAACTAGTGCTGTACTTTGGAAACTTAAGTGTGCTCAAGACACCCAAGAAGTTGCATTAAAAAATTACATTATAATTTAGAGAAGTTTATCATGATTCCTAGTTGATATTCAGTTAGAAGCAGAGCTAAACAGTTTCTCTGACTTAACCTCTTCATCCAGTAGATAATGCATTTGGGAAGGAAAGTATTATCTGTAGGAATCCCATTGTAAAGTGACATCATCCCCATTTGTTTCAGAAATTCAGTCATATATTAGGTTGAAGCCTTATCATCACTCACCTCAAGTACTGTTACAGATCTCCCTGTCACCGTGTCATTGGAGTTTCAAGTATTTATTGAGTTCCTGCTCTGTGCCCAGCCCCAGGAATGTATTGTCATTTCTGTTTCCTGAACCATGGAAAGGAAGAATCGAAAAAGTTGTCACTTCCTGCCAAGGCCATACATGTGTCTTATAAGAAATCAAATCATGTTTATTCTTTGTTCTCTGTATATGGAGGATGTAAGGAACTATGTAATGTGACATTCTTCGCCGCAAGGAATCCACCATCAGACAGAAGATGAGGCTTAAAGAAAATCTCTGATGGGTGAGGAAGATTTTGATGACTGTAGTTTTAAATATAGCTGTCGGGACTCATGGTCTGGCAAGTGGCAAGTACATTAACGGAAGCAGAATATTTGAAATAGGCCTGGCCCAGAACATCTGGGGCTGCAAGTAGCCATAGACATTCTTTTCTGGGCTTACAGGCAGGAATCCTCCTACTCCATTCCATGTGATGATCTAATTTGGTGACATTCTTGAGTATGAGTGAAACAGAGTTCTTAACTCTGTCAAGCAAGTTGTTTGTAGTAAAATGCTGCATGTTCAAATTAGTGGCATCTTTCCAATTGTTTTAAGTGATGCTGGGTTAAGATTTATTTCTTCTGTTTGACTCAACCCTCTTTCAAAAAAGTGGTGTATCTCATTTAATGAAAAATTTGAATTAATTTATTTATTTCTGGGAATTTTATATCACTCCTAAACAGAAGACATTCTGAAATTTTATAAAATTCAGTGAATTAAAGAAGTATACCTTTTGAGCGTCAGATAATTTAAATCGTATTGAGGTTGCTTATGCAATTTGGATCTTAAATGACTTGGTTTGGTTTCCTGTTCCATATTTCCCTTATGCAACATTTTAAAAAAGAAGTTGTTCAACAAGTTTGCTTTTAGAGGGAGAATTTTAAACAATTTAAACAGAATGAGTCAGAACTACAACAAGTTGGGAACCCCTTTGTCTTCAGTCCTTTTCCCTTCATAAAGTTTGAGAATATATAAACTTTGAGGTACTATGAGGCTTGAAGCCCTGGTGGCTCAGTGGTTAAGAGCTTGGCTGCTAACTCGAAGGTTGGCAGTTTGGATCCACCAGATGCTCCTTGAAAACCCTATGGGGCAGCTCTACTCTCAATGACAACAGAGTTCGGTTTTGGTTTTGGACTATGAGGCTTAACCTGGGGAGGGCCAATACAGAACGTTCATTTTACTATTCACCACAGAAACTTGATGGACTTTGGTTTTTCTCAGAGCAGTTACCAAGTCCAGACATGTTTGAAAGGAGGTGAGGATATGTTTCCTCACTACAGTTTATCGAGAGAAGGTGAGATGGAGGAGGAAATAGGAACCATGTGTCTGATTTTGCAGTTTTTCGACATATATGAGTTGTGGTACCTGGATTGTATAGTGTTGGCCCTTTTGTTTTTTGTGGGTTATTCTAGGTCATGATGCTTCCTGGCAAGTTAAACTTTGGGGACTATGACACAGGGTCTGAGCACCGTTGAAATGGGCAGACGGCCCAGATCATGGCTGTTTTCATCCCATCTGTGCTGCCTGAAGAGACAATTACTTATGTGATGTAGATGTTGGACATACTCATTAGATCTTGATCTAGAGAAGGAAATAACCTCCCCACAAAAAAAAAAAAAAAAAAAAAAAACGTTGCCATCTGGAAGTGGCCCTAAAGAACAGAGTGGAACTGCCCCATAAAGTTTCCAAGGCTGTAAATCTTTATGGAAGCAGACTGCCACATCTTTCTCCCATAAAGCAGCAGGTGGATTTTGAACCACCAACCTTTCAGTTAGCGTGCCAGTTGCCACCAAGTTGATTCTGACTCATAACAACCCTATAGGACAGAGTAGAACTGCCCCGTAGAGTTTCCAAGGCTGTAATCTTTACAGAAGCAGATTGCCACATCTTTCTTCCACAGAGCAGCTGGTGGGTTCAAGCTACTGACCTTTTGGTTAGAAGCTGAGCTCTTAACTACTGCACCACCAGAGAAGGAAAGAGTAGATGATAATTAATGTTATCTTCCGTTTTTTAATGACAAATCTCAACTGCTAATGTTAAGTCGATAATTATCATGTAATATAGTATGAAAGGAAACCCTGGTGGCATAGTGGTTAAGAGCTATGGCTGCTAACCAAAGAGTCGGCTGTTCAAATCCACCAGGCACTCCTTGGAAACCCTGTGGAGCAGTTTTATTCTGTCCTATAGGATTGCTATGAGTCAGAATCGCCTTGGCAGCATCGGGTTTTTTTATAGTATGAAGAGTTTAGGATCACAGAATTCTACTTTAAAATTTTTATTCTCGAAAATATAAACGTATATAGAAGTAGAATAGAATAATGAGCCTAGTGTACCTGTCACCCAGCTTCAACAATTAACAGCTAACTCATGGCCAATCTTGCTTCATCTGTATTTCCACCCACTCTCTCATTTTTCTATCACAGTAGGTGAGTTGTGTCTGTTCTTGAACTTTATATAAATGGAATTATACAGTATGTGCTCTTACGTGTCTGGCTTCTTTTGCTCCGTATGATGTCTGTGAGATTCATCCATGTTGTTGTGTGTGTCGATAGTTCATTTCTTATTTTTTCCTGAAATGTTAGAAGGCTTTAGCCTGAGTATCTGCACTCCCCATTCTCTTGCTTTTTGATCCCTGCATCTTTCAGGTCTTTTCTCAGCCACCTCTCTTCCTAATCCCCAGTTCAGTCCTGAGCACATCCTCCCCAGCCCTCTCAGTTAATTCTCCGTCTAGCATCTTCATTCTCTCTCTTGTTGGTCAACACTTCTCTGCTTACAGAAATGCTCAGGTGACAAACTTCTCCTAAAACAATCCTGCTTCTAAAAGGTGTCATTCAATTCAAATACACTGGCAAATTTCTCTAAATATTCTCCTACATTCACTGCTTAAATTCCCAAATTAATCATTCCGTCTTCAGCCCCTAATCACTTGGCCTCCATTCGCTTCACACTGTCAGAACTATTCTCGCAAAGGTCCCCATAAACCAAACCAAACCAAACCCATTGCGTTGAGTCGATTCCGACTCATAGCAACCCTGTAGGGCAGAGTAGAACTGCTTCATAGGGTTTCCAAGGAACAGCTGGTGGATTTGAACCGCCAACCTTTTGGTTAGCAGCCGAACACTTAACCACAGCACCACTAGGGCTCCAGAGGTCCCCAGCAACTTCCTAATCACCAAGTCCGGTGAGTTATTCTTGTTCTCTACTTCCTTTACCCCTATAAAGTAAGTAACAACCACCCTTCCTTCTACTTTTGTAAATAACAATTACTGGGTTTTGTTTTTTTTTTTTTTTTAAGATCATAAAGTATTACATGTGGTTAAGAGGACAGAATGTGGAGCCAGGCAGCCAGGGCTGGAGCTGGAGTACTGGCTCCTTCACCTACTGCTGCTGTGACCTTGGCCGTTCCGCCACGTTCTAAGTGTCTCCCTCCCTTGGTTCCCTCATTCCTAAACTGGGAAGAACAATAGTAACAACCTCACAGTGCTGTTCTGAAGATTAAGTAAGTTAATATCTGTAAAGGCCTTAGAACAATGCTTGGCAAGTGTAGACGTTATATAAGTATTCACTATTACTATCATAAAAATAAAAACTTACAAACTACAGTACTGTGTACAAAACAATACTAAAAATCCCCTAAAATTCCCACTACCTGTCATAGCTACGTTTTGGAGTATATCCCTCCAGTATGTTTTCTGGATAGATTATATTTTTAACTAATATATCTATACATTGTTAACTTACCTTTCTTCCCTAACATTCTCTCTCTTCCGCTAGTTTTTGTGAAGGTGTTGCCCTGTTTGGGGAGTCCCTGGGTGGTGCAAATGGTTAACACACTCAGCTGCTAACCAAAAGGTTGGAGGTTCAAGTCCACCCAGAGGCACCTTGGAAGAAAGGCCTGGCAGTCTACTTTAGAAAAATCAGCCATTGAAAACCCTATGGAACACAGTTTTACTCTGACACACATGGGGTCCCCATGAGTCAAAACTGACTTGACAGCAACTGGTTTTTGCCCTGTCTGCAGCTTCCTCTGCCTCTCTTACAGCCCCTTCTCTGTCCTTTGAAAGCTGCCCTTCTTGTCCCCGCCCACTTGAAGAAGGGACAAGGATACACCCTGCTCTTTTCTTCATGCTCTCCCTCTGAAGTCTAGTGCTCAGCAGCTCCTCACTCCCCAGTCAGCCCCAAGAATTAAGTCTTATTTATTCTTAGATTTTTGTGTCTCTTGCATCCATCTTTTGCTTTGCATTCCAGTTGCCTTCATCTATTTGAAATCTCATACTCTAACTGCTAAAAATAATAATGATGATGAGAATAGATAACATTGGGTGGTTTCTTCGTGCCAGGTGCTTTCCTGTTTCATTTTCATCATTAAAGCTTGTAAGTAGACACTTGTTCTCCCATTTTATAGATTAAAAATCCTGGGCATTCAGCGAGGGTAAGTGACTTGTTCAGCACCATATAACACTATGTAATAGAGCCTGGATTGGAACCCAGTTCCATCTGACCCCAAAGCTTGGGCTCTTTTTCATGTTACCTGCCCCTAGACCTTCCATAGGAGCCTTGGTGGCAGAAACAGTTAAACGCTCAGCTGCTGACCAAAAGGTTGGTGCTTTGAACCCACTCTGCGGCTTCGCGGGAGAAAGATCTGGTGATCTGCTTCCATAAAGTTACTAAACTAAGCCAAGAAGACCCTACAAGACAGTTCTACTCTGTCACATAGGGGTGCTATGAGTTGGAATCGACTTAGCGGCATCTAACAACAGCCAGCAGACTTCCATGGAAATGTTCTAACTTGTCTGTCTCTATCTCCCACCTCTTTCCCCCCCTACATAAAGCTACTATATTGTTTTTCCAGTAACACTCCCTTATGCCTGTCACTTCTCAGGAATCCTTGGTGGGTCTCGTTTTCACATCATAAAATTCAGCTTTCATCTGCTCTGTGTTGCTTCCCTCAATCATCTTTCTGAAATTCTCCCTACTCCCTCACCCCCACCTATCCAGTTCCCACACTTCAAGGATTGATCCTTTTAAGGCCTGTATTCCTCATGACTCATTTCTGACCTCCCAAGACCTCAGTGACCATCCCTGCTCTGAGTTCCTGGAACCCTAATGCTTGCATTTGGCATGTTTTATTGGCCCGTTTATATTCTTTATCTATCTGTATTCAGGATGTATTTCATCCCATTGGAATCATAAGCCCTTTAACCACCAGATGAGTATCCCACGTTCATGGTGGGTGATTCCCAGCCCCAACTGTAATGTCAGTGGCTGTAAATGTCAGTGAACTGCAGACTCTTCTAGTCCTCCCAGCCTTTTTCTCTCTTGAATCCATTCTTCCTGCCCTGTCAAGCAGCGCACACCAGTCAAAGCAGGAGAATGACTACCTAGTTGCTACTTAATCCAAAAAGGATGCAGTAGCATTTGCCTGTTGCCTCATTTTCAACTCTCCCATGAGGTGCTTCATTTTTTTGTTTGTTTTTAATGCATTCCAGGCAAGTGGGTGAGCTCGTATCTGTTCAGCAATATTAAAAAGCATGCCCTCTGCTTAATGTGGATCAGATGCTAGACCTTTAAGACCAAAATCCTAAATATTTTCGTTCTTCTGCTTTGTCAGCCCTCTAAGGATAAGGCTAGAGTAGCATCTGCTTGAGTTGGAATCGACTTGACAGCACTAACAACGGCAAACAGACTTTGTGGAGTCCCTGGTGGTACAAACAGTTAATCACTTGGCTGCTAACCGAGGTTGGCGGTTTGAGTCCATCCAGAGGCGCCTCAGAAGAAAGCCCTGGCAGTCTACTTCCAAAAAATCGGTCACTGAAAACCCTACAGAACACAGCTCTACTCTGGCACACAGGGTCGCCATGAGTCAGAATCAACTTCAGGGCAACTGGTCACTACCTTGCAGACAACATCCAGGGTAAGGGGTCACATTGCAGACAACCTCCAGCCGTGCTCAGCCAGAGGAGGCAGTAGAGGGTGGGAGGCAGGTCCTTCAGGAAGACTGGTGGGGAGAACTCCCAGTTCGTCCATAGTTGGAAAGTTTTTTGGGTTTAGGTACCAAAATGGCCACAGACCACCTTACCACAGTTTAGTGGTGGAGCTTTAAGCCAGGGCATTTGGAATGTTCTGTCTCCGTTCTTAGACATTTTGGTCTTATCTCCCTTTGCCCGGAATAACTTCCTCCTCAAGCTGTAGGGTCTGTGTGTTTGTATCTCGCACTCTCCGCTTGTCGTCGTTGTGTGCTGTTAAGTTGGTTTTGACTTACAACAACCCTATAGGACAGAGTAGAACTGCCTCACAGGGTTTCCAAGGCTGTAATCTTTATGGAAGCAGGCTGCTACAACTTTCTCTTTCGGAGAGGCTGGTGGATTGGAATTGCTGACCTTTCAGTTAGCAGCTAAACGCTTAACACTGCACCACCAGGGCTCCTTACTTAGCTTAGTCCTAGAATAATGCCAAGAATATGGATCAAACTTAGTTTGAATAGACCAACCGCTAGTTCGACAGCTGAATTATCCTCTTATTTAAAAGCTCTAATTCAAAAATCACCTCCTTCTAGAATAGTAGTTCTTCAGCTTTAGGAAGCATCAGACTCACCAGGAGGCTTGTGAAAACAGATTTCTGGGAGCTCACCCCCAGAGTTGCTCATTCAGTTTGGGATAAGGTTTGAGAATTTGCATGTCTAACAAGTTCCCAGGTGATGCCGATGTTACTGCCACTGATCTAGAGACCACACTGTGAGAACCACTGGTCTAGAGGACTTCCTAGCTGGAGTCACCCCGCTCTGAGGCACCTTCCCTCTGCACATGCTTAGCACCTTGAGGGTACAGTTAAACATTATCTTGGATATATTCTTATGTTGTTTGAAAATCATTCTCTCATTATCAGTGTTTCCCCCCCAAAATCAGTGAACCCTTTTAGAACAGGAGTTTTGTTTTCTGCTTCTCTGATCATTCCCACTTCTCTCCAGCCTCAGGATGCTCCTGATCTGCAGGACCTGCAGGAGAGAGGCGGTGTGGAGCAATGGTTAGGAACAAAAAAAAAATCTGTTGCGATCGAGTGGATTCTGACTCATAGCAACCCTATAGGACAGAGTAGAATGGTTAGGGACACCAGAATTGATTTCAGCCCCGGCACTTACTAACTACATGTCCCTGAGACCTTAAGGTGTCGCTGGGTAGTGCAAACAGTTAAGCACTTGGCTACTAAAAGGTTGGTGGTTCAAACTCAGTCAGAGGCACTTTGGGAAAAAGGCCTGGTGATCTGCTTCCAAAAGATAACAGCCCATGAAAGCTATGGAGCACAGTTCTACTTTGCATCACATGGAGTTGCCATGAGCTGGAACTGACTTAATGGCAACTGTTTTTGTTTTGTTTTGTTTTTCTCTGAGACCTTTACTTTCCTCATTTGGAAAATGAGTTAATAATATCACCTTCAACTTGATCTCCAGGATATAAATTGTTGGTTAATTTAAAAAAAAAAAAGATACAGAACGATGCCTATAACATAGCCAGTTGCTGTTGCTTATGGCAACCCCATGTGTGTCAGAGTAGAACTGTGTTCCATGGGGTTTTCAGTGGCTGGTTTTTTGGAAGTAGATTGCCAGGCCTTTCTTCTGAGGTGCCCCTGGGTGGGCTTGAACTGCCAACCTTTTGGTTAGCAACCCAGCATGCTAACCATTTACACCACCCAGGGACTCCACATATAGTATGCTCCCATAGTATTTTTAAGACAGAGATATACATAGACAGGTTTGTATGTGCATGGGATATCTTCAGAAGGAAACAGGAGAAATCGGTAGCAGTGGTTACCTCTGGAAGTCTAGAGCAGAAGGAGAGCTAGTGTTTGTTGTATAGCTTTTGGACTGTCTAAATGTTTTACTATATTCATACATTCTTTTAAAATTTAAAAACTAGTTAATGAAAGCATAATTATTTCTTTTTTCAGGGATATTGTGAAGAGTAAATAAAATAACTTCACATAAAGCCCTTAACACAATGCCTGGCACAGCAAAAGCACCATGTAAATGTGAGCTTTTATGTTTAATAATAAATGGTTGTTGAATTCATTCATTCATGTATTCATTCATTCATGAGTAAGCACATGAGTCGTCCAGCTATCCTAAGCCAGCCGTGCAGATATGAACAAATCATTTATCAACCAGTCTTGCTACACCAGGTAGAGAGTAAAACTTGTTTTTAAACATCATTCTTAGTGTTGACCATGAACACATGTTTCTGTGCACAACTAGATCCTGGCAGTATGCCCGGTGGCACAATGTACCAGAGGGGACTAGGTCCTGCCGCTCTGTGGGTCACCATCAGAGGATACCCACCCTGAGCACACCTTCGTGGAATGAAAACATATTTGGAGCACAGCTGAGGGTACAAGACAGTGTGGCCCTTGGGACCTGGGCACCACACAAGTGGCCATCCCACACTAGAGGTGAAAGTTCACAGCGCCAGCAGTTGGCCCTAATAAAGTGCCCTGATAAAGTGGAGGGAGCCCCAGGGTTTCACCCAGTTTCTCTGAGCTGTGCAGGGAACAAGCAGGTGGGTAACCTTTGGCTGGGAACAGTCCATATTTTCTGGGATCCCTGTGGGAGGGAGCAGCAGGGTACTTCCTGTTTCTGAGAAAACAAACACTGGGCACACAAACACCCCCGAGTGATAGGTTCATGCTAGCTGATGCATTGGTTGCTACATAGCATGTTTTAACTTAACTCCAGGTATTTGAGGCCCCATTCTCTGCTCAACACTGCATTAGTCAGTATGAACTAGAAGATGGCATGGGAGAACTCGCTTGCCTAGGTAAGGACATGGCTTTTGAAGTAGGAGAGATCTGTGTTCACATCCTGTTTCTACCACTCACTAGCTAAGTGATCTTTGGAAGATTATTTAACTTTCCTGAGCTGCAGTCTGTGTTCTTCTTGTTAGCTGCCATCCCAGTCAGCCCCCAACTCATGGTGACCCCATACACAATGGAATTGGACCATTGTGATCCGTAGGTTTTCATTGGCTGATTTTTAGAAGTAGATTTCCAGGCCTTTCTTCTTTCAGTGTCAATAGGTATTATAAATCTGACCTCTTACGGTTGTCGAGAATATTAAGTGAACTAATATCTGTATACAGTACTTGGCACAGTACACATAACGAGTTGACTAGCTGCCTTTGAGTTGACTCCAACTCATGGTGACCCCATGTGTGTCAAGAATAGAACTATGTTCCATAGGATTTTCAATGGCATATTTTTTCAGAAGTAGATCACCAGGCTTTTCTTCTGAGACACCTCTGGGTAGACTCGAACCTCCAACCTTTTGGTTAGCAACCAAGCAGCTTAACTATTTGCACCACCCAGGAGGTTTCCAGCTGGCACATGTAATTGTTGTCGTTACGTGCCATCAAGTCGATTCCGACTCATAGTGACCCTATATGACAGTAGAACTGCCCCACAGGATTTCTAAGGCTAAAATCTTTACAGAAGCAGACTGCCACATCTTTCTCCTGTGGAGCAGCTGGTAGGTTTTAACCACTGACCTTTTGGTTAGCAGCCGAGTACTTAATGCTTAACCACTGCGGCACCAGGGATTCTTCTGTTTGGCACATGGTAAGCAATAAACGTAGTTGCTGTTATTATTGAGCTAACATTAAGCACTGAAAATAAATGGTATTACCCTTTTGAGAGCTTGATGACAGCTATAAATTGTCTCCTCAGAAAAAGTAAACATAGGTACTGTAAAAATGGCGTGGAGGCAGTGTCTGACCTCCTCCAGTTTCACAAGGGAGAAGGAGAATCAAGGTCAACAGCCCAAGGCTGATTCCTATGAGGCAGAGGTCAGATACGCCTCCTCTCTCCACCATTTTTACCTCCTCTGACACCAACCGTCCCTCCTCTCTACTTCTCTGCTGGGTGTAATAATTCATTGCAGTGGCCACACACAACTCACAGACAGTACTCACGATGATGAGGTTTATTAGGGAAGTAACAGGTTATAATTCAGTCTCAGGAACACTCAGGATACAGTTCTTGCATCAAGACAGCCTCTTTTCAGCTGTGCTCACAGGCACGCCTCTCTGGCCCTCAGCCTCTGCCCAGCTCCGGCAAGTGTTACAAAGCTCTTTTAGCTCTGCCAATAAGTGCCCAGAGGCAGTCTACTCTGCCAGCAAGCCTCCTGCCCAGAGGCACTCAGCTTTCCCGCTCTGTCGGCTGGGAAGCCCACCATACTGTCTCCTGCCATCTTTTCTCTGCCACCGCTTCTCAAGCTCTCTCTCTCTGTCTCTTGATTCCAGGAGCTTCTCAGCATAGGGATCCTGGGTCCAAAGGATGTGCTCTCTGCTCCTGGCTGTTCTTTCTTAGTGGTGATGGGATCTTCTCTTTCCCACCTCTAGGGTGGCTCATTTTAAGCCAAGCAGGGTGACAAAACTGAGCAGTCCCCTTGGTGGGCTACAATTACTATTTCCACAGTCCATGGCAAGAAAGGCCACGTAAAAACGATCCATTGCACCGCAGGTAACACACACTGAATTTTGCTTTTAATTTTGGATACATGCACAACTTTTCCTCCTTCCCAATTCATGCACGGGCCAGCCCCTTAGGGGGCCCTTGGACCTCTGAGCTGTAAGCATATAGCAGGAATTCATAAAAGGGGCTAATCATTGTAAACAAAAGTAGGGAGACCTTCCTGGAAGAAGTAAAAACTAGAGCCTAAAACCAAGTTGCCTTTGAGTCAGTCCTGACTCATGGGAACCCCACGTATGTGAGAGTAGAGCTGTGCGCCATGGGGTTTTCAGTGGCTGATTTTTCAGAAGTAGATCTCTAGGCCTTTCTTGCGAAGTGCCTTTGGGTGGACTTGAACTTACAACCTTTTGGTTAGCAACCCAAGTGCATTTGCACCACTCAGGGACTCCAGGGCCTGTAGGAAGAGGAAATTTAAAGAGGCCAGGAGAAGCAGGCAGAGGACTTGAGCAGAGGCTGGAACCTATGCTTGTAAACATAGCCCACGTGGTCAAACTTCTCTGTGCCTCAGTTTCTTAATTTCTAAAATGGGGTGACAATAGAACATATCCCGCAGGGTTGTGTGAGGATTTGGTAGGATAATGTATTGGCAGTGATTGGCATATATGCCAGTGTCTGGCATGAAGTAAGCTCTTGGTAGAAATAAGATTTTTATGGTTAGGATTTTATTATAGTTTATTAGAGAGGATGGGGTCAGACTAGAGAAGATCTTAAGTGCAAGGCTGAGTCCTTAGATTTTATCCTGGAGGTACTGGGGAATCCCAGGAACGTGTTGTGAGCCATAGAGGAATAAGCTGAAAGTGGCACTGTATCTGAGCATAGTAATCAGGATAGGTTAGAGAGGAGAAGGATTAGGGGCAGGAGTCTTGGTATGAGGCTGAGCCGGCAGTATTAACTTGAAGTGCTGGGGGCGGTCTTGGGCTGGGTTGTCTAGAGGAGCAAAACCAGTGAAGCATATATATATTTAGAGAGAGTTTTATTTCAGGGAAATTGTTCACACAGTTGTGGAGGCTGGCAAGTCCCAAATCGATGGGTCAGACATCAGACTGGAGGCTTGTCCAGACTCACATGGTTGCAGAGGCTGGCAAACCCAAAATTGGCAGGTTAGATGACAAGCTGTTGGCTCACATCTCAAGAACCAGAGGTCAGAGGATGACTAGTCAAATGCAAGACCAGAGAGGGTGAGCTTTGCCAGAATATAGACACACACACACATATGTATATGTGTATATATATATATATATATATATATGTGTGTGTGTATGTATATAGGATGCAGGCCACAGCCCCAAGGAGACTCCCCTTTCAACTGATAGGCAACTCAGATCACAGAATGGAGGATGATTATGTAATATCTGCCAAACCACTGAGAAACATGGCCTACCCAAGTGGACACATAGTCTTAACCATCACAGGGGCCAACACTGATATAAAATAGAAGCCAGGAGAATGGGGCAAAATAAAAAATGGGACATTTATCAAAATCGGAATCAAGATAATTGGAAAGTATGAGGGTCTAAAGTTGTACTGTCCAATATGATAGCCACTTGCGACATGGAATATAGCTAGTCCGATTGAGATTCAAGTATAAAAATACACACCAGATTTTGAAGGCTTACTATGAAAAAAAGAATGTAAATTATCTCAGTAATTTTTTGCATTGATTACATTTCTGTTTTGGTCATATTGGTTTAAGTAAAATATTAAAATCAATATCACCTTTTTATATTTTTTTTCATGTGCCTATTGAAAAACTTAAAGTCACTTACGTGGCTCACTTTCTACTGGACAGCACTTGATCTAAGGAATTAGATTGAGGCCTGGAGCAAAGGATGCCTCAGTGACAAGGACAGTGAGGATGACACTCATCGAGAAAAGCACATTAGGAAGGGTGGGGACAGATGGCAGCGTTACATTGGGTTTTATGTGTATTATGTTTGAAGCAACTGTGGACCATTTGAGTGTCAATTTGAATAGGCTGTCAGCTAGTTATTGGGATTAAAGTAACAGGTCAGGGCTATATGTGAAGTGTGTTGGTCATAGCTTAAATCATGAGGTTCTAGCATCATCATGGACTGAGGACCAATGTGTGTCAGGCAGTGCTTAGTAAGTTACATACATTATCTCATTTCATCCTGCGAACAGTTCTGTGAGGTAAGTACTATTATTATCCTTCCCATTTTACATTTACAGCATCCCATTTTAGATGAGGGCACTGAGGCTCAGAGAAATGAAGTACCTTAGGGTAATAAGTGATGAGTCAGGATTCAGATTTATCTAACGGTAAAAGCCCTTATTCACTTGGCTACTCCAGAGTTCCAGCACCAGGCCATAGCAAAGGAAGATCGTTAAACAGGACAAGAACAGGATAGTATAGTATCACTGAAGCCAGGGAGAAGATATTTGCCAGAAGGGAGTGGCTGTTAAGAAAACAAACTTAGACTTTCGTAGCAAAAAAGTATGTTAGATGATAAGAGCAATATCAAGTTGAAGGAGGTTTTACCCTGTTGTTGTTATATGTGTCGTCGAGTCGGTTCCAACTCATAGCTACCCAAAGTACAACAGAACAAAACACTGCCCGGTCCTGCACCATCCTCACAATCATTGCTATGTTTAGGAGCCCATTGTTGCAGCCACTGTGTCAATCCATCTCATTGAGAGTTTTCCTCTTTTCTGCTGGCCCTTTACTTTACCAAGCATAATGTGCTTCTCTAGGGACTGGTGCCTCCTGATAACATGTCCAAAGTACATGAGACGAAGTCTTTCCATCTTCGCTTCTAAGGAGCATTCTGGCTGTATTCTTGCAAGACACATTTGTGCATTCTTCTGGCAGTCCATGTTGGCCAGTATCCTTGGCCAACAACACACAAGTCACCACTGTACAGCAAACTCACCAACAAATAGTGGTTAATCCAATAGGTTAAGATTATTAAGAGGAGTTAGAATTCTGCAGGGCTTGTTAAATTGACATGTTGTAATTCCTGGGCAGAAATAACCATGGGCATGCATTGAGAATCAAGAGGCAAAGGCACCGCAAATCATTGTCTGTTTCTCATGAGTAGTCCACAAAGGACCTATATCAGAATCACCTGGAAAAGTTTTTAAATACAGATTCCTAGACTCCGCCCCAGATCTACTGAAATTTTTTTCACCAGTGCTCCAGGTGATCTAGATACACAGTGAGGTTGGGAACCTGCTGCTCGAGATCTGCAGCTCCTTCTCTTTGGGATTTACTACCCAAGATTGGCTCGTTTTCATGGCTCCCTGCCATCTTCTCTGGGGCACAGGAGGAGGATGGGATCATTCTGTGTCTTTAGCAGTAGCCTTATCTGGAATCTAGTCACACATTGTTTACATCGAGCACAACCAATTCTCCATTGCTGAGGTCTTCTTTCAAGGCCACTTAGCACCACACTTCTAGCGTCATTGCCATGGGGACCACCCATCTGAATGAGCAGCAGCCTCGAAATGGTGGAGGGCAGTGTCATCTTCTCTTGCCCAGTGCTGACACTTGTTTCTGCTTTCTCTCAACTTCCTGGCATCCTTCCTGTTCAAAGGCAGGCAGTATAGGCTGGTATTAAGAGCAGGATCTTGGGAGTTAGGGGGCTCTGAGTCAGAGTCCCAGCTCAGCCACGTCAATCTGTGTGATCTTGGGGAAGACTTTTTTTCACCTCTCTGTGCTTTGTCTGTAAAACAAAGCGTGAATGTATTCATCTTGTAGAGTTGTTGAGAGGACTAAAGGAAATGATTTGTGCAATTACTTACCTAGCCCATACCAAAAAAAAAAACCCAAACCCATTGCCATCGAGTCGATTCTGACTCACAGCGACCCTATAGGACAGAGTAGGACTGCCCCATAGGGTTTCCAAGGAGCAGCTGGTGGATTCAAACTGCCAACCTTTTGGTTAGCAACCAAGCTTTTTAACCACTGCATCACCAGGCCCATACCAAGTACTCAATAAATGGTGATAGTTGTCAAAATTTATTATTATAATTTATTGTCTTTATTATTGTTATTCAGGGGCATGTGCCCTGGATGGCAGGGAAAATCAACCATCGAAGATGCCAGATAAGGACATCAAAAGTGTTTACAAGGATAAAAACACACTTTTTGAAGATGAACTCTATAACTCCATTGAGGCTTGAGGGAGAGCTGTTCCCATTCTTTTTCATTCTGCTGATTCTGAGACTATAAAAGCTGCTCTTAGAAGAGCCCTAGTCACTGTCTCCTCCCCATCCCAAACCACTTTTCCCATCTCTCCATGCAGCCCTTTCCTATCTCTCCCTCTCATTTCCCTCCCCTGTTAAGCCAGCAGCATGTTCTTTTTGCCCTTTGTTCAGAGAACTGGGTAAGAGCAGAGGAGAATGTGCAGCTGGTCACGAGTTCAACCTCACTTGACCTCGTGGCCTGTGAGCTTTGGTTGGGGAAAGAGAGTTTTATTTTTTAACTACCCCTCCTTCACGTCTTCGATTTTAATGTGTTCAGCAGTGATGGTATGTTAAAGGTAAATAATAATCATAGAAATTTTAGAAATCATAACCAGTATTTGTAAGTTATTTACAGTTTACTGGACAACATATTAATGATGGTCTATCAGTCTGTATTCAGTTACAGCAAACGGTAAGTGTTCTTGGCAACTTGTGCAAAATGGGGCTTAATACAGGGAATTAGGTGCTTGTGTAATCATTGGAGGAGTCCCTGGGTGGTAGAAACGGTCAATGCACTGGGCTGCTAACTGAAAAATTGGAGGTTCGACTCCACCCAGAGGTATCTCAGAAGAAAGGTTTGGCAATATATTTCTGAAAAATCAGCCACTGAAAGCCCCGGAGCACAGTTCTACTCGACCCACATGGGGTCGTCGTGAGTCAGAATCTACCTGATGGCAACTGGTAACGTAATCATTGGAAGGGCTGGAGGGGTGGCTCTAGATCGGGGCCCCCGGGAAGGACTCCTAGAATACCACCATGAGAACTGGCCGCCAGGGCCCCCCTTCTTCACCACCGCAGGAAGTGGAGAAATGGGCAGCTGCTGCAGCCACCCACCTTCTCAGTACCATGTCACAGGGACTGGACACTGGAATGCCACCGCCTCCACAGACAGCAGCTTGCCCATGATCCTGCTTGCCAGCAGAAATAAACCAAGCAAGCAGGACCCTGGCCTTCTCACTTCTACCTTCCCTCTCTCGAATGCATCAAATTAACAGAGCCCTAGCTTCCAAAGAACCTGGGGGAAGTAGTTCTTAGTTTTCCAGCCCTGCAGTTCAGCAAGACACACGGGGGGATAGAATGGATGCTACATGCCAATCAGGAGCTGCAAAGTGCTTAGCACATGTCACACAGTGTATAACAGGAGGCAAGGAGTAAACGCACAGCAAACATATTCTGTACATTCATTACACTCACATGCCTGTTGTATTTGATGCTCTTCACAATCGTTTGAGATAGGAAAGTATTAATATCCCCATTTTTTCCATGAGAAAATTTTCGAGGTTTCCTGGATGGTGCAAATTGTTAATGCGCTCAGCTGCTAACCAGAAGTTTGGAGGTTCAAGTCCACCCAGAGGCACCTGGGAAGAAATGCCTGGTGATCTACTTCTGAAAAATCAGCCATTGAAAGCCCTATGGAGCATGACTCTACTCTGACACACATGGGGTCGCCATGATTCGGAATCAACTCAACGGCCACTGGTTTTTATATAGGTGACAAGCCCTGTCCTAGAGCTGGGAAGTGGCAGGAGCAGGACAGAGCCCAAGTGCCCTGACTTCATCCTTGAGCATGCCCCTTTAACTAAATATCCAACGTGTAGTGTAAAGGTGGTATCACAAGTTCAAAGGTAGGGGCCCTGGCAGGTGCACCAGCAGATGTTAATTGGGCAGCCTCTGTTCAGGTCCAGCCCAGTTTTGTAGGGTTTTCTTGATTTTTCAAGAAAATTTTTTTCTTCCTTTTAAGGTGAAATCTTTTGATTTTTCAAGTGTTGGCAGTCAATTCAGAGTGAAAACACAGACGCACCACTATTGAGCTCACACTCTCTGGGGACAAACCAAGACATCTGCAGTCTGGATTCAGCCTACTGTCCATGAGGTTGCAGGCTCTAATATAAAATAATAAGTGTTAATGAAAATAGAAGAACTGTTCGTGAGGACGTAACTCTGTACACACTGGTTTCCCTCTAAGGCCATATCACAAAGCTGTTGCTGTCTGGTCACATTACCTTGAATTCTTCTTGTTGCTGGCTGTTTTCTCTTGTTTCTACCACCAGATGTGTGTTTTGTGTCTTGTTAAATGAGTCTAGGAGCCCAGCATTTATTAAACATTTATAGTGCGGGGTGCATTACTGATTTAAAATAAAGCAAATAAACCCATTACCATCAAGTCCATTCCAACTCCATGACTCCATGTGTTACAGAGTAGAACTGCTTCATAGGGTTTCTTGACGGTAATTTTTATAGCACATTGCCAGGACTTTCTTCCGTGGTGCCACTGGATGGGTTCACACTGCCAGCCTTTCGATTAGGAGTCAAGCGTAAACTGTTTGCTCCACCCAGAGACCTGTTGTTGTTGGGGCCATCGAGTTGATTTTCAGAGTAGAAAATCAGTTGATTGACAGAATGGAACTGCCCCATAGGGTTTTTTAGGCTGTGATCTTTACCAGAGGCACCCTGGTGGCACAGTGGTTAAGTGCTCGGCTGCTAACTGAGAAGTCAGCGGTTCATACCCACCAGCCGCTCCATGGGCAAAAGATGTAGCAGTCTGCCTCCATAAAGATTATAGCTTTGGGAACCCTATGGATCAGTACTGTGTCCTACAGAGTCGCTATGAATCAGAAAAGACTCGACAGCAATGGTTTTTTTTTTATATCTTTACCCAAGGAAGTTGCCAGGTCTTTCTTTCATGGCACCACTGGGTGGGTTCAAACCACCAACCTTTAGGTAAGTAGATGAGCACAAACCGCTTGCGCCACCCAAGGACTTGCCTTACTGATAGGGGCTCTTTTTTTTCTTCCCAACAATCCTGCAAGATGGGCATTACTGTCCCCCTTTTACAGAGGAGGAAGCAGACAAAGAGCTAGGTTAAAACATTGAAAGCCAAAAGCAAGATCAGAGGGTGAGTAAGTGGAAGCTTGTAGCTTTTTTTTTTTTTTTTGCCAGTTCTTTTATTACAGCCACAAGCAGTGTGTTTCCTCATGTGCACCTTGGCTTTGCTCCAGTGATTCAATTACTGGCCAGGCGGTGGTGACTTGTGATTCAGACCCTGGGGCTTCCTGGTGCCTTACTTCCAGAATGTGCTCTGTGACACACTTTCCATCCCCGCCTGCCTCTCCCTGCTTCAGGCCCCTCTAGACAAAGATGAAAATCCCCGTATTTCCCTAATGGGACATTCTGTTCCTTGGAATTTCTGGGAACCTGAGGGTTCACATGAACCGTAGCATTGAAAAGCAATGCAAATCATGAGTGGCACAATACTACATACATTCATTCAAATCTCTTAGTCAAATCAAATCTCTTAGTCAAATGCAAAAATGAAAACAAGGCTGCAGAAGCGATAGGTAGAGTTTTATCAAACCAGTGGTCAGGTGCATGCCCAGGCCCGGACCTTCTGGGTGGAGTGGACCCCTGGCGGTTCAGGAACTCCAAATGCTGCCCCAGGCCCAGACCTCCGTGTTTGCCTAGTAGCAGCAGCAGCGAGAATATTCCTGCTTAGCTTGCAGATATGAGAGGGGAGACCTTTTCACCAGGGCACTGGACAGACAGACAAATCCCTTCTGCACCAGAAGGGGTGTTGCCCAAACATGATGTGATCAGCAAGCCCACAACTCCAGGTCACAGAGTGTTAAGGTCACCCTTGATTATGAAGCACATTGAGGGATGCCAGGTGAGGCCCTGAGTGTTTGTGAATCACAGTAATTCCTTCCTTGGTGCAGTGGGGAAGGTGTGGTTTCGGGAGTGCAAAAGCTTACAAGCTGGAGCAAGGCTTACAAGCTGGGTAACTCAAAGTGAGTCTTTCTAACTTCAGTTGCCTCATCTATAAGATGAGGATGGCATAATAACAAACTTTACAGGATCATAGGGGAGCTTCAGAGAAGAGTGTTGTGAAAGCAGTGTGTGTGCTCTCAGGTTCTATACAAATACCAGGTATTGTTTGCCTTGGAAGCTGTTCTTGGTGTAAGAATAAAGTAAGCCTTTTATCAACCTAGTAGCAGAAACAAACAGCGAAGCACCCCTGCCATTGAGGGAATACCAAAGAAAACCCTCTGAGGTGTAGCAGTGTTTGGAGATGTCTGTCTGCCCCTGCCCAGGAGGTGCAAAGCAGCTGCAAGTGGGGAGGAAGTACTCAGCCAGAACACCAGTAAACACCTCCTGCAGCCCGGGAATCAGATAGCACTGCCCACCTTGCACCACCATGAGGCACCTCAGCCAACTGAGTTCCTCAAAGAGGCTTCTTAAGTTAAAACAATATAATTATGATCTGATTTCTTTATAGGAACAATGTTATAATAGGAGATCATTTTCTTTTCCAGTCGCCCAATGTACAACTTTTTCTAGGACTGATCACGAAGACCCCATTTAATTGACATCAGTGCGATTCCTATACAATACTCAGTAGAAAGTGTTTTTGTTTTTTTTAATAAATCTGTGAAACTGTAAAGTCAACCCACCACATAACTTTTATCTAATTTTCTAGGTGGGGTTATCCATATACCAGCAGAGTGGAGGGGATTTCCAGAAGAGAAACGGTACTTGAGTTTCCAGAGGGTCTGGCGGGGCAGGAGGTAGTAGAGGAAGGAAGTGTCTAATTACTTGTTTAATGTTTGTCTCCTGAGCAAGATCTTAAGCTCTGTGAGGGCAGCAGCTGTGTCTGTCTTGCTATTGTTGTTAGCTACTGTCGAGGCAGCCAACAGCTCATGGTGACCCCAAGCATAATGGAACCAAATGCTGTCTGTCCTATGCCATCCCTATGATCGGTTGTGGATCAATCCATTGTTGATCCATAGGGTTTTCATTGGCTGATTTTCAGAAATAGATTGCCAGGCCTTTCTTCCTATTCCAACTTAATCTGGAAATTATGAAGCCCGTTTAGCATCACAGCAACACACGAGCCTCCCCTGACAGATATGTGGTGGCTGTGCATGAGGTGCATTGGCTGGAAGTCAAACCCAGGTCTCCTGCATGGAAAACGAGAATTCTACCCCTGAGCCACCAATGCCTCACATGTCCCACGCTGTGCCTGGTACCGAATACTGCTCAATAGAAATATCTTGCATGGATTTTCTAGAGTCGGGGGCCTTGAGGATTCCCCGGCGGAGGGGAGCGGGGAAGTGACGAGCAGGAGACGCCCTCTATGAAGGGGCAGGTCAGAACACAGATATCACAATGGGGGAAGGACGCAAGAAGCCCTAAGCTGGCAGGCGTGAACTGTGAATTGCTAGCTGTTTTTAATCATGACTATAATGCAGTCAGGAAGTAAGAAAGTCCTCAGTGTACTAGATGCAGAGTTTCCCATCAATTTGTGGGGGACCTCCCCAAGCATTTTCTAAAGAGCCTGACCATGGAATGTTTGCTTAGGGCCTTGCAGTGGGAACAGTGACTGATGGAGTTCTGAGACGTGTGAACTGTTCTGCAGTTACAGGAAAACTTGGTGGGATCTTGGAAACTTCATGCCCTGGAGGTTGCGAGGAAGAAGAGAATGCTTGGTGTTATTCTCATGCAAAGGGAACATTTAGAAAGTCCTTAGGGTGCAGCGTGGAAACCACAGGCTGTGCAGAAAGGGTGTCATGTTCCTGTTTTGGAGGCTGAGGGCCGATCCTCAGAACCGGTGCCAGCTGGGAAGGGAGCCCGGTTTAACATGCTACAAGGAACAAAATACGTAACCGCCGCACTGTAAGCCCAGGCACTTCACGCTGTTCACAGTGAGGTTTCCTAGTGCCCAAGCCCCATTTCAAAGTGTCTGTTAATAAGCACTTGCCTAGTTGCATAGACTGAGCTAGGCTAGCTGCTGGGTGTGAGCAAAATACCTGAGGAGGAGACCCCAGGCCTCTCCTTCGGGTGGGACAGGATGGCTGAGGAATCTGAAGAGGAGCCAGCATCTCAGGGTTGAAACAAGGTCTCCCAAGGCTTAGGACAGGCAAGGCCACCTTGCCCTGCCACATATTTCCCCTTCCAGTTTCCTGCATTGCTAGTGCTTCCCTGCTCCAAGGGGACTCTTCTGCTGACTGTCATTCATTCCATCCTGCCCTGGCAGTGAAGTGCAGCAGAATGGGCAGTTGCTGTTAGCGGCCCCCAACTCATGGCAATACCACGCACAACTGAGCAAAATGCTGCCCAGTCCTGCACATCCCCATGATTGGTCATGGATAGGACCATAGTGATCCACAGGATTTTCATGGGCTGATTTTCAGAAGTAGATCACCAGGCCTCTCTTCTTAGTCCATCTTTGTTTGGAAGCTCCGTTGAAACCTGTTGAGCATCATAGCAACACGCAAGCCTCCACTGACAGATGGGTGGTGGCTGTGCACGAGGTGCATTGACCAGGAATGGAAACTGGGTCTCCCTCACAGAAGGCAAGAATTCTACCACTGAACCACAGATGCCCCGTAGAGGGGCCTTTTGTTGTTAGGTGCAGTTAAGTCAGTTCCAGCTCATAGCAACCTTATGTATAACAGAACAAAACACTGCCTGGTCCTGCACCATCCTCACAATTGTTGCTATGTTTGAACCCATTGTTGCAGCCATTGCGTCCATTTCGTTGAAGGTCTTCCTCTTTTTCACTGACCCTCTACTTTACCAAGCAATAGATTGTCCTGGGGACTTGTTAAAAAAAGAAGTGATGCTCGTAGCCCACCCAGACCCAGTCCATTGAGACTCATTGACCAGGGAGGGAGGCAGACAGATAAACAACGAATTCCAATACCTTGTGCTATGTGTGACCCCAAAGGATAAAAATTATTAACAGCAAATTGTAAACTTTCACTTAAAGCACAATGATAAAAAATAAAAAAATAAAATTATTAACAGCTGTTTATGGAGTGCCCTTGGTCTTATGCCAAACACTTGATGTGCACTAGCAAATTGAATCCTTGAAAACAACCCTATGTGATGGGTAATAGTATCCTCATAGTACAGCTGAGAAAACTTGCACTCATAGAGGTTAAGTTGCCTGCCTGGTTTCACCCAGCTAGTAAGTGGCAGAAGCAGGATCCAAACCCAGGAATGTGAAGCTTGCTGCTTAGGCTGTATTTCAAAGTCCTGCACACTATTAAAAGCACAGTTTGATTTGTGCATTTGACTCAAAGCTTCTTTTGGCCATAGAGGGTGTAAGCACCATCCCAAGTCCTTGAACTCAGCCTTTGGGAGCATTCTAAGTCTTGTGGAACTCTGTGTACAACACCATAGTGCCCACATGGTAGAGACTGTAGAGCTTGTGGGTTGCTGGTGTTTTTGTCAGCTGTGTCCGGTCTAAGCTTTTATGGCAGAATTGCTCTGTGCAGCTAAGGCCCCTCCAGAAGGTTGAGCCAGCCTGGGTTTGTGACTGGCGCAACCATGCTCTGAGACTTTGCTGAGCCCGTGCATAGTGCTGGGGAGGAACACCTACTGTCCACCTGCTCCCATGAGTCATAAAACCGCCACACTGCCACCACTGCCAGGCCTGCCAGCTCGGCGTTTTCCCCAGTCACCACTCGCTTGAGAGGGAACTTAGCCATATATGGCAGGGCACTAGGCAGTGCTTTTCCACAGGCTGGCCTTCTCCTTGGAATGTGCAGTTGGAAAACCAGGGCGGTCGAAGCTCGAGGTCCAGGATGTTTCCGTTGATTTTCACCAGGTGGCTGGGGAAAGAGGAAAACAAGGCAGCCTAGAATACAGAGGCTCAGGCCAGAGGAGAGAGTCAGCCCTTGAACAGATTATGGGGTAACAGGATGAACAAGTGCCCTGGCCACCAGCCTGAGGCCAGAGGGAGATTGGAGGAGGGAATGATAAAGTTGTAAATATTTCAGGCTTTCGGCTACTCATTGTGTCTTATTTGACATGTCCTATGGCTCTATCATTGAGGATCTTTCAGCTGAGAGATTCCTACTTTTTCTTAAAGAAAGGCTTCCTTATATGCCTAACTAACCTCCTCCAAATGATCGAACATCTTGATAGCACCTAAAAATGCACTTTTTGTGCAGAGTTTCTTGGAGGCTCTCTCTTTAGGTGTTTTCAATTGGCAGGACTTGTATGAGTGTACTAGTTGGCTAAGAGAACCAAAATGGAATAAAATTACACCTTCTATTAAATTAGATAGCAGTAATATTAAACTGAAGAAGCCCTGGTGGTGCAGTGGTTAACTGCTCAGCTGTTAACCAAAAGGTCAGCGGTTTGAACTGACCCTCTGGTAAAAAGATGTGGCAGTCTGCTTCTGTAAAGATTTACAGCCTTGGAAACCCTATGGAGTAATTCTGCTCTGTCCTGTAGGGTTGCTATGGGTCGGAATTGACTCGGCGGCAATGGGTTGGTTTACTATTAGACTGGAGTGCTGAAAATGGTTAACATGCTTAGCTGCTAACCGTAAGGTTGGAGGTTTGAGTCCACCCAGAGACTCCTTCGAAGAAAGGCCTGTTGATCTGCTTTTGAAAAATCACCCATCGAAAACCCTATGGAACACGGTTTTACTCGGACACACATGGGGCTGCCGTGAGTCAGAATCCATTCCTCGGGAACTGGTTTTTAATATTAAACAGCACATGAAGTGTGGCCTCTGATGGCACATGCTCATGTTTGCTAGAGGGGCTTCTCACTACTGCAGGTGTTTGTGTGTCTTCATTTCCTCTTGGAAAAGCCTAGAAAAGGCGACTTGTATGCTGCATGTTGGGGTGCACTGACTAAACTACTAGTATTGGGCTTCTACAAACCAAAGATTTGTGAAGGTGCTCAAATAGCAAGCTTGGACGCCTGTGCCACCCATCGGAGTGCTGAGGGGTATTTTAGTAACTGCTTCCGAGTGGTTGTGATGCCTGGGAAAAGGCCTCCTTCCCCTTTAAAGTAACGTAAAGCAACATGGCTGTTCAGCCAGTTTAAAGATGACTGTGATTCACCTTTAAAAAAGAAATCCTCTTAAGATTTCAGGTAAAAACAGTAATTGAAGATGTCCAGCAAAACAGCAAGCACCAACAACATAGCCCAGGCAAGGAGAACTGTGCAGCAGTTAAGATTAGAAGCGTCCATTGAAAGAATAAAGGTAAGAAGCCTTGATTGGATTAGATGTGCTTTCTGGTCAGTTCCAGCTGCTCTCCAAAGGCCGGGCCAAACTTCAGAGAAGGTCATGTCATTTAGGAGTTCCAGGATGGTGCAAACAGTTAATGCACTCAGCTGCTAACCAAAAGGTTGGAGGTTTGAGTCCACCCAGAGAGGCCTCAGAAGAAAGGCCTGATGATCTACCTCTGAAAAATCAGCCATTGAAAACCCTATGGCGCATACTTCTACTCTGACACACACGGGGTTGCCATGAGTCAGAGAAGACTTGACAGCAACTGGTGGTTTTGAATGCTGTTTAACTCAGCTGGGTCCCAGGATTTTCCTAGCTGAGGGTCTCAGGATCTTAACTTTCATTTCTACCTAGAACAGGCCTTATTTTAAGAGGTGAACAGCGAAGTGTCTGAGTTCCCCTCTCTGTATGGACAGAAAACCTAAACTCTGGACAGGACTTCCTGAGGACCCACCTTCCCTGAATGAGCATGCTCAAGTCCCATGATCACTGTGTTGCAAATTGGGATGGGTTCCAAATGGACTTATAAACACCATCATCATCCCGCTGGAATTTATTAAGTGTTCTAGAATTATCAGTGCAGCTGAGGCAGCCTTGCATAATAAGTCAACAGTTAGGGTCTCCTTTTTTGGAAAATGCAGCTTTTTCAGTGTGTGTGGACTTCAGTGACCACTTTCTGCACTGGGATGAGTAATGCCAGCTGTAGCCGAGAGCCCATAGAGAAACCTAGAGATATGTCAGGTCACCTGACTTTGCAGGCTTTTCCAGCCCAGATCCCAAGGGAGGACTAAGGAATGAGTGCCCTGGATGGTTGTGACTAAAGTGTTTCCTAGAAACTGAAGCAGTCACATGATAAATTCCTCTGGACCTGGAGATAGTCACCTGTCTTCAAAACATGAGGCAGGCTGTGCCCTGCTTGACACAGCTCAGCTGCCCTGTGTTCATCCCCTGAGGACGCTGATCTGATTATTCTGCTGGATCTCCCACCCGGGCTTCTGCAACAGGGGACGGTGTTTTCCATTTATCACTCATGCCAGAGTAAGGCACTGCATCTTCCCATGCTGGTTTTGGCCCTCCTTTTATTTCCTGAAGCCCCATCTTTAACAGTAAATCTTGAAGTTCCAGAACTTGGCTTTCCTCTTTCAGAGTTTTGGCTCCAAGCCTATTATTCAGTTCTTAAACTTTGTTCTGCATTCCAAGCCCTTTTTATTGGCTAGAAGCTAAAGATACAACCTTCCCTTGATCCACGTACACTTTTTCCTTTTTACGCACCCCCCCCCCTTTTTGTTTTGAAAAAGTTCAAACCTACGGAAGAGTTATGACAATAAACACCCACATACCCTTTGTTGTTGTTGTTAGTTGCCCAGGTGTGCAGAGGAGAACTGCTCCATAGGGTTTTCAATACTGTGACCTTTCAGAAGCAGATTGGCAGGCCTGTCTTTCGAGGAGCCTCTTGATGGGTTCAAACTGCCAACCTCTTGGCTAGTAATTGAGTGCTTAACCATTTACACCACCCAAGCTCCCCATTTACCCTTTACCAAGATTCATCCATTGTCAACACTTCGCCACATTTGCTTTCTCTCTCTCTGTCCTCTGTCTCTCTATACACACACACACACACAAACTACATATAATTTTTTCTTTGAACTATTTGACAGTTATTTGCAGACATCGTGACTCTTCACCCTTAAATACTTTACCATATATCTCCTAAATACACGGGTGTTCTTTTACATAACCACAGTACAATTATCACCCTTAAGAAACTCGACTATTATCTAATACACAGTCCATTTTGAAGAGTCCAGGCCACTTATTTTGCAGAATATAACTCAATTTGGATGTGTTTTTTTTTTTTTTTTTGCCCCTGATTATTAAGTTTCAGTTAAATGTTTTGGCAACAGTATTAACAAGGTGGTGGTGTGCCCTCAGCGATGTCAGTTTGTCTCATCAGCAAGTCTCATTATCTGGTTAAAGCATTATCTGCCAGACTTCTCCATTTTAAAGGCACTTTCCCCTTTTTGGAGACGTAAGTGGCTCAGTGGTTCAAGAGCTCAGCTGCTAACCAGAGACATCAGCAGTTGGAATCCGCCAGCTGCTCCTTGGAAACCCTATGGGGCAGATCTATTCTGTCTTATAGTGTCCCTATGAGTCGGAATCGACTTGATGGCAATGAGTTTTGTTTATTTTTTCCCCCCTTTTTAATTGATAAGTTATCTAGGGGTGATACTTTGAGACTTTGATTATCCTGTTTTCCAACATTATCCTGTTTTCCGGCATTATCCTGTTTTCCAACAGTCATCTACCCAGTGGTTTAGCATTCAAATACACATTTAAAGTTTACAACTAAAGTCTTTCTTTGTTTCTTGTTGGTTTGTCTACCTGTCAGGTTTCCAAGGCGTCCGCGGACCTCATGTCGTACTGTGAGGAACATGCCAGGAGTGACCCTCTGCTGGTCGGGATTCCAACTTCAGAAAACCCTTTCAAGGATAAAAAAACTTGTATCATCTTATAGTGGAAGAGTGAAACAGTCCCTCACCTCTTCTCAACAAAGAAAATTATGAGCAGCTCCTTGGAGAGATTTCCCTTCAGCTTATTTGGTAACCACTGCTAATAACTAAAATGTTCTTACCTTGGAAAGTGGACTCTGAGGTCTTTATTCTCCAAATTGTCTTTTCTCTAAAATACCCTTTACTGATTTAATAGAGAGTAACTATCTTGTTTTCCATTTGGTAATTGTGGTGTCGTATTGGGTTACTGTTTAGGGAAAGTTGGTCTGGGCCTTTTTAAAAACACGTAGACTTTTAAATATATGTGTCATTCAATATGCCAAGTCCTAAATTGTCTAAGCACCTGTCAAGATTAAAATGCCAAGAATTACTTAAATACTAAAACCTTTTAACTCATTTTATGTTCTTAATAGAGTTTGTGCCAATTTGTACAGTATATAGTGGGGGTAGGGGGTGGGGGGTGTGGTTTTGTGTGTATATATATGCCTTTGTGTATACACATATCAAAGACCTTATTTCCTAGTTAAAACTTTTTTCTCTCCATACTATCAGTTCCTCAACTCCAGAAGTTATAAATTTATCATGAGCTGTAGGTAGGTAGAAGAAAAATTCTTTTCATAGAGTTAACTGTACAGAAAGTAAAGAACATCCTAAAGATTATATTCATTATAGATCAAATAATGAGGTCATCTCTCCTCTCTTGAATCCTTGCTGGACCTCTTGGACTACAAAAAACTGTGCCAATTAAAATTTAAAAACTAAACTAAACTGCCTTTTTATAGTATGAGGTATTAATCCACAAAGGGCCTTTGGGCTTTGATGACCCTGAGTCCGGAAAAGGGGAGGAGACCTTGGACCACCATGCTCCCAGGGCTTATGATAGGTGAGGAGTAGACACCTCTGAAGTTTCCTCCCGATGATTGGAATGAGACAGAGTGACCGTGAGCCCAGCCACAAGAGGAGCAGGAGTGTATAAAAACCAGTTCTTCTTGGCCCAACTTTTTGGTTTAGTCCTCTTTGTCTCTCCGCCTTCCCTTTATCTTTCCTCTCCTGCTAGAGCATTTATTTTCAGAGGTAATAATGTCCACCTCCCCAGTCTCAGATGGGTGGAACATGGTGGAAAAGAAACATATCCCTGAAAAATGGACAAGTGTCAAGACACTTAAGCTCTTTTCAAATATCTGCAGTTTTCATTGCTACTCTGCCCACAAACCATTCGAAGAGGAGTGGTCTGCTACTTGGGCCCACCTGTTCCAGCAGCTGGGTATTGAGTTCCTTGATTTTCCTCTGGGCATGAATATAGCCCTCACATCTTTGGAATTTCCAGTAGGAATCCTAAAAGAAGTACTCTTTTATGGCCAGAGGGTATTTTGACTTTATCAAAGAGGAAGAGAGAGTCCTTTTTTAAATGCTTGCTGAAAAGCCCAAACTAGGCCTCTGATATTTTGATTCAGCTTCAGTTCCTTAAAAGTAAACTTACTCCCAGAGTGGGCCTGCATTGTGGAATACTGTGTCCTGCCTAGGGAACTGTGAGTTTAATAAAACATTTGAAACTTCTTAAAAAAAAAAAAAAAAGTAACTACTAATGAAGGACTAAAAAAACCTAGTCTCAAAAAAAGGATTCAACTCCAAGAAGGAATTATTAACAGTGGTTTTCCCTAATTCTGTACAGTCTGCCTTCTAATGCAAGCTGCTCTGAAAATCTAATGTTTGGGCTTTGAGTATTCTGCTAATTGTGTGTGAGCAAATGCAGTACTATTTTAAACTGCTCAGATTCTGTATTTCTCTAAGTCACCTTTCAGCATTGTGAACTGCCTGCATTTTTCCAAGACCATGTGAAAATCAAACCACTGCCCTTAACCTTTTGTCATCTGCTGCTTGGTGTTCTGCATGTATACCCAGTTCCCAGGTAAATTATAGGCACCTGTTTAAGAGAGAGAAAAGTTTTACACTTCAAAAAGGTGAATTTGAAATGTACACTAAAAAGACGACTTTACATTTAATGCTTTACTTAACAAGACATTCTTTTTTTATATTTTTCTACTTACAGTTTCAGAACACTAATCTTACTTCACTCTGATTTTAACGTGTTTCTTTAGGTATTTATAATGCAGCGTATTACAAAATATTTTCATGAAATTACTTTTATTATGCCATTATATACACATTATTAGTAGTAAGTATATTCTCTAGTACTAAACATTCTCTTTTACCCAACAGAAAACAAATTTATTTTGCTATGTATTTGTTAATATGCTTGTAGTGGTAAGGAATGGATTTGAGGTCCCAGGGGATTTCGTTTTATTTTCACTGGCCAGATATAATAAAGGATAGGAGTGTAAATGTAGTATAACTTACTAACCAGGTGAAGGGCAAGTTTAAGAAAAAAAAAAAGAATCAAATCCTTTGATGCTGGACCCAAGGGAAGGGAGGAAATGTAGCTAAATGTTACTTTACTTATAACCAGAAGTCTATTTGCAAAAATATAATATATGTATACATAGATATGATATACAGAAGTCACTTTTGTTTATCAGGCTTTATTCTACTCATGAAGCCACAGTTTAAGTGTTCTGCAGTAGTTGGTTTGTGATAATGATAGAAAAACGTCCCGTGTTTTTTCTTCCAGCTGTCACTATAATGACACACATATACACATGCAACATCTTGGCTTCATCTCCATAAGCTATGTTCAATATACTGTGGCTTTAGTGTTGTTCCTGTTAACAGTAATCTCTTTTCCTTTTTTCATTCTGATACCTTCATTGGTTCATCATAAATCTGTCCAGTTGAAGCCTCAGCACCATGGCAAGATATGCTAGACAAAATTTTATGATTCCAAAGTATTTTACAGAAACAGATTTTTTTAACATTGGGAAAACGCTTTGTACACAAGTTGGTTCACAAGCAATGTGTTGGATCTAAATCCCTTTTTTTTTTTTTTCTTTTAAGGAATCGGGTTTTTAATGTCCCTACCTTATTAAAATGAAAAGTGCCATACTTATTAAAGGAAACACCTGATTTGCTTTCTCTCTGTTTGCACTGCTTTTATACTTTGCTAATCTTTACATTGTAAAAAAAAAAACTTTATACCAACGATTTAGTAATTGTGCGGCATAGGCTAATTACGTGGTAGAGGATATGCCGGACTCTGTCTTCTGATCCCTTCTGGTGACCCGGTTTCTAACGAAGATGATGTATCTGACTGATTACTCAGCATTTTGATTTAAGAGTCATAGGTCCAAGAAGTGAATCACAGTACATGTCAGTCCTTTATCAATAAAATAAATAAAATGCCAGAATATGCTGTGGATTTATTGATTTCTTGTGTGGTAGACCTATGAATAGGAAAAAAATACATCAAATCAAGTAGAATTATATGTATATTAAAACAGAGCACTTAACCTGAAGTGGGTGGCCTGGATATTTACCCTGTATTGTTTTCTAGCCAACCCTGTGTGTTGTGACTTTGGACAAGGCACTTCACCTCTCTGGACCTCCATTTCTCCATCTGTAAAATGAGGGGTTTGAAGTAGGTGGTGGCTGAGATCCCTTCCTGTTGTCAGATGCTTCAATCCAATGGTTCTACCCCTCACTGGTCCTCCCAACATGTTGGTGCTATAAGCTGCTTCAAATATAAAATTGGTATGTCTATAATGTATGATCATTTAATAGCTTGTGAAAGGCCTTTTTGTTATATAGCTTTTTTTTTCTAGTTTTATTGACTTGGTTACTGTAATAATGTCTTATTTTTAGCTGTGTAACTACAAACACACATTCTCTTGATGTCTCAGTAAATTTGCAGTTGGTATATAGTTGATGAGTTTTGTTGTTGTATACATTCTTTGGCTACTTATCTGTCCAGCATCTTATTAACCTTACCACTGTGATCATTGTGTGAAAATCTGAGCAATGGAAAGAATAAAAGCTTTTACTTCACAGATAACATGTTTCACAGCTTTAAAAGAGTTTCATTAAAACACCAGTGTTTTCTTTACTGGGTCAGTGCCTCATTGTATCATCCTACCCACTTTTTGCTCAATAAATTAATAAAAGACCACATCTCTCCCCCTTTTCCTTCATTTACTCAATTAATGTTTTCTGAGCACCTGCTGAGAGCCAGGTGCCCAGAGTCAGGCTCTGGTGACACTCTAATGAACAAGACTCACACCAGCCTGTGAGGCGCTCACAGTCTAGAAGGTAGAGGATGAGAATGATGGATACATAAACCAACAATTACAGTGCCGTGTGATAAGTGCCATAGGTAGGTGAGCACAGAATAGAGCCCAAAGGAAAGAGGGAGCAGCTCACATCACAACGTCTGAGAAGGCTTCCAAGGGAGGTGATGTTTGAGCTGGGTCTTGAAAGAGGAAGAAGTAACACTGTACACATTGGAATGGACACTTGGGAGAAAATGACTGGAGGAATAGAAAAGTGAGCTCAAAGCTAGTGTGCAAAAGGTCTCCCATACTGCTTATTTATTCCACCAGCAACAAGGAGGCAGTGAAGATTGTTAAGGACGGGAGTGATGTAATGGTTCACTGTGTGTGGAGGGCTGTTTCCCATCCTTGAGACCTAGCTGTGACCATGGAAACAGATAAGAAATGGAAGGTTATTAGACTGGTGGTAACTCAGACTCACCAATGTTTGTCGAAGGTACCCTGCCTACTCCTTTGTCTCTTCTCCCAGGCCTGGGATTCCCACAGAGATGAAGGGAGGGCAACATCATCCAGAAGGAGAAAAAAGGAGGCAGCCAACAAACCTGGTGAAGAGCCAGCAAAGCTACAGAAATGGCCCCTACTTCTGAGAACAAGTACTCACACACACAGTAGGAGCAAAAGATGGTCACTCCACCCTTCTAGGAAGAGACTGAAGAGTTTAGATATTTTGGCCAGGAAAACAGGCAATAAATGACAAGTACTTTACTGATTCTGACCAAGTTGCCAGACATTCTTGACTTTGAAAGGGGGACAGTTGTACTGAGGATGGTGTGGTTGGGTAGGAGTGAGTTTTAAAAAAGCAAGGAAAGGGGGAGAGTAGTAATGAGGCTGAAAAGGGAAGAAAACATAAGTAAACATGGCAGCTGAAATGTACACTGTCTTAATGTTATGAACCCACTAATTCAAACCTTTTCAGGTAAGAATAGGAGCTTAGTGTGGAGATGCATGTCTCGTGGCTCTTCTGGACAGGAAGGGTAATCTGTTTCTCATTGGAAAAGAGTCAGTTGTACATGTACACATGGATATTTAAGCCTTACTTGGGGCTAGGTAGTTATCTGGGGGTGATACTTTGAGACTTTTGATTATACTGTTCCCCAACAGTCTTATACCCAGTGGTTTAGCATTCAGATGGAATTCAAACCTGGGCATTTGGTTTACAACGTTTTGGCTTATAACCCTGACCATGTTTGCAGAACCTGGTTCCACCCGCACCTCTAGCCATCCTTGCACAGCCTGGCGTGGCTAGCACCTTTAGCTTGTTTTCAGAGTATATCCCAACTTGCTGTTCTACCCCATAACCACTGAACAGCACGTAACCTTTGCCTGCACATGAACCTTTCTTTTGTTCCGGTTACTGTCCGCTTATTAGAGTCATTCAAGTCTGTTAAGGCCATTTAACTGTTAGCCAGCCCTGGGCAAACATGTGCAGTCAGTTTCAGGAATCCTCACCTAACTATCAAACAATATTTCCAGAAACCAATATTTTATCTGCCCTAGAGGGAAATGCAGTCCAAGCAGATTCCTAATAATGTGTTAACAACTTCTTGTATCCGTCTGCAGAAGACCCCTGGCACTATAAAATAGAACTATGAAGAGGAATGCTTAGCACAAAGGAATGAAAGCTAATAATGAAGTTTTAGTCATCCTTGAGAATTAATTTTACCTATGAATTATTCCTGGACTCTAACTCCTGCTAGACATCTATTCAATTATGAAAGCAAGTAATTGAAATGGTTGAGATATGTACTGGTAAGATGCCAGGTTTGGAAGTCTAAGGAATTGGCTGCAGAGACATCTATGTGTAGTTGGCTGCTTCTGGTCTTAAAACCCAACCGCCCCCCACTCCCACCCCTCCTTACACACACCCTGCTTACGGATAGAAGTGGGAGCGTAAAGCTCATCCTAACATTAAGGACATGGACCATGTGACATCAGAAGGGCCCTGTGAATCCGTAAGTGTGAATGATGGGGTGCTGAGCAGACGTGGGCAGTGGTACTTGCTCTGTGCCAGGCACGGACAGACTTGGTCATTAATGTCCCCTGGGATCAAGAGAAAGGATAACCTTAAGTAAAGGTTGGCATGTGAGATTTAGGTAGTACACAAATTTTTAACTACTATGTATTTTTACATGGATTAGGAAAGCTACAGCACAGTAAATTGTGATATATAGTTTCCTTTTGATGTAGTTTTAAATAAGTCAATTTAAATTTTAAGATGTAACTGTATAGGGCCCCTGGGTGGTGCAGAGAGTTAAGTGCTGGGCTACTAACAGAAAATGTGGAAGTTCGAACCCACCCAGAGGCGCCTGACAGTCTACTTCAAAAGGTCACAGCCGTGAAAACCCAATGGAGCACAGTTCTACTTTGCATTCATGGGGTCGTCCTGAGTCTAAATCGACTTGATGGCAACTGGTGGAAACTGGTAAGTATATAATAGCACAGCTTATATTTGGATGTAGTGAAAATCGTAAAGGAGCCTCCTAGTGTATCAGGAGACAAACATCGCTTTTGAGAACCACGCTTCAGGAATCGCCCATGTGGAGGAGACAGGTTCATATTTCAGCTTTTAACCTTGAAACATTTTCCCATGGCCAGTACATTCTAATTGCTTTGTTCTAAATAAACCCTTTTAGATCCAACAGCAATGAAGTACATTTCAGCATAGGCCATAGAGCAGTCAATATTTAGATATCTGTACACTGGGGAAAGGAGGGACCCAGCTTTGAACTTCAGACACCAGGCTGGGCACTTGACATGTGTTCTCCCATTTACGCCTCACAATAACCCTTTAAAGGAAGGTAAAAGTTATTTAACCCCATCTTACAAATAAGAAAAGTGAGGGTCAAGAAAGTTGTGAAAATTGCACGGGATCCTACAGCTAAAGAAGTGGCAGATGATAAGTTCACAGGTCAGCCAGACTCTGGCCCACAGACTGTCTTCGTATTTGTAGTATAGGTTGAATTGTGAAAAGAAAGACAAAATATACTTTGGGAATTTTTTAATCAATCAAGACAAGGTGAGTGAATAAGCTCTTTACTAATCAATAGTGTAATGTTCTTGGCCTTAGTAATAAACAGTACCATGTTCCAGGCACATATTATGGCCAGGTACTGCTCTTAGCATTTTGCATCTACTCTTTAACTTCTTATAACAAACCCCTTGAGGTAGCTACTATTATTATCCCTACTTTACAGCTGAGGAAACCCTGGTGGTGTAGTGGTTAAGAGCTGCAGCTGCTGACCAAAAGGTCAGCAGTTTGAATCCACTAGACGCTCCTTGGAAAGCCTGTGGGGCAATTCTAGTCTGTCCTGTAGGGTCACTATGAGTTGGAATTGACTCTATGGCAGCAGGATTGTTTTTTTAGTTTTACATATGAGGAAATAGAAGCTTGGAGAGGTCCAAGAGTGTATTTGATACACTTTAAAAAAAATTCATTTTTCATGAGTGTTAGTATGATGTGAGAGCAAAAATGTATTGGAACCAGGAGATGTCAGTTCTATACTGACTGCCACCAATTTGGTGCATGACCTTAGAACATGTATGATCTCTCATTCTGTTTCCCTGTCTATTTAAAAAGAAAAGAAAAATTTAGGGTAGGTGATTGTCAGTATTCCTTTAGCTTTAAAATTTTATAAAAGTTTGAGAGAAGAAAGCAACTCACTTTCAGTTGCTTTTAGCCACCCCCGCCCCTAAATAATTCTACGTTTTCCTCCTTGAACGGAAAATTAGGAGAAGAACCAAAGTTCAAAGTATGGGGTCAGAGAAGGATATGTGGGTTTGCTGTGTATAATCATAGTTATCTAAAAAATATTTAAAGAATCACTTCCTGATACTTCAGCCACTGACTCATCAGCAGAACTAGAAAGAATTTTTAAGGAAAAATGAATTGTAGAAATAATTTGTGTATTGTTTGCCTACAACTAATAGCGTTAGATGAGCCAAATTCTTCAACAAACTATCACAATGCCTAATAAGATGAGTTCACAAAATGTAAGTACAAAAATAAAAATAACCCTCTCAAACATTAACTGTGAATATCAGGTATTTAAAAGCAGGACAAAAAGGAATTCATTCATTTGTTGAGCTTCTACTATGTTCCAGGCACTGTGTTAGGAAAAGGATCTCCCAGGAGAGTGGGGGTAGACTAAAGGAGGTGGACAGTGGGAGGTAAACAAAATTACTATGCAACGTGGTGAATGCTGTTATTAATTTGCTCTGCCTAAATGAGTCAGAAAAGGTTTCGCAGAGGAGGCAAAATTGGGCATTGAAGCATGAGTAGGAGTTTGTTAGTGGAGAAACGGGAAAGGGTATTTGCAGGAGACAAACAGCATGTGCAACAGTCCTAGCTTCTAAAGAATCCAGGGGTATCAGGTTAACAGAAGTCTTTGTGGCAGGATATGAGAAGGAGAGTGGCAGTTGATGAGGCTTAGAAGGAAGATTGGGTGAAATCATCAAATGCTGAGTTTGTGTTGAATTATATAGGCAAAAGAGAGCATTGGTAGACATTGTTTTAAGCAGGTTTGTGATGTGATCACCTTTATTTTCATAAAGATAACTAGAATGAACAAGGAGAATGAACTGTAGTAGAGAGAAACTGGTGGTAGTGTTTCTAGTCTCTGCTGGGCCTCCGTCAGTATTTTATAGTCCTTTTATCAGTCCTTGTTCAACTCCTTCTCCCATTCTAAACCTGTATCGCCCTCCTCAAATTCCTCTATTTATCTCCTTCCCACTGTGCAAATAATCTTGCCTTGTCCTTCATCAAAAAATATTGGAAACGTGACCTGAATTCTTGAAAATTCACACCTCCATCATACCCATCAAACATCTCATCAGACTCAGATTGAGATGCAACCTCCAGTTGATAGCCAAGCTCTCCATCTACTTCCTTAGCTCCTTCATCCTCTTCTCTCTTTTTCAAAATTTTCCAAAGTAGTCTATCTTCTTGGTCTCCTATTCCCCACCTCCCATCTTCTCAATGGACTGCAATCTGGCTTTTACTCCCACCATTGTGATGAAACTGATGTTACCAAATTAGATGACCAATGACCTCCTAATTTCCAAATACAATGGAGACTTTTCAGTCCCTGCCTTGTGGACTCTTCCAACAGTGTGAATCATTCCCTTCTTTAAACTCATCCTTCTGTATCACCAGCATCTGTGACACTGGACGCTCCTTTTCTCCTCCCCTGCCTCCTTTATTTGCTCCTCTTCCTATATCTGTCCTCTAAAATCCCATCCTCAGCCTCAAGTTTCCATTCACGGCCCACTGCTGCTCTTCTCACTTTACCTACTCTTCTTGGAGATCTCATCCACGCTCATAGTTTTTATACGCTGAGGATTCCCAAATCACAATATCCAGCTCTGATGTGTTCTCCAAGCGTCAGACTCCTATCCTACTGCCTCCCAAACATCTCCAACAGATGGTTCCACAAGAACCTGAGCATAATGTGTCCAAGACTAAACCCATCTTTTCTCCCTAAAATTTCTGTTTTCTGTATTTCAGTTGGTAGTACTATGATCACTAAATGACCCAAGGCAGAGACCTGAAGTTTCACTCAAGACTTTTTCCTCATTCCTTACATCTAATCATCAAATTTTGCCTGTTTGATTTCCCAAATACGTCTCAAATCGATCCCAGACTTTCCTCATCAGCTACAAGCTCAGGCCTGTATTGTATCTTGACTGAACTACTGCACCTGCCTCCCACCTAGACTCCAGCCTCTGTGTTTGCTATGGGTATCAGTCAGGACACTTTTTAGGGTTACCAAGTGTCTTGGTTTACTCAGGAGCGTCCTGAAGTTAGCACTGAAAGTTCCACATCCTGGGCAGACTGGGTCGGTGGCTTGCCCTGCTTTTGGCTGCAAATGAAATTAGCTGACGCACGTAACTGAAAATCCATGGGCCTAACTTCAGGTACAGTTGGATTCAGGAGTCCTGCTTTCACTTCATCTCTGCCTAAACTCTTGAACAGTTTTATCCTCTTTGGCAGGTAAGATGGCTGCCAGCAGTTATAGACTCACATCTATCATTGTCCAACACCAGAAGAGAGATTCTCTATTCTGACAGAAAAGTCCTAGGAACATCTCTGATTGGCTCAGCTGAGGTCACGTATCTATCCCTGAACCAATCACCATGGACAGGAGGATTGGTCAAGTCTACATTACAAGCCTAAAGTCCCAGGGTGATGCAAGAGGTTTGCAATTAGCTACTAACCTAAGGGTTGGCAGTTCGAACCTACTCAGTGGTGTCACAGAAGAAAGGCCTAGTGATATGTTTCTGTAAATATTACAACCAAGAAAATCTTATGTAGCAGTTCTACTCTGTAACACATGGGGTCACCCGGAGTCAGAGTCGACCTGACAACAATTTTTAAAGTATTTATTTATATAATATATATAAACAAGCCTTAGAGTCTGTGGGTGGTGCAAATGGTTAACATGCTTGGCTGCTAACTGAAAGGTTGGCGGTTCAAGTCCACCCAGAGGTGCTTCGGAAAAAAGGGCTGGCAATCTACTTCCAAAAAATCAGCCACTGAAAGTTCTGTGGAGCACAGTGCTACTCTGACACACATGGGCTCGCCATGAGTGGGAATCGGCTTGACAGCAACTGGTTTGGTTTTATATCACAAGCTTACCCTTGTGGCAGGAGCCCTGGTGGCACAATGGTTAAGTGCTCACTGCTAACCAAAAAGGTGGTGGTTGAAACCCATCCAGAGGCTCCATGGAAGAGAAACCTGGCAATCTACTCCCATACTGTTGCCATCAAGTCGATTCCAACTCATAGCGACCCTATAGGATAGAGTAGAACTGCCTCATAGAGTTTACAAAACTATAAATCTTTACAGAAGCAAATGCCACATCTTTCTCCTGTGGAGTGGCTGGGGGTTTGAACTACTGCTTTAAGTTAGCAGTCAAGCGCTTAACCACTGCATCACTAGGGCTCCTCCAAAACGATTAAAAACCCATTGCCATTTAGTTGATGCTGACTCATAGTGACACTATAGGACAGAGTAGACCTGCCCCATAGGGTTTCCAAGGCTGTAAAATCTTTACAAAAGCAGACTGTCATATCCTTCTCTGGCGGAGAGGCTGGTGGGTTCAAACCAACAATCTTTGGGTTAGCAGCCAAGCACTTCACCACTGCACCATCAGGGATCCTCCATAAAGATTAGAGCCTAGAAAACCCAATGGGGCAGTTCTACTCTGTCACATGGGGTTGTTATGAGTCAAAATCAACTCAATGGCACATAACAACAACAACCTTTGTGGCTGGGTTGAGAGGTATGTACAGGAAACAAGGCTAGCAGAAGGAGAGGGAGGAGAGCAGGACAGATAGGAACAATAAAAATCTGCCCCCTTATTCTACACTCCTCTCAAATCCCTCCAATACGCTGTGGCCTGGGCAATTGAATCCATCTAAGAGTGAACCATAAAAAAAAATCAAACCCGTGGCCGTCAAGTGGATTCTGACTCATAGTCAAAGCAGACTGCCACATCCTTCTCCCACAGAGTGGCTGGTGGGTTTGAACCACCCATATTTAGGTTAGCAGCCAAGTGCTTTAACCACTGTGCCACCATAGAACACTCATATTTGATCTTTCACTTCTCTGCGTAAGATTCCTCATTACTGGCAGGGTAAAGTCCATGTTCCTTAGAAGGGCATATAAGGCCCTCTGTGATCTGGTCTTTGTCCACCTTTTCAGCTCTACCTTTCTTCACTCTCTTCCTTAACACTTAATCCTCTAGCAAAAGCCATAGACTGAGTCTCTCTTGCAACACAGCCTTCTCCCCTAACTAGCTCCTAATCATGCTTCAAGACTCAGGTCAAGCATCACACTTTCCTGGAAGTCTTCCTGAGCACCACACCACATCACACATGTACAACACACACACATTGTGCATGCCAAAACTTGCCATAACATGACACCATACTGACTTGAAAATTAGCTGTATATCTGTCAGCTTCCTGTGTTAGACTGCAGGTAGGAATTGTATCATACTCTTTATATAGCAAGTTCTAGCACAGTACTAGGACTCCTTGGGTGGCACAAATGGTTAAGCACTCGGCTGCTAACAAAAAGGTTGGAGGTTCAAGTTTATCCGGAGGTGTCTCGGAAGAACAGGCCTGGTGATTTACTTTCAAAAGATCTGCCATTGAAAACCCTATGGAGCACAGTTTTACTCTGACACACAAAAGGTCACCATGAGTTGGAATCAACTCAATGGCAACCGGTAGCTTGTTAACACAGTACTTGGAACACAGTATGTGTTCAACCCTTGATTTTGAAAAGAAGATTTTCTGAAAATCCAAATGAGAGATAAAAACTAAATTAAGGTAATGGAAATAGAGAGGGGAAATTATGTTAAAATTAACATAATTTAACTGGATAGTGTCTTTCCGTATTCAGTTATGTTAGGCTGTGTAGTTTATTGGGGAGTTTCTTGTTTTACCTATGAAAAACAATTTAAAAAAAAACAAACCCGTTGCCATAGAGTAGATTCCAACTCATCGTGACCCTATAGGACAGAGTAGAACTGTCCCATGGCATTTCCAAGGAGTGGCTGGTGGATTTGAACTACCAGCCTTTTGGGTAGCAGCTGTAGCTCGTAACCACTGTGCCACCAGGGCTCCTTTTTTTTAAAAAAAAAAAACCTATATACCCTTTTAATTTGCAAAAGGACATAGAACATTACCAATCCATGGGAGATGTAATTGTTATTAGGTTACATTTTTTTTTTTTTTTTTGAGTGTTTCATGCCAGCAACTGAGCTAAGCACTTTCTGGACATTATTGTCTTTAATTTTCACAACAACCCAACGTTATAATCCCTCTTCACTTCCCCCATTTTATAGGAGAAATAACTGAGGCTTAGAGAAATTACACTAACTTTCCCAGGTTCTAGCTGGGATCCAGGATCACAGCCCAAGTCTTTCTGGCTCAAAGAGCCTGCTGTCTTAACTACTATGCTTTTCCTCTTTATCTTTTTCCAGCCCTGTTCTTAATAGTTTACCCAGTAAGGCAAAATGAAATCAGAAGGCTCTTCTCCAGGTAAGTAGTCTCTTGCTGAGTAATTATGTTTTGACTGCAATATGGTGATACAATCATGTGTTAAGTGGTGACACTAAGAAAGCTTGCTGCTTCTCTGCATAAGGTGTTTCTCAGACAATTCTAGAAAAGATGTTAGCATAAAAGCACACAAGGACACAAAGATCACTTTTCCCGTGATGAGGTTCTAAGATGAAAGAGAACAATTCTCAGAATTCTCTCCTACCTGCTTTTTTTTTGTCTCCTTTAGCCTTCATGTGGCTCTGCCCCACTTACTAGATAAGCAGAAGATTAGATTCAATTAGATTCATCCTCCCCCAGGCTAACCTCTGCTGCCTTGAGCTCTTTGAGAGGTAGTTGTAGTATAATATAAAGAGGACTGAGTTCACAGTAAAATTCTGATTCTTCCACTTACTTGCTGTATGACCTTGGAGATGTCTGTTGACCTCTCTGAGCCTCAGTCGCTTCAGCAGGTTATCAAATGAATTAGTAAATGTGGAAGCACATCATAAACCAGGAATCGTTGTGCGGATGTCAGAACTCCCCCGGCATCTACCCTGTGCCTGACACTGACTAGGTACTCTCCGTTAACAGTAACAGGTTGCTTTTATCATGCTGATAAGCTTCTTTGTCTTCTCCAAAGCGCCCAGTGCTGTGTCTGGCACATAACAGATCTGTTGATCGGTCAGTTTAAGGCCATTCTCTTTGTGGACTCTCCTGTAACTTCTGCAGTAATCACCGTAGTAAAAGAATAAATTCTAACTTTGTCTCTAGGTAGCAAATTGGCCTGGATGCTTATTAAAAATACAGCATCTCTGGAGCACCAGATTAAGTGGGGCTGGGATAAAGGTTCAGAATTTATTTTTTTTAACAAGTACTTCCGGTGATTTTTATTACCAAGGAAGTTTGAGAAACACTGCACGCTCTCTTGGAGTTCTTCCAGCTGAAGAGTCAGCAGAGCCAACTAGAGATGGTGCCACTCTACAAATCTCAGGGGTAGAGGAGGAAGAAAAGGCAAAGCTTTTATGTGATCAGTTTCCAGTCTCCTGTGATGTCAGCCCACCAGGAGCTGAGCAACACACATTTCTTTGTAACAGTTGGAGAGATTCCCAAGGAAAAGGTATAACCAGAACAATTTGCCTCTTCTCTCAGTTTTAACAGTTATTTTAAAAGTTTATTTTAGGCAATTATCACCTAACAGATAAAAGCTTGGCTTGTAGGGCCCTTCCTGTCCTGGTTCCTACCACTTTTCCTACTTCGTTACCTGGAGAACATGAATTTGAGAGCTAGACTGCCTCGGTTTGCATCCAGGCTTTGCCATTTACTAACTAACTCTGGGCAAATTAATTAATGTCTCTGTACATTGGTCTCCTCATCTTCAAAATGGGGACAGTAGTACTTTCTTCTATAGGGCTATTGTGAGCATTAATGAGATATATAAGAGAAGTGTTCAGTACAGTGTTGGGCACACAGTAAGCTCTATAGAAATGTTCTTGTTGTCTCCCAAGAGCTAACCCCAAACATCTCTTAAATTCATACCCTCCAGAACCACAGTGCCCCTTCCTGGAATAAATGTCCTCCACATTCCCCTGGCAGGCTCCTCATTCTCTGTTCTCACTGTCATGAGTTATCTCCCTTGGTAAGCATCCCCTGTCCCCAGGAACACTTACCAAAACCAAACCTATTGCCATTCAGTCAATTGTGACTCATAGTGACCCTATGGGACAGAGTAGAACTGCCCCCTAGGGTTTCCAAGGAGCAGCTGGTGGATTTGAACTGCTGACCTTTTGGTTAGCAGCCATAGCTCTTAACCACTGCGCCACCAGGGCTCCCCAGGAACACTTAGGCCTTGAATATACCTCACTATCACTCACCACCCTGTATTGCAGGTATCAGGCATCCTCATTAAGTTGTGCATATGCTTGAAGGCAAAGACCCTGCCTTTTTACTTTTGTGGCTCCAGGACCTAACACAGTATATGATAGGGGCATGATAGACATTCACTGTTGTTGTTGTTGTTGGGTGCCGTCAAGTAGATTCCAACCTATAGAGACCGCAGATGATAGAGTAGAACTGCCCCATAGGGTTTTCTTGACTATAATTTTTACAGAAGCAGATTGCCAGGTCTTTCTCCTGTGGAGCCACTGGGTGGGTTTGAACTGCTAACCTTTTGGTTAACATCGAGAGCTTAACCTTTGTGCTACCAGAGCTCCTTTAGACATTCAATAAATAGTATTAAAGAAATGAATGGGCTTATCTTGATTTCCTTATTAGATTATAAACTTCTTAAGCACAAGCAATCCTATAGGCTACATTTTGTATTCTCTGCAACACCTAGCATAACTATATTCAATATTTAGTCAACCCATCAACAAATATTTTTGTCTTTATTTACACAATACAGTGCTAATCTCTGATCAAAGAGTTTACAACCTTTTCCTTCAGTCATCCCATATGCCCTGCCTTAGTTATCTGGTGCTGCTATAACAGAAATACCATAAGTGGATGGCTTTAACAAACAGAAGTTTATTCTCTCACAGTCTAGTAGGCTAGAAGTCCAAATTCAGGGTGTCAGCTCCAAGGAAGGCTTTCTCCTTCTGTCGGCTCTGGAGGAAGATCCTTGCCATCAATCTTCCACTGGTCTAGGAGCTTCTCAGCGCAAGGACCCTGGATCCAAAGGACATGCTCTACTCCTGGCACTACTTTCTTGGTGGTATGAGGTTGCCCTGTTTCTCTGCTTACTTCTCTCTCTTATATCTCAAAAGAGATTGACTCAAAACACAACCTAATCTTGTAGATTGAGTCCTGCCTCATTAACATCATAGAGGTAGGATTTACAACACATAGGAATATCAAATCAGATGACAAAATTGTGGACAACCACACAATACTGGGAATCATGGCCTAGCCAAGTTGACACACATTTTTGGGGGACACAATTCAAGCCATAACATGCCCCATCAAAGATTTCTACCCCTTGAACTCCCAGAGCAGTTCTCTGGGTCTTTCTTATGTTGCTTAGCACTTTCTGCTTTGGACCATACTATGTACATATCTCATTGCTTCCCTAGACTGTGAACTCCTCAAGGCCACAGTACGAGTCTGATTTTTCTGTAGACTTCAATCTACCCACCATCCCTTGCCCACAAAAACATTCACTGAATACTTGTTGATGGTTTTGATGAATACATCCTTTTGCCTAAGGATTTTTATGTTTCTGTAAGGAACCAAGGATTGTTTGAAAGGGGGTAGGGGAAAGATTCAGTTCTTAATTTGAAGGACACGGGCTTGATGTTGGAGCCCTGGTGGCGCAATGGTTAAGAGATCGGCTGCTAACGAAAGGGTTGGCAGTTCGGATCCACCGCCCACTCCTTGGAAGCCCTACGGGGCAGTTCTGCTCTGTCCTGTAGGGTTGCTATGAGTCAGAATTGACCCAACAATGGGTTTGGTTTGGTTTTTTTAATACTACTATGTACACTAAAACCTGCGAAAGCTGGAACCTGTCAGAGGAGGATAACTCAAATATTTTCCACTAATAGAGAACAATAGAAAAGTGGTAAGACTTCACCCTGTCAAAGGCAGAAAACTTGTGAGACTCAGAAAAACAAGGCAGTCCTATCGAGTTCTGGCTTTCACAGGTTTCACTGTTTTATATCTCTAAGCATTATGAATTTAGACTAGGGATTCAGAACTCCTTTTTTAAAAAAGTATATATTGTGTTACAAGCAACAGATCTCTATGATGCCTTAAAAGTCTCCCTATCGCTATCACCCGGGTTTTAGTAATAGACACACTATACTGACTACCTATCATGCGCCTGGTAGTTTGCATTCATTATTTCACATCATTCATTTACTCAACAAATATTCATTTAGCACCTACTGCTTGCTAGAAAATGTGCCAAGTACTGGGGCTACAACTATGAACCAGAAGTTAGTTCCTTCCTGCAGGGAGGTTATAGTCTTCTAGGACAGATTACAACTCTGCAAGATGGGTAATTTTACCTCCATTTTTCAGATGAGGAAAATGGGATGAAGGAGGGCTGCTGGCTACTTACCCCCTGTGCTCTTTCCATCATGCAAAGCTGTTTTTCTCCATTCTGCCTACCTATTGTAATTCACTCATCTTTGCAGAACAATTTTTATCAAGTAGTTGTGGAAAAGGATTGAAAATCCTTACTTTAATGGGGAGTAAGGCAAAAAGTTCTACCATTTAAAACTCACTGCTCCTAGTCTTTTGGTAATGTAAGAAACAAATATTAAACACCAGTTACGTTTTGGATTGGGCCATGGCTTAGATGAAGGCTTGGGGGTCTATGTTATTCATAAGATATGCAGAAACTTGGAGATCTTTGTTACTACTAGATTGTTTTTCTCTACTCTGAGCTCTACTTTTTCCTGATTGTATGGAGTCATGACAAGGATGGGAGACAGATGACAGGGGAGCAATGTGGGGTATGGTTTGAGAAGTAGGCAGAGAAAAATCCTGTGGACTGAAGCCTCAGTAAGCATTCTTGCATTCTTTGGCTATGCCTGACATGAGGTTGTTGCAGTTAATTATCAACTGACTGTTCCAGCTAAAAGATGATTGTTTTGCCAAAGCTTTTCATGTCTTCTCTGCCATCTCTCCCATCTGGTATAACTTAACCAGACCCCTCAGAACCATAACAGATATGTTTAGCTGGAAAACACAGAGCTCTAGGAAGAGACTAAGGGCACCAGAAATCTTTGCCAGGCCGCTTCCCTGTCTGCTCCCTAAATATAGTTCTGCAAAACGCACAGCCTTGGACTGTTACAGTCACTTCCTAGTTAGCCTTCTTACCTACAGTCTCTCATGCCAATGACCTGTCTTTCATAGCCCCTAGTGTTATCTTCCTAGAACACTGATCATGTCACTCCCTGTGTGGTGAAGGCCTCTGCTGACTCCCCGAAGTTTACAGAAGAAAGCCCAAATGCCTAAGAGTGACACAGAAGGCCCTTCAAGTCTGGACCTACCCCCCACCTACCTTTTTCAGCCTTATCTCCCCCTTATCCTTCTACACCAGAGCCACACACAGAATCCCTCTTTGTTCCCTGAATCGGTTTTGGTCTTTCAGACTTCCATACCTTTGCACAAGTTAGTGCCTTTGACAGCGTATATCCTTTTCTGCTCTAGCTAGGGAAATGACACTCATTTCTCGAGATTCAAATAAAATGATCCCTCCCCAGTAAAAACTTTACTGCTCTTGCAAGTAGCTTTGGTCACTCTTTCCTCTCTGCTTCCTTACACTTTGCATATAATCTTATAGCAGTTACATCATTGAATTGTAATTGTTTATTCAGCTTTTCCAAGTTCAATCTCTAACCACTCCTTTTCCCTATCCCCAACTCCTCTTAAGCCACCTTTGTTTTTCTGACTTTGGGCCTACTGTAGAGCTGGGAAATCGATATAGTGTCTATTGACTACAGAACAAATTATGCCCCCACATCCAGCCCAAATGTTTAAAAGTGGAACGAACACACAAATAGATGCAATATGATTTCATGAGGGTTTAAATTTTTCCAAATATGTTTTTAAAAGTCTAAGTTAAAAGAAAAAAAAGCACATATTAAGAAATGATGCAATTAATCCATATGAGTTTATTGTAGGTATTGTGTTTCAAAAAAATTTATAGCATAAATAACCTTTCATGTCATAAAATAACTTAGTACAATTTATAATAAAACTTTGAGAATTTAACATCTCATCAAAATACAATAAAATATGGTTTTAAAATAGGATTAACCCTTTCTGCTTTTCTTTTCCATTAGGGCATATAAACCAAGGATACCCAAAGCTACTGCTGTATTATTTAAACTTTAACAAAGCATATTTGGTTTATTTTAATGTAACTCAACCATCCTAAATTAATACATAGTTTATTTTCCTTCCTGCATGGTTCTTTGTAATTTTTGTTCCTTTTGACTTGTATTTCTGTTTCCACACAGCTTCCTTCTTCATTTTCACCTCTCTCCATCTGCAAAGTCACCTATCTCCGGTCCCCCAGAACATGTAGTTGAACTCACTCAGCCCCTTGACATCAGTTTCTGTAATCCTTGCATCAGTGTAGGGAGTAATTGCTTGAGTAACTACAAAGGTATTTCAAAACTTCAGTGCAATTTGGTTCAGTTATTTTCATTCAGATGCCATCACCGTTCGGGAAGATTAATCACTGGAACCCACTGATCCATGTATCGACTTTCCCGGCAAAAACAAATAAGTTGACTTAAGGCAGGATCCTTCCATTGCGATGAATGTGGATTCTGGGAACAAATTTAGGAAAATAAATTTATTATTTTTTTTAAAAATCAGCATTTGCTAATAATTACACTACTCTAAGAGGAAGATACTTAAATATTCTATATCTTCACTATGTAAAATAGAGATAAGTTAGAAGTACCAATAATAAACATTTCTGGGTAGATGGATTTCCTGCAAAATTGTTAATTATCTATTAAACTATATTCTGCAAAGTCCGAACATACGCAATCCACACACCACATACATATGTTTACATGATGGTATTTATTATTTTGCATGAAAGTATCACTCAGTTTTGCCCTGCAAAACTGTACCCTGGCAGAGACCTGAGTGAAACAACTTGGAGAAGTATCTCCATGCTGTGTGTGCAGTGAGATGAGCTGCACAGCAGTTAAACAGAATTGCCACCTGTTATCCTCCAAAAAATTAGAGTAGTATTTTTCAGGAGTAGCAAAATAATTAGTCTGCCACTTAACTAGAACCAGTCAGAATACAGTAAAATTTAAAAGACAAAGCTATCACATTTATCTCTGAAAACACGTTCTTTACCTACTGAAGTTTTTTTTTTTCTTTTTATCAGAAAAAAGGGTCCATTAAAAAAATGCAAGATTGTGAAAAAAAAATTTCCACTCTATCCTCTTAATGTACTTCTAGGGAATTAATAACGTCTGTCTCCTACACCACTTCTATTTTTAGCTTTGACTGGCAGAGAATGAAGCTGACTCCTTAATGAGGGTGAGCCAGGAATTTATTTGGCTTTATCTAATCTGCCCTGTTAAAGGAATTAGTCACGGGAGGTAGTGCAGATGTAGGTAGGGAGTAGCTGGGCTGACAGTGCTGACTCACAGGGATCTCTTCCGCTGCTGGCAGCCTCCAACGTGCTTAGACATGTTCCTACCAGGGAAAATCCTGATGATGAAACTAGCATATCTCGGCTGAAAGTCCGACCACACTCTCTAGTAGGGCAAAGGCAGCCACCCTCTTGACCCCCACCCATTCCAGATCTGCAGTCAGGAGACTTTCTTAGCCCTTCCTTACTTCCTTCCGGCACTTTAACCTGCCGGCCCCGCCACCCCTTCTCCCTTACCGTCACCAGCACGCAGTGCAGGTCGGGGGGCTGTTCGGCGCCCTCACTCGTCGCCCGGCTCGCGTCCGGCTCCAGCAGCAGAAGCTCGGCGAGCCGGCCAGGGTTGCTGACGCGCAGGATGTTGATGTCGTTCTCGCAGCAGAACGCCTGGATCAGGGTGAAGTGGATCTGCAGAGCCACATCCCTGTCGTCGTCCTCGTCGGCCGCCAGCAAGCACAGCACCACGTTATCCGGGTCGCTGCGGGCAGTGCCGGGGCCGGTGAGCGCCGAGGCACGAC
>NW_004443939.1:14520675-14522934 GCF_000243295.1 Trichechus manatus latirostris | reverse complement strand
CGACTCCGGCCCCTCACGCGCGCCGGCCCCGGCACTGCCCGGCGGCCCCTCGCCCGCCCGGGCTCCTCCTCAAGCGCTCGCCGCCGCCGCACCCTCCGCCCCTTGCGCCCCGTTCGCAGGCTCTCTAGCTTTCTGACCCTCGCCCCACCGGCCGCAGAACGACTACGGCAGCTGCCCCACAGCCACTGAAGGACAAAGAGCCCGACTCGCCTGAGTTATCCTGCAAACCTCCAGCCAATCACCTCCCGCTTCATTTGCATACGAGCAGCCATTGGGCTATGCAAATAAGCCTGCTCCGGCAATCTGACCCCAACGCCTGGATCCAGGCTGAGAGGAGGGGAAGGGGGAGGAGCTACGCGGGAGGTGGCACTAGGGGCGGGGGCGGTGCAGGGAGAGGGGAGGGCGGGGTCCCGAGCGGGCTTTCGGCTCCGGTTGGCGGGGCCCATCTGTGGAGAAGGGCCTTGCAGTTGAGGGACCGAGAAGGGGGTTGTCTTCAACTTGGGCTGTGGAATGCTGCCAAGTGTTTTTCTAGTTGGTGCACATTTTTTTATTATCGTTTCATGTCTTTTGTTTTTAGGGGTTGCTATTAAACTCTATTTCCAGGGTTAATGCACCCAAGTCTAGTAATTACTAGTAAGCAGGTTACATAAAAAGTGTGTCCAGACCTCTGGGGCAAAGTTTACCTCAGAAGTGTTGTTTATGTAAGTCTGAGCAAAGCCGCTTATTAGTAGTAGTATTATTTCGGTGCCCTGATGGCTGGTTTGATTTATTTTTGGAAGGTTGCGAGGGTTGGAGGCTCAAAAAAGAAGAATCAACACGTTTGTGTTTGATGGTGGCAGGGACCCAAGTTGGAGGCTTTTCAACAGAAAACAGAAAGGCTTCCCACCTTCCCAGTGTAACTCTGGAAAACCATGAGCCGGTGCACGTGGGGAGCTGGTGGCCACACGTGTGAATCCCAGAGGGACAACCCCAATTCACCTTTCCCAGAGAGTCTTTCCCAAAGGAAGATCCTCTTGCACCGGTAAAAGCCAAGAGACAAATGTCTGACACCTACACGTGCCACAGCCAAAACTCAAATCGCTCTCAATATGCCCTAAGCTTCCTTTCATAAGCAAGTGAATATGTCACTACTTTCTACGGAGAGCCTATGATCTCACTGTGAATTATTCATGTTAGATGCTGAATCAAGATGTTGTAGCTATAGCACGTTTCAATTATATGCTAAAATTTCACCTTTGAGATAATGGCAACCTGTGGGTGGAAAGCAGACCTTTATAACTGCAAGCAGTAGTTACACATTTTTGAAACACAAACTTTAATATATAGACTTTCTCTGAATGGGTCAAAGGTCCCTTCCTTTGTTTTAAGAGTTTATGCAACAAATGCAAGAACATTTTGTAAACCTACTTAAGTCACCAAAAGTGGTGAAAATGCCTCCCACATGCTTGCACTCAAAACAGTGCTTACATTATTAAGGTCACTGTATAGCCAAAGGTCACAGAAGTAACTTTTTGCAGATACCAGGATGAGAACCAGTATCAGTTGCCAGCCATTCTGACTTGTGGCAACCTCATGTGTTTCAATGGCTGATTTTTCAGAAGTAGATCTCCAGTCCTTTCTTCTGAGGCCTTTCTGGGTGGAATCAAAGTTCTAATCTTTCTGTTAGCAGCCAAGCGCATGAACTGTTTGCACCACGCAGGGAGGCAAAGGTACATGGGAGTTTTTGCACCCTTATGTTTGTATCAACGTACCTGGTGGCACAATGGTTAAGCGCTTGGCTGCTAACTGAAACGTGGGAGGTTTGAACCCACCAGCCACTGCAGGGCAGAAAGATGTGGCAGTCTGCTTTTGTAAAGATTTACAGCCTTGGAAACCCTATGGGGGGCAGTTCTACTCTGTCCTAGAGGGTTGCTATGAGTCTGAATCTACTTGTCGGCAATGGGTTTGGGTTTTGTTTTTTGTTTTTTTTTTTGGTGTATGTTTGTATCATTCTAGGCAAAATATTTTCTAGTTCTCTTGTTCTTAATTTAATGGAAAAGTGGTAGGTCAGGTTTCTGGTTCACTTATCCAAGCTGTAATTTTTCACTCAATCCCTAATTGCATTGTCGGCAAGGGGATTTGAGTAAAGAAATGGTCATGGTCATTGTTTAATCCACCCAAGGGTGCTTGTGTATCTCATATCTGTGCCTTAAATTCTAACATGTGGTGTCTTCATTAAAGAATTCCTCAAGATTGAAACTTAGGTAGGTGCTGCAGCCC
>NW_004443939.1:14498133-14520465 GCF_000243295.1 Trichechus manatus latirostris | reverse complement strand
CGAAATTTGAATAGGATCTCACAATTCCTTCAGTCTTGTGTATTGCATGAAGTCCCTCTAAAATACTTCACATTTAACTTTAGTTAAAAAATAAACAAATAAACCCAAGAACTGTACATTCTTGATCCTTTGCCTTTAAAGAACTTATGATCTAATGGGTATGTCTATGCTTGAATAGGATTTTCGGACAAAATATTATGCACTGTCATCAGCTAGCTATGCTGAAAGTCCCATGACTTTAGTCATCTGAATGGAAACTGTAGGACAGTAGGACCCATGTATTGTTTACACCAATTCAAATGAACCACAGTTGTAATAATGTCCCGGCCAAGTCAACTATGTGCAGTAAAAATGTGGCATAAAATGGTTAATTCTTAATATAGGTCTAGTGCCTCACTCAAAAACTATGTTGCACACTCTATTTGGCCTCATGGGAAAGATGTTTGTTCAAGTATTGTGGGGATTTTCTCTGGGAGATAAGCCCAGGCTTCCAGTATTCAAAAATATTCGTCATACTTTCTGACTCAGATAAGTTACATCATTTTGCCTTATTGCTGAGTCTACCTAGACGTTTCATCAGTGATTATCTTCAAAACTGGGCCTTGTGGCTAGAAGTAGAAACTACATGTAGCTGCATTTAGAATGCAGTTATACACTGGAATGATAATAGGTGTTTTTTTTTCATAAATGCTTATTTGTCATAGGGAAAGAAGGGGGAGTTAGTATCCAATGGTAAATCAGAGGAATTTCCCTAGATGAATATAGAATATACCTATTTTTTATAACCAGTATAAGAACTCCAGTATGTGAAGTCATTTTTAAGGCTACTCCAGGTAGCCCCAAGTACTTCAACTACACAGGATTAGAATGACCTTTTAGTATTATTTGAAAGAATGCCAAAAGGTTATATTTGGAAATACGTGCTCAAGAATTGTGGAATTATTTTAGCACTGCTACCTGCTTTGCATATGAAAGGTCTTTATGATATTTTCTTCACTTTCATCATATATACATCCCTACTGCTGGTTCTATAGTACAGCATTATAACTTTTTTCCTTTTAAATAATAGTCCTTTAACATCTGAAAGAAATATTATGCTTGTTATTTCAGTATTAGAAAGATCATTGTTGACAGGAAAAGAGAAGACAAGTTAGACTATGACAGGTATATCTACCACCTACCTAGAATATAGAACTGTATTACTATGTTTTATTGTGAAAAATAATAAGGTTCCTGATGTATATTTTTTTGTACAAGTCTGGTGAAGTTAGTTTCTATGCAGACCTGAGAATTTCCCTCCTTTTTTGAAGATCATTCAGACAAGTTTTACTATCACCTAAAAATTTGTTGTCTTGTTTTAGGATCAATATTTCTGTTTGATTTTAAGATAAAGGTTTAGTTTCTTGGGCCATCACTGCAATAGGCAGAATTCTCAGATGGCCTCCAAGATCTTCACCCCCTGGTGTTACACTTTGTATAATCCCCTCCCCTCAAGTGTGGGCAGAACATGTGACTTGTTGGTAACCAATAGAATTTGGAAAAGACGATGGGCTATCACTTCCACGATTATATCATGCTATATGGCAAAAGTGAAATAATCTTGCGTATGTAATTAAGATCCCTAATCACTGACTTTGAGTTAATCTAAAGGGAGATTATCCTAGGTGGGCCTGACCTAATTGGGTGAGCCCTTTAAAAAAAGGACTGGAAGTAGCAGAGACTCTCCATTGCTGGCCTGAAAGAAACATGCTGTCATAAGTCTATCCCTGCAAGGAAATAACATCTGCCAACTAGAACCTGAGGAAACTTGGAAATGGCTCCTTCCCTAGTCAGTCCTCCAGATGAGAATGCAGCCTGGCTAACATCTGGATTTCAGCCTTGTGAAACTCTGAGCAGAAAATCCAGCTAAGCCATGTCCAGACTTTTGACCTACAGAAACTTTAGACCTACTGTGAGATACAGTTTTAGCCACAAAGTTTGTGACAATTTTTTACACTTCATCAAAAATCTAATACACTCACCTTAATGCCTTCTTGTTGTGTGTTCAATGTATCCTTGTTGTTGTCTTTGTTAGGTGCAGTCAAGTCAGTTCTTACTCATAGCGACCCCATGTACAACAGAATGAAACACTGCTGGGTCCTGTGCCATCCTCACAATCATTGCTATGTTTGAACCCGTTATTGCAGCCACTGTGTCAATCCATCTCCTTGAGGGTTTTCCTCTTTTTTGCTGACTCTCTACTTTACCAAGCATGATGTCCTTCTCCAAGGACTGGTCCTTCCTGATAACATGTCCAAAATAAGTGAGACAAAGTCTCACTATCCTCGTTTCTAATGTGCAGTCTGGTTGTACTTCTTCCAAGACAGATTTGTTTGTTCTTCTGGCAGTCCATGGTACATTCAATATTCTTTGCCAACACCATAATTCAAATGCATCAATTCTTCTTTGGTCTTCCTTATTCGTTGTCCAGCTTTCACAAGCATGTATCTCTACCCTAAGGAAATTCTCTTCATATATTAAAAATCATGGTAATGGAGTCCTGGTGTTGTTTTGAGCTTTAGGCTAACACTTTGTGCTGCTACCAGCTGTTCAGATTTCACTGGCTAAGTAAGGGCCAGTCAGTCGAGGTGTCAGATGAATGGATTCCTAGGACATTTTTCAAGAGCCTACACACTCCATCTCCCTACCTCCCTGCTGAGTTAACTATGTGTCAATAGGCTTCTATCACTGTAGGTATGTTCTTAGAGTCTGTGCTTGGTGGGCTAATCACAGGTGAGGAAAGTAGGTGGTCTGAGTTGGTAATTGGCCGTTGGTAGTTTGTTCTGGTACTGTTCAGGTGTCTGAGTTCTTTGTTTCTGAAATAGAAGAGATCATTCTTTTCACCCATCTACTTCATTGCAAAGCTTTTTTCTTCCTAACCTCTAAGTGTTGGAATGCCCTAGGGCTCAGTTTTTGGACCTCTTCTTCTCATTCTGCACTCACTCTTTCGGTGACCTCATCCAGTCTCATGGCCTTAAATATTTATATGCTGATGACTCCCAAATATATTTCCAACCTGGTCAGTCATCTCTTCTGAACCTCAGAGCTTATTCATCATCTTTGTGTCAATATACAATAAACATCTCAAACCTGACATGACAAAAGTTGACCCGATTGTCCTCCTAAACCTGTTCCTCCTGAGGTCAGTGGCAACTCCATTCTTCCAATTGTTCAGCATTAGAACCTCAATGTCCTCCTTGACTCCTTTCTCTCACAGCCCATCAGCAAATCCTAGTGGATCTACTTTCAAAATGTAAAATAATTCAACCATTTCTCATCACCGCCACCACCGCCATTTCCTACCTGGATAACTGCAACAGCTGGCCTCTTTCTGCTTTTACCCTTCTTCCCCACAACCATCCTCAAAATCTACCAAAGCGATCCTATAAATAGTAAGTCAAGATCCCATCAATTCTCTGACCTAAACTCACCAATGATTCCCCTTTTCACTCAGACTTACTATGGCGTAAAAGAGCCTACAAAATGTCTTCCCCACAATGAAAATGTTCTAAAATTGATTGTGGTGATGGTTGCACAACCTGTGAATATACTAAATGCCATTGACTAGTACATTTTAATGAGTGAATGGAATGTGGACTGTATCTCAATAAAGTTATAAGGAGCCTTGCGGGTGCAACGGTTAAAGTGCTTAGCTGCTAACTGAAGGACTGATGGTTGAAACCTACCCAGCAGCTCCATGGGAGAAAGACCTGGTGATCTGCTTCCGTAAAGATTACACCCAAGAAAACCCTATGGGGCAGTTCTGCCCTGTCACATGGGGTTGCTATGAGTCAGAATCGACTCGATGGCACCCAATGACAACAACCACAAAGTGGTTAAAAAAAAATCTGATCCCCATTCCAATCTCCTCTTCTACCACTCTCCCCCTTGCTCATTCCTCTCTAGCTACATTGGCCTTCCTCCTGCCTCAGGGCCTTTGCACTGAATTCATGCCTGGAATATTCTTTCTCCTGATGTCCATGTTGCTCGCTCCCTTTAAGTCCTCTTCTCAATGAGGACTATCTCTATTTAAGTTGTAATACCTCTATGCTCTGGCACTGTTGATCCCCCATACACTGTTCTTTTATTTTTTTAACCATATCACCTATCAACTTTTAACATATATATTTTACATATGTATATTTTAATTTCTCTCTCCACCCTCCTGCCTACCCCACTCCTCAAGTATGTAAGTTCAATGAGATAGGATTTTGTTCTGTTCCCTGACTGATCTGCAAGTGATCAGAACAGAGTGGCGCAGGGTGGACTCTCAGTAAATATTTATTGAATCAAATATTGTTGAATGAATAAGTTGTAGAGATTTAAAGATCTAATTAATGAACTAGAACATAAGGCTGTAAAACTTCTGGTATCTTTTCATATATTCTAAAGTGTGATGTCTTGATTGAATTCCACTTTCGCTGGCTGTGTGTTTGTAATTGCAGAGGGTTGTGCATCCTTATCAGCATTTCGTATGTTTCTTCATACTCCCCCTCTCTACTCCAACTCTTTGCCTTCTATTTCTTTCAGGAGCTATAAACTGGCCCATTTCATAAACTAAGAATCTGTGACCTCTACCAGCTGGTATTGTATACACATATAAAACCCAATAGATTAAAAGGTGCTTAATTGCCAAGCTTCCAGGCTTGTTCTTTAAATGTAGCATAAAGAGATTATAATGATGAGGGAAACAACCGTGAAAGGTTTTACGAAGGCAAGTTTTGAAGCAGGAGATTTAAAAGAGCCAAGATGTGGTGTATTGTTGGAGAAGTAACATGTAAGAGACACAAAGGAGGATGAAATGAAAGAAATTGAGTAATTTGGGGGAGACTGCAAACAAAAGAAATAAGAAGTCAAGGAAAATAAAGTATTCCTTACTACTCTCTGAACTTTTACCTCTTTCTGTGGCTTTAGTGCTTGTAAGCATTTAATCTTTGTTCACTGGAAATTTCTGCCAGTAAAGCTTATGCTTTGAAATTGCTTGTAAGATTTCTTTTGTTCTGTGAATAATATGCATTCTTTTATTTCTCTTTGGTCCTCCTTTACTTTGGCAAGGACATGTCATCTCAAGGTCTGGAAGATATTAAATATTAAAACAGGATAATTTAAGATTAAACCCCATAAGACTGTGATCTTTTGAAGAGGGTCTAGGATGCCATCTTTTGGAGCTCCCATTTCTGGATGGCTGGTCTCGGAGGCTGGCCGCAGTCATGGCTCTCTGACAGTGCTGTCCGGCTACTGGACGACTTTATAGTGTGGAGGTCCAAAGCAGCCTCATTTTTAGTAACCAAAGAATGCAGGGAGCAGACTGTTATCTGGCTGTCCATTATGAACACTTTACTCCTGTGCTTCATGGGCCATATCAGTTTGTGGCAAAGTGATGGATTGTGTTTAACATTCGGTTGTTGACCTATAAGGATTTTACCATATGTTCCAGCTCATCCCGTTAAGATACAGGAGGGGGAGGGCTTATTAGTATCACTGGCCACTAAGCAGAAATGTGTCAGGATTTTGCTTTCTCAGCTGGAGCATCACCCTTGGCAAGCCATCCTCCCTATTTTAGGAAAGCATCGCCATCAAAAACAAGAAGGCCTGTTTATAGACTTGTATGGTTGTTTGTATTTTATATCTGGTCTGTGTTATCAGGAGGTTTTGAAATGATGCTGTAAAATTAAGATCAGTGTAGCTACTTTGCATGCACAGCCAGCTTTGATAAATCTAATTTGATGTTCTTCCAAGAATGTGGCTTGAAGGATGCGTGAGCTTAGGCAGGTTGTTTACCCTCTCTGTACTTCAGTTTCCTCATTTGTCAAAAATTTTTGAACTTTTAAAATTTCTTGCAAGGGAACTCCCTTCCCACAAAAGAAATCGTAGGCAGAACCCCCACCTATAGACAGGTAAAAGCCTAAGTGTTCTGGCTGAAGTAGCAGGATGGGGATGTTGGTAAGGGGCAGTGGTCTGTAGGTCTGGGACTTCTCCCTTCCCCTTCCCCCAACTTAACCCACAGCCCTTGAGACACACATCCATCACAGATGAAACTGAAAAGTTTGTTCTATAAGAGGCTTGCAGCTCCAGAATGTCATACTTAATAATTTTGTTATTCTATAATTATGCTATAATTTCTAGCAGCCACTGAAAAATCAATACTATCTTACCTTACCACAAAAAGTTATTTTCTGGGCCTTCAAAATTCAATCACCGGATGATCTGTCTAAAGATTTAAAAACACATTCATCTTCCTTTGCCTTGATATCAACTTCCAAAATTTTCAATCCGTTTCAATCGGTTAGTTGAGATTATGTTACAGCTTGCCTTATTAACCTTAATATATTGCCTGGTTACCAAATGCTATGGAGTACAATTTGGCACTGTGTCTTAATAAACAGATCGTACCTGGGAACTGGTGGTAACTCTTCCGTCTGAGAAGAAACAGCTACAACAGATGGTAAAACGACTGAAAACCAGGTGGGGTCATTGTTTAATGACCATCTGAATTAAGTCTGGTTAATTTGGCGTGTCTCTCATTATCCCTAACAAATGGACCCACTACTTCATTTTATAAGTTTGGGTTTATATCTTTTATGTAAACTATCAAAACAAGTCCATCTGTGATCCTGAAGTTATGCTCACCTTAGATCCAACCACAATGTAAATCCTGATTTCTTCGGTTCTAACTGTGAGGAGCCCTTAAATGCCAGGAATTAGAAGGCTTTTGCAGCTCTCCGCAATTTATTTTTTCTCTGGTTACTTGTTGTCACCATGACCTGGGTATTTCCCTTCACTCTTTTCTAAGTTTTTATTAATAAAAAGAACTTCCTTTTAGCCTAAAACACTTATTAGCATAGTTTCCAAGAATCCGAGGTGTCAAAATTTCAAGCCATGTGCACCCCTTTAAAAAAACCAAAAAACCAAAAAACCAAACCCATTGCCATTGAGTTGATTTGGATTCATAGCAACCCTGTAGGACAGAGTAGAACTGCCCCATAAGGTTTCCGAGGCTGAAATCTTTACGGAGCAGATTGCCACATCTTTTCTCCTGTGGAACGGCTGATGGGTTTGAACCGCCAACCTTTTGGTTAGCAGCCAGGCACTTAACCATTGTGCCACCAGGGTTCCTTCATTTATTAATAAAAACAGTTAATTCATTAAATGCTATTTAAATTTTTTAATTAATTTTTTAAAAAATTTATATGACACCACTGACCTTCATGACTATATAAGGTGGATGCTGTTATCTTCATTTTATGTGAAGGAATCTGAGGCCTAGTGGAGAGGTTAAGCTCGTTACTAGCTCAAAGGACCCATAGCTAGTACGTGTCAGAGCCACGATGCAAAGGCAGCTGTGGACTCCAAATCTCACATTCTTAACCACGTACTGTCATCCCCTAGAACAGCTGTAGTTCATGCGGCTTCAGGCTGTAGAGAGAGCTCAATGCAGGCTCTTGAGTCAAGTTGGGCAAGTCACCTAATCTCTTTTGTCTGTTTCCTGAGTAGGAATAGTACTTATCATAAGGTTATTATAGAGATTGAATGAGATGATATACCTACAACACTTAACAGTGTTTGGCACATAGTTTTTGTTGTTGTTGTTAGGTGCTGTTGAGTCGGCTCCAACTCATAGCAACACTATGTACAACAGAACGAAACACTGCCTGGTCCTGCTCCATCCATCTCGTTGAGGGTCTTGGCACATAGTAAGACACCATAAATGTTAATTATATGGCACCCATTCCAATTTCCATTTTAATTTTCTTTGTTCTTGCCTCCTTCATCTAAGTAAAATATTTGTTTTATTTCCGTTTTGTCTAATACTGGGGGCATCTTTGCTGCTGCTGAAAGTACTAGGCTTCCCTGTCTTTACCTGGTGCTGTGAAAAATTCCACTGAATTTTAATACAGTCTCAGATCAAGTCAACATATGTGTTCACTCTTTAACTATGAGTGAACTGAGCTTTCCCCATTTTTGCACTTTAGATCTTTATTCAGTTTTGTTAGCATGAATGATGTGCTTCTGCACGCTACGGATCAGGGCTTGATGTTATTCAAACCCTTCTCATTTTTTTTTTTTTTAATACAGAACAATGAGTTTTTCAAATTCGCTGTAGAATACCCTTACAATTTCTTTTATCTTCTGAGAGCTTCCTGTATTTGTGAACTCCTTTCAAATCAACAACTGCAACCTCAACATCTGGATCCTCCCTGCTGTAGGGAACATAAATTAGCTGGTACCATCCTCTTAATGTTATGGGCGGGGATCTCGGGTGTGCACGGAGGCAGGCCAGGGTGCTTTCAGTATCTAGCAGCTGGTCACGATGTAAGTGCCTCAGAACTGGTTTTAGCTGACGTCAGATAACGCTGATGTGCACCAGATTGGCTTGTAGTACCAGTAAAGCTGCCCCTCCCACTTCCCCTACTGCCCCCGTGCTTGCCAGAATGCTGGAGACCATTATGAACTCACAGTTGTCATTTGATCTCCATCTGGCTGCTGTCACTAAAGCTGCCTTTTATCACTTGCCAAAGGTGTAAAGCTAAAGACATTTCTCTTTCTCACAGATCTGTACTTCTAGTCCTTACTTTTCTAATTTTCTGGGTCTTTCCAAATAATTCTCCTTCTGTGGCTACGTACCACCATCGGGAAACTAACAAAGGACTCACTAGAATATTTACTCATGTGTCTTATTCTTGATAAACTGAATTTGGCAACAGATTTCTTAGGAAGTGTTAGAGGAGGACTTTGACTTTGTTGACTTCAAATAGTGTCTTAAGTTTGAGGTGGGTTGAATTTCTGATATAAATGTGAGATTTGTGTGTACAATCTCCTGCTATGGTGAGCTTTATGGAGATATAGATCACAACAGTCTAGCCATACTATTATGTGGGTCCCTGTATTGAATTGGAATCTACACAAATTATACAATAAATATAACAGTAACATGCCATAAATTGGATCTTAAAGCAGTTTAATAACCTGAGAGGAAAAGAAGAATAAATTCTGAGGTGATGTTTAATCCACTCAATCATTAGAATGCTCTTAGTTAAAGCTGGTTATAAATCTGGTGCCAGCTTAAGGATTTACTGTGAGTAATTGTCCAAACCAAAAACCAAACCCGTCACTGTCGAGTCGATTCCGACTCGGCGAGTGGAACTGCCCCATAGGGTTTCCAAGGAGCGGCTGGTGAATTCGAACCGTCAACCTTTTGGTTAGCAGCCAAGGTCTTAACCACTGCGCCATCAGGGCTCCAGTGATTGTCCAGTAGTTAAGATTCAGCAATCATTCTTGGTCAGGGAAGCTCTTTAGGGATGACGTTTCACATTCAATATGTGTCATTGATGGTGATAATGATGGAAAATCATAAGCTCTAAAAGTTTTGAAGACAAATTTAGGATTCTGATTTATACTCACTTTAGCAAATTAATCCTTTAAAAAGCAATGATAAAGAGTCTTTTACGTACATCCTCATATACTGTTAATAGACAAAGACAAATTAGAAGGCACTACATTCTGTACGAATCCATATTGTGTATGTGTATATATGTGTAAACAAAATAATTTGGAAGGACATATACATGAAAATGCTAACAGTGTTCCTATTTGAGTGATGAGATTACAGGTCATTTTGATTGTCTTTTTTTTTTTTTCCATTTTATTTTGTTTGTAATGTCTTATCTGGGGGCAGTGTGGTGGTTCAGTGGTAGAATCTCTCCTTTCATGTGGGAGACCCAGGTTTGATTCCCAGGCAATGCACCTTAAGTACAGCCACCATCGTCTGTCAGTGGAAGCTTGAGTGTTGCTATGATGATGAACAGGCTTCATTGGAACTTCCAGATAAAGACAGACTAGGAAGAAAGGCCTGGCAGTCTACTTCTGAAAATTAGCCAGTGAAAACCATATTGATCACAGTAGTCTGACCCTGTTGTGATTGGGGTTGCCATGAGTTTGGGGCTGACTCGACAGCAGCTAACAACAAACAGCAACAAAGTCTTCTAATAAGCATGTGTTCGTTTCTAAAACTATTTTAAGTTGAGATAAAATTTGTTTAGGGAAATTCATGGATCATAAATACACAATTTGATGAGTTTTGACAAATGTATACACTCATGTCACCCAATCAAGATATTAAGCCTAATCAAGATATAACCCTTATAATGCCATAATTCCAATTGAGATATAAAACATTTCCATCACTCCAGAAAGATTCCTCCTGTCCCCTTACAGTCAATCCCCATATCCCATAAGAAATAACTGTTCTGATTTCTATCACCACAGATTAGCATGTATCACTTTTAATTAAAAAACAAATGCAGTGTTTTAAAAGAACCTCCTACGTAAACTGAGATGGGACAAACAAAAGTTGAGACAGTTCCCTGACTTCAAAGGAAATAATATATACGCGAGCTTAAAAACAAAAACAAAAAAACCACTGCCTTCAAGACAATTCCAACTCCTAGCGACCCTACAGGACAGAGTAGAACTGCCCCATAGGGTTTCCAAGGGGCGGCTGGTGGATTCAAACTGCTGACCTTTTGGTTAACAGCCGTAGCTCTTAACTACTGTGCCATCAGGGCTCAGAAGAGGGTATTTAAGAACTAAATCGTGTAGCTCAAGAGAACTCACAGAAGAGCGAGACAATCACATAAGATTCTGTAAGATGCACTATTTCATTCAGTAGCAAAAAGGAAGACATTCACTAGACTATAAGCTCTAAGAGGTCAGGGACTGTGTTTTTCTTGTTCACTTTATCCTCAGTGTTTTCCACATTGCCTGGCAGAGGGTACTGAGGGTACTGAGTAAGTGGACCTTATTTATTCAGTTACTCAGTCAACAAATATATATTCACTCCTCCAACAAATATTTATTGAGCTCTATGTTGTGGGGTTGTTAACCAATGTCATAAAACAACATGTGTACTACTGTTTCATGAGAAACTATTTGTTCTGTAAGACTTCACCTGAAGTACAATAAAATATTAAAAAAAAAAAATAGAAACAATCTAAAAATCCATCAGTAGGTGAATGGATAGACAGTGACATATCCATACAAAGGAACATTATTCAATAATATAAAAGAATAAACTACCAATACATGCAATAACGTGCATGAATCTCAAAAAATATGCACTAAATAAACAAAGCCAGACAAAAAAGTACATAGCCCATGGTTCCATTTATATAATAGTCTAAGTAATGCAAACTAATCTGTATTGAAAGAAAGAAGATCATTAGTTGCCTGGGGTCAGGGAGAAGGAACAAGGAAGTACAGGAGAGAGCAAATGTAAAGAGACAAGAAAAAACTTTTGGGGCCGATGGATGTGTTCATTATCTTGATCACAATGATTTCATGGGTATGCATGTATACCGAAATTTATCAAATTGTCCTCTTTAAATATGCACAGTTTGTTGTATGCCAGTCAGACCTCAAAATATAAATAAATACAAAAAATTAAAAAATATATATATATATTTATTGAGCTCTTACTATGTGCGAGGGATTGTGCTAAACCCTGGGAGATATAATGGTAAAATAACAGACGTGGTCCCTAACCCCATGGGGTTATAATTGTGTCTTGTGAGGAAGACTGATATTAAAAGTAGATTAGAGGCAGATAGAAAGGCTCTAGTGAGGGACTAAAGTGGAAGGAGCTTGCTGAGCCTAGGAACCAGAGGTAAGCATGGCTGCAGAAGCAGGAGATGGGGCTGAGAGTGAGGCAGGGACTAGATCATGCAGACAGGACCTTGTTAACTAAGCTGTCATATGGATTTGGAATTTCTTTCTAAGAACAATAGGATACCACTGAAGAATTTTAAGCAGGGGAGGGACATGATTAGTTTTGGGTTTTCAAAATACCATTCTGGCTCTTGGGCAGAGAATGGCTTGGATGAGGGCAAGGGTAGACATAGGAAGACCAGTCAGGAGGCTATTGCAGTAGGGAAGAGTTGAAGGGCCTTGCAGAGGATAGCAATAGAAGAGATGAAAAGAGATGGAGGCAAGTCATATTCAGAGGTAGAACTGAGCCTTGACGAATGACTGACTATGATGAATAAGTGAATAGAGGCATCAGGTGACTCCAGGTCCTGGCATGAGCAATGTAGTTGATGATACAGCAACTTACTTTTCTTCCTCTCAGATCATTGTGCAAAAGAGGCCAAGCTCATGAACTGACTGTGATCAGAGTCAGAACTCTTCTAGTCAGAGTTGAGACCATGGGTCTGTAATGTGTTCAATACACACCTTGGGGGTGAGGGCAGTTATTTGGGGTGGCCTGTACAATATCATGAGAAATGGTGAAGAACTTAAAATTGTCAAGGATTTCACTTTACTTGGACCAACAATCAACGCCCATGGAAGCAGCAGTCATCAAATGATGTATTGCAATGGGAAAATCTGCTTCAAAAGACCTCTAAAAATTTTTTAAAAAGCACAGATATCACTTTGATACCTAAGGTGCACCTGACCCAGGCCATAGTATTTTCGGTTGCCTCATACGCATGTGAAAGCTGGACATTGAATAGGAAGACCGAAAAAGAATTGATGCATTCAGATTGTGGTGTTGATGAAGAATACTGAATATGCCATGGACTGCCAGAAGACTGAACAAATCAATCTTGGAGGAAGTACAGCCAGAATGCTCCTTAGATGCAAGGATGGTGAGACTTCATCTTGCTTACTTTGGACACATCATCAGGAAAGACCAATCACTAGAAAAAGACATCTTGTTTGGTAGGGTGTCAGTGAAAACAAGGGAAACCTTCACTGAGATGGATTGACACAATAGTTGCAACAAGGGTCTCAAACATACAAACAATCATGAAGATGACACGGGAGTGGGCAATGTTTCATTCTAAGTAAGATCGCTATGAATTGGAGCCTACTTGACAGTAACTAACAAAAACAACAGTGCAGGGCAAAATGGTGATGTTGGAAAGGTTTTTATTTGGTGCCCACTGCCTGTTCTCTTGGACACCTTTCCTTCCTCTTGCCCATACTCCTCCCTTTCTTCCACCAACCATCATATCCTTTTCAGGTATCTGATAACTCATCCCTACTACAATGGTAACTGATCATCGTGGCTCTAAGGTAGGGCTGCCTCATTCTCACCTCCAAACCCGCACATAACTGTAGTTCTTTGGCTTTTAAGAGGAGTTAGATGGACGTTAGGGGAATGGGGTGGGTAACAATATTTGTTGGGTTTGTAATTTCTTGGAGAAAGGAGGCTGCCTTCGGGCCTCTGTGGGCTGGGCCCATTCTATTACTCTTTTTCCCCTATATTTTTTCCTTCCCCTTTTCCAGTATTCTCTTTGTACTTTCTGCCTATCAGTGGTCTTTCTTTTTGATTCAAGCCATGGAAAGTTTACTTAACATTTCTGAACCTCAGTTTCTTCAGCTATAATTGCAGGATAATGTCAATGTCATTGGATTCAATGTTTTCCACATGGTAGTTTCTCCATACTTGTTGTTTTCCTCACTGCCCGCTCATTGGCTCCATTGCCAGAGTCCTAGACCCAGGAAGTCACTTTCGGGCATACTCAACCTCTGCAGGCAAGCTTAATGATACCATCCCAGCGGATTTGGGAGGTGTTTCTCTCATCTCTATTCTGCTCTTTACTCGCCCACTCCGTGAGAGCATGCCAGCTTTAAGAGATGGTCATTGTCTTGCCAAGTTGTAAGTGTATGCCATTTGTGATAGTTAATGTTATATGTCAACTTGGCTAAGCCATGATTCTCAGTATCATGTAATTATCCTCCATTTTGTGATCTGATGTAATTATCTTCCGTTTTGTGATATAATGTAATATCTCCATGATATGATCTGATATGATCAACCAATCAGTTGTCAGGGGAGTTTCCCAGTGGCGTTTGGCCTGCACCCAATATATATATGGACGTTCTGGCAAAGCTTGCTTGCTTGCTCTGGATCCTGTTTCTGGCTTGTCATCATCTGACTTCCAGTTCTTGGGACTGGAGCCAGCAGCCTGTTGTCTGATTTGCTGACTTTGGGATTTACCACCTCCGCAGCCCTGTGAGCCAGCGGCCTGCCATCTGACCTGTCGATTCTGGGTTCACCAGACCCTGCAGCCCCATGAGTCAGGAAAAGCCTCCAGCTGATGACTGACCCATGGACTTTGGGACTTGCCAACCTCTACAACAGTGTGAGACATTTCCTTGAGACAAATCTCTCTCTCTTTCTCTACATATATATATATATATATACACACACACACACACACATACACACAAAGGACCCCTGGGGGTACCAGCAGTTAAGCGTATGACTGCTAACCAAGAGATCGGCAGTTCAAATCCACCAGCCACTCCTTGGAAATCCTATGGAGCAGTTCTGCTCTGTCCTATAGGGTCGCTATGAGTCGGAATGTGACTTGATGGCAATGGGTTTGGTTTTTTGGATATACACATATATGTACATTTCACCGGTTTTGCTTCTCTAGAGAACCCAGCCTAAGACACCATCGAACACAATAATTATTAAGGGAGAGAGTGTGGCTGAATCTTCACAAATCCATCCCCACCATGAGAAAAGCACTTCAGCAAGTGTACTATACTGATTACCAATCAAAAGTGTCTTTGCGTATGAAGACTAGCCCTCAGTTTGAAGAGTACATATATGAATTAAGCAAACTAACCCATATCACTTATATCTATGAATGCTAATATATATGTTTATCCAGATCAGTTAACAAGGGCATAGCATCCATTCATTCATCTAGTGAGAAATAGTTGTTAAACACTTACTATGTGCAAGGGAGTGTACCAGGTGCTGGGTCTACAGTGGTGAACCAGACAGAGTTCACATTCTGTTGAAGGAGACATACTTGGAACAACTAATTACAGAATTAATTGCTCAATTATAATTGTGGTAAGTTCGGTAAAGGAACAATTATGGGTTGCTATGAGAACTTACAGCAGGGGATCTGATCAGGTGGGGAGGTTGGGGAGGTCAGAAGAGACTTCTGAGGAAATTAATTGTAAACATAGATATGAAGGCTAAACAGCAGGAGAGAGAAGTATCTCACAGTTGTTTGGAGTATTACAATTCTTAATTTTGCAGTGAGAGTGGTGTTGCTTCAGGCAGAACTGATTTTAGGCCTCAGGGACTTGCTGGTGTTTGCAGCTGGGTCCAGTAAGGATCTTCCACTTGGTTACACCCAAAAGGAAGATATCCACCCAGGCACCTGTGGAAGCTAGTCAACCAATTAAAACTGGGGTGAAATTATAGAACTATAAAAATATCATTTACTTTCCCTTACAGAGATGAAGGCTACTCAGGAAACTCACTTTATTGAAGGTCTGCTTTCTGACAGCTAAGGAGCCTTGGTGGCACAGTGGTTAAGCACTCGGCTGCTAACCCAAAAGGTAAGCAGTTGAAACCCATCAGCTGCTCCATGTGGCAAAGATGTGGCAGTGTGCTTCCATAAAGATTACAGCCTTGGAAGACCTATGGGACAGTTCTACTCTGTCCTATAGGGTGACTATAGACTTGATGGCAACAGGTTGGGTTTTTTTTTTTTTAATTGTACTTTAGATGAAGGTTTACAGAATAAATTAGCTTCTCATTAAACAATGAGTACACATATTGTTTTATGACATAAACACTCTCCTTTGTCGACCTTGGGTTCCCTATTACCAGCTTTCCTGTCCCCTCCTGCCTTCTAGTCCTTTCCTCTGGGCTGGTATGCCCCTTTAGTCTCATTTTGTTTTATGGGCCTGTCTAGTCTTTGGCTGAAGGGTGAGCATCAGGAGTGACTTCATTACTGAGCTAAAAGGGTGTCCGGGGACCATACTCTCGGGGTTTCTCCAGTCTCTGTCAGGCCAGTAAGTCTGGTCTTTTTTTGTAAGTTAGAATTTTGTTCTACATTTTTCTCCAGCTCTGTCCGGGACCCTCTATTGTGATCCCTGTCAGAGCAGTCACTGGTAGCTGGGCACCATTTAGCTGTACTGGACTCAGTCTGGTGGAGGCTGTGGTAGTTGTGGTCCATTAGTCCTTTGGACTTATCTTTCCCTTGTATCTTTAGTTTTCTTCATTCTCCCTTGCTCCTGAAGGGGTGAGACCAGTGGAGTATCTTAGATGGCCACTCACAGGCTTTTAAGACCCCAGACGCTACTTACCAAAACAGAATGTAGAACATTTTCTTTATAAACTGTGTTATGCCAACTGAGCTAGATGTTCCCTGGACCATGGTCCCCGCAACGCTCAGCCCAGCAATTTGGTCCCTCGGGGAGTTTGGATGTGTCTATAGAGCTTCCATGTCGTGCTGGCTTCCCCAGTATTGTATACTGTCTTACCCTTCACCAAAGTTACCACTTATCTATTGTCTATTTAGTGTTTTTCCATCCCCACCCTGGATTTTTTGTTTTTTGTGACAACTGTTTTAAACATACATGATGAACCCACTCAGTCCTCCATGAACCTTACAATACAGATATAAGCCCCATTTACACACAGGCTGACTGAAGGGGAGAGGAGTTAAGTAAACTGCCCAAGGTCACACCCAGATCAACCTTTGTTCATCTGACTCAAAAGTCTGTGATCTTTCAGCTATACCAGCAATTGTTAGGTGTACTGTGAGATAACTATTGTCCACGTTAGGAACACTTACCGCGTAAAAGAAAGGTTTAAAAAGTGACAGCTAGCCCTGGAACCAGAGAGTAGACCCAAGTATAATCTGCAGTGTTCTTAAAAAAATTGTTATTTAGTGAAAATGATTATGAGTTGTGCACAGGTTCGTACTTTGGCTGTTTAAGTTTGTGTATGATGATAGCCTAGTTTCCCAAGTTTTATCAGCAAAGAGGTAAAAGGGAAGTCAGCATGATGAGGGGAGTTCCCACAAATGGGCTGCACCTTGAAAAAGTAAGCAGAAAACTACACCATTTGACAGTTAAGGAGAAATAATCTTCTTGTGTGAACCACTGTCAGCTTCCCAGGATCCAGGTGAATTACTGATTAATTTACTCTATCCCTTATTCTACACCTTTCTTAACCCCCATGTCTAGCATGTTGTTATTGTTATTAGGTGCCATCAAGTCGATTCTGACCCATAGCAACCCTATGTACAACAGAACGAAACACTGCCCGGTCCTGCGCCATCCTCACAATCATTGTTATGCTTGAGCCCATTGTTGCAGCCACTTTGTCAATCCATCTCGTCGAAGGTCTTCCTCTTTTTTGCTGACCCTCTATTTTACTAAACATGATGTCCTTCTCCAGGGACTAGTCCCTCCTGATAACATGTCCAAAGTACGATAATGAGCCCTAAAGCACATCTTACAGTAAAAATACATTATACATTTCATAAAGATCAAACTATATCACCTTTTAATAAGTGTAGGTTAAGCCAATTGCTTAAATTCTTTTTTTAACTGAGAAACTTCATTTTGGCGCCCTGTCTCCTAGATTACGTCGGTCATAAATGGAGACTAGATCACTTATTTGCGTTTCACTCAAAACATCAGATTATCCATGAAGCTGAACTAGATAAATTATAGCTTTAGAAAGCTCCTCGTTCATCATTTTCCTTTCAACCTTTCTTCCTTCTTTTATTCATAAAGTTATTCATTCATTCATTAAATTTTCATGGAGCCCCTACAATGTGGCATACATACACTGTGGTAAGCTCTAGGAATACCAAGACACAAAAACTTGCTACTACTTTTAGAGTGTTTCCTGTCTTCGTGTAAGTAAACTGATACCGCCGTATTTACACTGAACTGCCATATCCAAAACACTAATGTGTTATTTAATTTTCTTCTTCTTATATTCGTGATCACTTTCAAATAGTGCCAGAAAACCAAAGAGAACTCGGGAAGCTTCCTGGGAACTGTTTGTTAATTGAGAAATCGTATCAGAAGAGCTTAAGGATCATTTCTTTTTCTATTTCATGGGAAAAACTCAAGTGACCCCAAAAGGCATGGTTCCTTGGAAGGAGATCAAGAAACAAATAAATAGACTCTTCATGTGCCTCTCTACTTGTGGGAGTTACAGAAGGGTAAATCTGCCCAAGGACTTTATTTCTTGAAGTTTGTGCATTGAACCTCTACAGGATGGGGATGTCCTTGATATTATTGCTAAAAATGATGTTAAATAACTATATCAAGCACTGCTTTAAATTGGTGTGGCAGCCGTAAGCAAAGTGGTGAAGTTTTCTCTTAAACTTCGCAGCCCTTGTCGAGACATTTGCCCATTCCCCTTTCCTCACAGGGTTCTTGTGCCTCTTGTGCGTTAACTCCTGTAAGCCATCCCTCCTGCTCATTATCTTTCCTGGACATCCCCACAGAAAAGGCCAACTTCAAGCCTTGGGCCTCTCTAGCTGTGTAGTTACCACGTCAGCTGTACTGGTCTCCTGCTTTCAAATCCTAACAAATGGCTGTATATCCTTTTGCAGGCTATTCCAATCAGGTTGCAGCGCTGCTGAGAATGCTTTTATGGCTTCTGGTTACCTATGGAACAAAGTCCAGGCTATTTAACACAGCATATGATCTGTCCCCTGCTGACTTCACCAGTGTCATTTCCCGCCTCATAAAGTAATTCTTCCACAGTACTTCTCATCCCAGCAATGCCAAATCATTTACGATTCCCAATAGAACTGGCTTCAGGGGTGTGCATCCTGTGCTTGAATTAATGCTCTGCCCTAACTCTTTCGAAATTTTTAATAATTTATTAACAAAGGGCCTTACATTTTTATTTTGCACTGTTTTTGTTGTTGTTAGTTGCCATGGAGTCGATTCTGACTCACGGTGACCCCATGTGTGCACAGTAGAGCTGCTCCTACAATTTTCAAGGCTGCAACCTCTCAGAAGCTCATCGCCAGGCCTATCTTCTGAGGCACCTCTGGGTGAGCTCTAACCACCAACTTTTCTACTAGTAGTGGAGCGCTTAACCATTCACACCACCCAGTGACTCCTTATTTTGTTGGATTCCACAAATTATGTAGCTGGTCCTGATGCCCAAATAGTATATTGCTTCACTCCTCTGTAATCTGCATACACTCTTCACTCTGCCCAGCATGCCTTTCCCTTCATCTCCATCTGGTATGGTCTTCTTTGTCTTATAATCCTAATTCGAAAATCACTTTTTTAGTGAAATCTTCCTTGAATACTTGTCTCTTCACCTCCTACCACATTGATCACTCCCTCCCTGGGCTACCCCTTTATGTTGCACATACAGCTGTTATGGTCCTTCTGTACCTAAAAACAGAGCTCTGGTGGCACAGTGGTTAAAAGCTACAGCTGTTAACCAAAAGGTCAGCAGTTCAAATCCATCAGTCGCTCCTCGAAACCTCTATGGGGCAGTTCTACTCTGTCCTACTGGATCGCTATGAGTCAGAATAGACTCGATGGCAACGGGTTTGGTTTTTTTGTTTTATACCTAAAAACAAACAAACGAAAAACAATTGTCATCAAGTTGATTCTAACTCATGGCAACCCCTTGTGTTTCAGAGAAGAATTATGCTCCATAGGATTTTCAATGGCTGTGATCTTTTGAAAGTAGATGGCCAGGTCTTTTTTCCTGGGTGCCTCTGAGTGGAATCCAACTGCCAACCTTTTGGTTAGTAGCTGAGCACTTAGCCATCCCCTGCAAAAAAAACAAAATCCATTGCCATCGAGTTGATTCCGTCTCATAGTGACCCTTTAGGACAGAGTAGAACTGCCCAATAGTGTTTCCAAGAAGCAGCTGGTGAATTCAAACTGCTGATGTTTTGGTTAGCAGCTGAATGCTTAACCACTGCACCATTGGCACTTAACCACAGATGGTGATTAATCACTTGCCTTTGTGTCTCCCTCTACCAAACTTTGAACTCCTTGAGACAGGGTTTATGCAGAGGAGGTAATGGAGCAAAATGGTTATGAACTCTGGGGCCAGAATGCTAATCATAGAATCTACCTCAAAGAGTTGTTTATTGTGAGGTTTGAATGACAGAGTCATTTTAAAGTTCTTGGAACAGTGCCTGGCACATAGTAAATGCTCAATAAAGTTGCCTGTTCTTATATATTATTCTCTTTTGTATTCCTGGAACCTAGTACAGTGACTGAATATTCTTGAGTATTTATTGAATACGTCCTACAAACCAGGCTCTGTGCTGGCTGCTGGAAGTATAAAGTGAAATAAGACATGGCTTCTGCTCTGAAAGAATTTAATTGTAGTAGGAGAGACAAGCAATTAATAATCATGGTGCACATGATAAAATGCTACGTGTAGGGTGCCATGACAATGACAGGCCAGCAGACAGGTATCCAAATCATACTGAGAAGGCAAGTAAGGCTTCCTGGAGGAAGCAAAAGCTTGAGCTGAATGAGTAGCTAAACTCGGAAAAGAAGGAAGATTATTCTAGGGAGAGGGAACAATACATGCGAAGGCACACATGTGTGAATAAAGTCTCTTATCCTTAGGGATCTACATGTTGTTCTACGTGGTTGGAGCAAATGGTGTTTGGTGATGTTCTGGGAGGCTAAACGGATAGGAAGGAAGGATTGGCAAGTAGCTTTTAACTTTGATCTATTGGTGGTGGCTGCCTGAAACCTTGTGTTGAGAAAGATTCTGAGGCCACATCCAGTCTCAGCAGGAAAGCGCGATGGGATACATGAATGCCATTTGTCATGGGAGTAGAAGAGGGGAGTGGGAGTCTGCATGTCACATATCTGCCAATATTGATAGATTATGTAGGGCCTCATATGCTGTATTAAGGAGCTTGGATTTTATCCTGAAAGCTATAGGGAATGATTGAAAGATTTTAAGCCTGAAATTGGCATGATCAGATTACATAGTAGGTGCTCCATAAATGCTTGTTGAATTGAACTGACTATGAGCCCCACTTCACCTATTCATGATTTAGTGTATCAAATAGCATCCAAGTGACCCGAAACCAGCAAATAGAACATGTATAATTGAGCCTATCATGCTCAGAGGTGCTGTGCTAAGTGCTGAAAGCATTAGAGCAGTATCCAAAGGTGCTTAACATGCTCCCATGGTGTGGCTTACACAGTAAAACAGTCTGGCGCACACTGCAGTTTCAAACAGAGGATTAAAGTGGTGTTAATAATTTATGCAGCTATATTGTTTCATGCTATGAGCTGGACACATCCCAAAAGAAAGATTTCCAGGGGCCTTTTGAGCCTTTCACTATCCTGCTGGTTGCAAACCAAACAGTAAGAAAATTATTGGAACAAGTAAATTATAATGTTGTTAGACATAAGTATATTAGTACATATTTTTACACATAATCTTAGTAAGTCATTTGTAACTAGGTAGAAGGGGCTCTAAAATTTGGGCTGTTATACAAAAATAAATTCCCAGAATTACTATTCTTATTTAAAAAATTAAAACCCTATATAATTGGCGTTTGTTATAGAGATAATTATCTTTTAACTGTCACTGGTTAAAGAGTCTTGTTCTGAGAATCTGTGCTTCCAAAAGAACATAAAAAGCGTGAGTGTTTCCTCAATAAATTTAGTATAATAATCAAAGGCATGCATTTCTATTTATTTTTGTGGATTTTTCCTTGATCCCGGAGGGATTTAAGGTAACATACAAAAAAGTAGACAATATAGCAAGGAAAAATTAACGTAAAATAACAACAAGAGATCAGGCTAAGGGAATTTGAACATTAGAAAATTTAGCGGGGGGGGGCTGTGTATGAAATTAGTACCCACAATTTTAGAAGGTATGTGTGCCTAAGGACACTCAAGACAAGCAATACTCAAGTTCTTACATTGTGTGAAAAAGAAAAAGTAATTGATTGACATTTCTGGTTTCATTATGATAAGTGCAGAGACTAAAAGCAGACTTTTCAGATATTGTTTAGAAATGATTAGAAGGATCAATGGGGACATTGAGATTAAGATAAAAATTTGTACAACTTTAAGTAACTATTTCCCATCTTTTTTATGTGTCTGTTTTGTCTTTGTAGCTTTCTGATGTTTTCCTCCTGTGACTTCCTATAATTATAAAGGCTGACAATGGTCACAGAACAGCATGAAAGAGTTTTGTCTTTGTGTAAAGATTCTTGTTTGCAGTCACATTGGCAGGGTGGGGGCGAGAGGAAAGGATCTGAACTGCAAACCACTTGAACAGGCAGTGTTGTGTCTGTGTTACTAACATCTAGCACAGTTCACAATATAGAGTTGATACTCAGTCATGCGTTGAAAGAAGAATTGAATCTTCATGTCGTTGTTGTGTGCCGTCCAGTTGATTCTGACTCATAGCAACCCCATATAACAGAGTAGAACTACCCCACAGGGTTTCCTAGGCTGTGATCTTTAAGGGAGCAGATTGCCAGGTCTTTT
>NW_004443939.1:14493341-14497314 GCF_000243295.1 Trichechus manatus latirostris | reverse complement strand
AATGTCGTTATATTGTTTCCAGTGCATCTGGCATTAGCTGTTATCATAACAGATAATGCAGTTGGCCAGGTACTTTACAGCGATCAATTGTTTAGTAGGAAAATGAGGACATGGCAAGAACACTTTCTGCACTGTCGCAAAACATGATAGGTTTGGAATCTTGGTGGCACAGTGGTTAAGTGTTTGGCTGCTAACCAAAAGGTCCAGAGTTCGAATCCATCAGCCCCTCCTTGGAAACCCTAATGGGGCAGTTCTACTGTGTCCTATAGGGTCGATGTGAGTCTGAATTGACTTGATGGCAACAGGTTTGGTTTTTGGAAGCTGACCATTAGAGTGCGTGAAGTTTCTCAAATTATAAATATGTCGATGATTGTTCAAGTTGTTGATTGTTCAAGTTGCTGGCAGTTGTTCAATTTGTTTGATGATGATGACGAAGAAAGTGGTGATGGTGATAGTTACACAATCATTTTCTGAAATTTAACATGTACCAGACACTGTTTTAAACACTTCTCTCAGAGCTAACTCAACAGCAACTAACAACAACAAAACAAGTATCTCATTTAGCCTTCACGATAACCCCGTGAAGTGGGTGTTATAATCATCATTTTACAGGTAAGAAAACTGAAGCTCAGAGTTGTGACTTGTTGAGGTTTTACAGCATGAAATAGCAAAGCTGGGTTTGAACCCAGGTCTGATACTCATGCGTCTGTTTTTACCCAAGATGCCACGTAGCCTTTGCAATAACAACTGACATTATGTTGCTATCCCTTAGATTTTAGTTTTGCTTTCATGATGGGGTGAGTGTGCGTGTGTGTGTGTGTGTGTGTGTGTGTGTGTATGGCGTATGTGTATGCGGCTGTAGTTCTTTCTACCATATATGAGAGTTCTACTGATAATTCCACAGCTTTAATAGAGTCTTCTTGGCCAGAATATCCTGGTTTGGTGTGTAACTTAATTCTACTATAACTTATAATGCTTATTTTTTATAATAACTTAAGAACATGCTATTTATTATTGTAATTAATTCATTTATATTCATGTATGTTATACTAAAAAAACTTGTCTGTATATTATCAGGAGCATTATTTTACCTTTCAAGTGAAATGGTATCCCTTCTCATGACCCACCAGCTTCTGCCATTTTCACCCATCTACTGTGTCTGGAGCCCAGGTGGCCCAGTGGTTAAGAGCTCCACCAGCTGCTCCTTGGTAACCCCAAGGGGCAGTTCTACTCTGTCCTTTAGGGTCCCTATGAGTCGGAATTGACTCAACAGCAATGGGTTTTTTTGGAGCCCTGTTGGTGCAGTGGTTAAGAGCTTGGCTGCTAACCAAAAGGTGAGCAGTTCAAATCCAGCAGCTGCTCCTTGGAAACTCTATGCGGCAGTTCTGCTCTGTCCTGTAGGGTGGCTATGAATTGAATTGACCCAACAGCAACAGTTTTTTTTAAAATATGTATTGAGTACCCACTATTGTTAGGTACCCTGCTAGACACCTAGGATACCAAGATGTAAAGACATGATTCCTGTATTCAAGGACTAATTCATAAGAACATATTCTAGTTTATCTTCAAATGCAGATAAGTTTGATCTTAGATCAGTGAAAGAGTCCAAGTTTAATTGGTGAAATGTGTCCAAGTAATGCCCTTCCCCACCTGCCATAGAAACTCTTCTACGATACAGCAACAATCTATAAAGTATCTATATTTAGCATGCTAGACAAAGATGCCCAATAGCCCATGGATGAATTCTAGTTAGTTTCTGCTCAAGAAGTTCTCCAGAGTCTTGGGATTCTAGATGTTGAACTGGTCTCAGAAACTAACAATCACCCCCATAACTAATGGAAGGTTTAGTTATTTTAACTGTTATCCAAAGCTTTGAAAATTTCACCCTATAATCAAATCCTGGCTTATTCAGTTACTATCTGTATCATGTTGCCTTGTTATATAACCCCTTCTGAATCTCAATATTCTGATTTGTAAAACAGAGATGATATCTTTTATTTATCTGCTTATTTTGTTCACTCATCCAGGAAACATTTTTAAAATGCCTACAGCATCCCAGCTATTGAGCTAGGCACTAGATTATGCAATCTTTAACGAGATAGATACTGTCCCTGCCCTCATGCCCCTTAGCCTAGTGGGGGTGAGAGACATTAAATGAACTGGGCATGATGATAGAAAATAAAAGGGGGAAACCTACTTTTGAGTGTGTGGTTAGAGAAGATCTCTCCAAAAAGGTGATATTAAGATTGACACCTAAAGAGTGCAAAAGGCAAGCTTTGTGAACAGAAAGTGGGAAAAGTGATTCAGGTAAGGGAAATAATTTATGCAAACGCCCTGTGATGGTTGAGATTGTGTGTCACCTTGGCTGGGCCATGATTCTCAGTGTTTTGGCAGTCGTATAACATTGTGATCACTTCCCTGTTGAGATATGATATGTGATCACCCCCATGATGGGATCTGCTGTGAGTAGACAATCAGTTGAAGGGGAGTTTCCTTGGGCGTGTGGCCTGCATCAAATATAAGCAGACATTCTGGCAAGGCTCGGGGGCTTTTTGCTTGCACTGGATCCTGCAGCTGGCTCCTGTTTGTCTGACTTACGGTTCTTTGGACTTGAGCTAGCAGCTTACCTGCAGTCTTGCCTGCCCATCTTGGATTCATTGATCTTTACAGCCTGTGAGCAAGAGCCCTGCTCGCTGACCTGCCCATCTTGTTTTGCCAGGCCCTGTGGCTATGTGAATCAGGAGAAGCGTCTATCCTAACCTATGGACTTGGGACATTCCAGCCTTTACAAAAACTGCGTGAGCCATTTCCTTGATATAAATCTCTCTCTGTATATATTTATATGCTTTACTGGTTTTGCTTCTCTAGAGAACTCAGCCTAAGACAGGCCCCAAGTTGGTAAAGAGTGAGTTGAAGAAATGAAAGTAGCCCAGTGGAATGCAAAATGAAAAGAAGGACATTATCCTATAAAATTGACACTGTCTACCCTAAAACCCAAGAAGGCTTGGTGGCCCAACAATTAAGCACTTGGTTGCTAACTGTGATGGTTAAGATTGTGTGTCAACTTAGCTGGGCCATGATTCTCGGTTGTTTCTCAGTTATGTAATGATGTAGTTTGGCAGTTATGTAATGATGTAGTCATTCCCCATGATGTGATCTGATGTGATCAACCAATCACTTGTAAGGGGCGTTTCCTCGGGGGCGTGGCCTGCATCCTATGTATAGATAGATAGATAGATAGATAGATAGATACTCTTGCAAAGCTCACTCAGTTGCTCTGGATTCTGCATCCCATTTGTCATCCTCTGAGCTCCAGTTCTTGGGACGTGAACCAGCAGCCTGCTGTCTGAATGCTGATACTGGGTTTCATCAGCTTCTGCAGCTCTGTGGGCCAGCAGCCTGCCATCTGACCTGCTGATTGTGGGTTCATCAGTCCCTGTAACCATATGAATCTGGAGAAACCTCCAGACTGATGCCTGACCCACGGATCTGGGACTTGCCAGCCTCCACAGCCACATGAGCCATCTCCTTGAGATAAACATGTCTCTCTCTTTCTCTCTCTCTCTCTCTCTCTCTATATATATATATATGTACACACACACACTTTACTGGTTTTGTTCACTAGAGAATCCAGCCTAAAACACTAATAAAAAGGTTGGTGATTTGAACTCACCTATAAGCTCCATGGGAGAAAGACCTGGCGATCTGCTCCCTTAAAGATTACAGGCAAGAAAACCCTATGAGGCATTTCTACTCTGTCACATGGGGTCACTAGGAGTCAAAATTGACTCACCAGCACCTAACAACAACAACAACTATACCCTAGAGAAATTCTTGCTTGTGTCTACTTGGAGATGTGTATAAGAATATTCCTAGTAGCATTGTTTATAATAGCACAAAACTAAAACAATCCAAACGAACATCAACAACAGAAAGGATAAGTAAGTCTTGGTATATTCACACAACGGAATGT
>NW_004443939.1:14473944-14492108 GCF_000243295.1 Trichechus manatus latirostris | reverse complement strand
GGGGAGGTTTGAAATGGTCCTCTCAGAGTGGAGTGAGGATGCAATCAGTGATGTTTGCTCAGTGCCTGGGGTAGAACACCCCTTTCTTTTACATATTGTACCCACGTCAGCTGGACTGTTATTCACGCCCGTGGCTGTGGTCTGGAGGGGAGAAGCACTCAGTTGGTAGGCAGTGAGTAAGAGTCAGCAGAGGAGACAGCTGTCTTCCTGGCAATCTTTTTGTCCTGATCTGACGTGGACAACATTGCTAGAGAGCTGTTTGCAACATTTTGAAATCTACAAAGGGTGAGACAGCCCTTTTCTGAAATTTTTGCCTGCTACTTGGATGTTTCTAGCTAGGCCACTGCTAAACAGAGTGGATTCTCAGGTAGCTTTTCTTTGGGACATTTGTACATCATGCTCTTTGATGGGTATTGAGTCAGTCAGTTGATTGCTCTTTTTGTTAAACACCCACTCTACGTGCATCTGTAATAGTATTAACTACTTACGATTTAACTTTTGCTTTGCCTTTTTGTCTGTCTGGCACATTAGAGGCATTCAATAAATGTGGAATAAACTAATCAACCAATCAAAATGTATTTACTGAATACTTGTTCATAGAACGTGGTGCTTGGGAGGTAGGCTTTAGCAAGAAATGCAGACATAGACACTGACCCCAGGTCACCTACAATCTGGTTTGTAAGACATATACCTATTAAGGAGGTGATGTGGTACAGAGTTTGGAGTTGGATTTGAAGTCCATAGAAACTAACAGAACCTTGAGCAAGTTTATTTTCCTTCTGGGCCTCAGTTTCCTTGTTTATTTAAAAAAAAAAAGGACTCATGGATCATTGTAAGAAATAAATAAGATAATAGATGTAAAGGGACTAGCATAGTACTTGAACATAGTCAGAGCGCAATAACACTAACCCTGCCACATGAAAATACACTGCTAATTAAGTGCCATATTTATGGTGTAGACAGATGTTTTCTCATTTGTAAAACGGAGACCATAATAGTGCCTACTTGTGGGTAGTTATGGGGATTGTGCTAATTGCAATACTAAGTGGATTATCTGTATTATTTCATTTGGTTCTTTATAATAACCCTGTGAGGTGAGAAGGATTCTTATCCTTATTTTACAGATGAGGAAACTAAAATAAAGAGAGATAGCAAGGTCACATAGCTTTTAGGGACCCCATACACAATGGAATGGGCAGTGCCATAGATTGCTTCTGTGTGACCTTTCTAGCCATGGTCTTGTAACTTCCACCCAAGTGACTGGGCAGGACTGTGTGATAGGATAATTGTGGCCCACCAAGGGGATTGCTAAATTTTGCCATCGCTTGAAATGAGCCACCCCAGAGGTGGGAAAGAAGAGAAGTTACCACCACCACTAAGGAAGAACAGCCAGGAGCCGGCATGTCCTTCGGACCTGGGATCTCTGCACTGGGAAGCTCCTGGGATCAGGAGACAGAGTGAGAGAGCTGTAACCCTGAAGATCGTGAGAAGCGGTGGCAGGAGAGACCCGGCAGCAGAGACTCAGCAGTAGGAGATGGCGCAGTGGGCTTCCCGGTCCACGGACAGAGAAAGCTAAGTACCTTTGGGCAGAGGTACTAGGTCCAGGGAGAGGAGAGTCTGCGAGCACGGCTGGGAAGAGGCTGTCCTGATGGAAGAACTGTATCCTTGTGTGTTACTGAGTCTGAATTGTAACCTGTTAATTTCCTAATAAACCCCATAATCATGAGTATGGTCTGTGAGTTCTGTGTGCCATTGCAATGAATGATCGAACCCATCAGCGAGGTAGAGATTGCTGTGGGAGGGACAGTTGGTCTCAGAGTAGGTAAAAATGGTGGAGAGAGGAGGCTTGCCTTATAGGAATCATCCGTGGGCTGTCGTTCTTGATTCTCGTATACCCTTGTGAAGTTAGAGGAGGTCAGACACTGCCCCCATATCATTTTTACAGAATGAAATGCTTCCCGGTCCTACACCAGCCCCACGATCAGTTTCAGATTAGACTGTTGTGATCATAGGGTTTTCACTGGCTGATTTTCAGAAGTAGATCACCAGGCCTTTCTTCCTAGTCTGTCTTATTCTGGAAGCTCCACTGAAACTTGTTCAGCATCATAGCAACGTTGACAGATAGGTGGTGGCTGCACTTGAGGTGCATTGGCTGGGAGTTGAGCCTGGTTCTCTCATGCAGAAGATGAGAATTCTACCACTGAGCCACCAATGCCCTCGGTGGTTACAGCTAGTAAATGGTAATACAAACCCAGACAGTCTGATTCCAGATCCAATTCTTTTAACTAGCTAGTAGTAATAGTAGTGGTACAAGTAGTCCTAGTAGTATTACTAGCAGTAGTGGAAGTAAGAATAAAGAGAGATCACTTTGGTGGGGGAGGACAAAAATGGCTTCTTGGCAGTGGAATCTGATCTTGGTTTTTAAGAACAACAAGAGTCGTGTAGGCAGAGAGGGGTGAAAACTTCCCAAAGCAGAGGTCAATTGTGAGTAAAGGCTCAGAGACCAGGCAGGCCTTTTTGACCACTGCGGAGGGTCTGCCTTATAGGGAAATAGCTTAAGATAAGGCCGGAAAGAATGGCTTAGGGCCTGATATGGGAAGAACTAAATACTAAAATAAGACATTTCCTTACAATTTGTTGTGAACAAGAGGAGTCTTTGATCTGGAGTTGTTGTTGTTGTTAGGTGCTGTTGAGTCGGTTCTGACTCAAAGCGACCCTGTGTACAACAGAACAAAACACTGTCCAGTCCTCTGCCATCCTCACAATTGTTGTTATGCTTGAGCCCATTGTTGCAGCCACTGTGTCAATCCGTCTCGTTGAGGGTCTTCCTCTTTTTCTCCGACCCTCCACTTTACCAAGCATGATGTCCTTCTCCACAAACTGGTCCCTCCTGATAACATGTCAAAATATGTGAGGCGAAGTCTTGCCATTCTTGCCTCTAAGGAGCATTCTGGCTGTATATCTTCCAAGACAGATTTGTTTGTTCTTCTGGCAGTTCATGGTATATTCAATATTCTTCGCCAACACCATAATTCAAAGGCGTCAATTCTTCTTTGGCTTTCCTTATTCATTTTCCAGCTTCCATATGCATGTGAGCCAATTGAAAATACCATGGCTTGGGTCAGGAGCACCTTAGTCCTTAAAGTGACATCTTTGCGTTTTAACACTTTTAAGAGGTCTTTTGCAGGAGATTTGCCCAGTGCAGTGTATTGTTTGATTTCTTGACTGCTGCTTCCATGGGTGATTGTGGATCCAAATAAAATGAAATCCTTGACAACTTCAGTCTTTTCTCCGTTTATCATGATGTTGCTTATTGGTCCAGTTGTGAGGATTTTTGTTTTCTTTATGTTGAGGTGTAAGCCGTACTGAAGGCTGTAGTCTTTGATCTTCATCAGTTAGTGCTTCAAGTCCTCTTTACTTTCAGCAAGCAAGGTTGTGTCATCTGCTTATCGCGGTAGTTAATGAGACTTCCTCCAATCCTGATGCGTGTTCTTCTTCATATAGTCCAGCTTCTCAGATTATTTGTTCAGCACACAGATTGAATAAGTATGGTGAAAGGACACTCCTTTCCTGACTTTAAACCAAGCAGTATCTCCTGGTTCTGTTTGAACAACTGCCTCTTGATCTATGTACAGGTTCCTCGTGAGCCAATTAAGTGTTCTGGAATTCTCATTATTCGCAATGTTATCCATGATTTTTTATTATCAACACAGGTGAATGCCTTTGCATAGTCAATAAAACGCAGGTAAACATCTTTCTGGTATTCTGTGCTTTCAGCCAGGATCCATCTGACATCAGCAATGATATCCCTCGTTCTACGTCCTCTTCTGAATCCGGCTTGAACTTCTGGCAGTTCCCTGTCAATGTACTGCTGCAACTGCTTTTGAATGATCTTCAGCAAAATTTTACTGTGTGTGACATTAATGATATTGTTCAATAATTTCTGCATTCTGTTGGATCACCTTTCTTTGGAATGGGCACAAGTATGGATCTCTTCCAGTTGGTTGGCCAGGTAGTCTCTTCCAATTTTTTTGGCATAGATGAGTGAGCCCCTCCAGTGCTGCATCTGTTTGTTGAAACATCTCAATTGATATTCCATCCATTCCTGGAGCTCTGTTTTTCGCCATTCTGTTCAAGCGTAGCTTGGACTTCTTCCTTCGGTACCATCGGTTCTTGATCGTATGCTACCTCCTGAAATGGTACAAGCCTGAAATGGAGTGTAAGCCTGGAGTTGGGGATTAAGGCTAGGGTAGAAATAAAGATTTGGAATTTGTGTGTGCACACGCGCACGCACGCACACACACACACACGCACACACACACACAAATCCAAACAAAAACCCATTGCCATGGAGTCAATTCCAACTCATAGCAACCCTATAGGAGAGAGTAGAACTGCCCCATAGGGTTTCCAAGGAGCAGCTGCTGGATTCCAACTGCCGACATTTTGGTTAGCAGCCAAGCTCTTAACCACTGCACCACCAGGGCCCCTGTGTGCACAAAGGTGGTAATAATATATTTTGTTCTTACCAGGATCCTTTAGTGATGCAAATGGTTAAGTGCTCTACCACTAGTCAAAAGGTTGGCAGTTCAAACTCACCCAGAGGCGCCTGGGAAGACAGGCCTGGCTATCTGCTTCAGAAAGGTCACATCACTGAAAACCCTATGGAGCAGTTCTACTTCAGAATCGACTCAAAGGCAACTAACACTAACAACATGTTCTTACAGAGCTTGAGAGCCTGCCTAAGGCTTTCACATCCTAGGTTTTTGCTGATCCTCACAATAACCTTGTCACTGTAGCAAACCCCCATTCAGTGAGTTAGTTACCATGTGTGAAATGCCTTTTCAGAGTTGGTAGTTAATTAAGGTCAATTCCTTTTTAACAGAAAAGACAGTGAGAGTCAGAGACGTTAGGTAACAGAGTTCACAGAGCTAGTACGCATTGGAGCTAGGACTTGAACACAACTCCTTCTCTCCCAGCTCTTTGTGTTTTCCCCACTTGACATCGACAGCCCAGTAATAACTTCAATATAATCCCTTCAACGAACAATTGAACACCTACTGTATGTTTCATGTAGTAGCAGGCTACAGGATACAAAGATACATAGAAATAATGTTCATAATCCATTAGGGAAAATAGACATTTAAATTAAAAAAAATTAAAACATAGAACTTGACAAGAGCTAAGTTGGTAGTGGAGTCCCTGGGTGGCGCAAATGGTTGCGTGCTCGGCTGCTAACCAAAAGGTTGGTGGTTCAAATCTTCCAGGGGCAACTCAGAAGAAAAGCCTGGCAGTGTACTTCTAAAAGATCACAGCCATTGAAAACTCTATGAACCAAAACTATCACCTGAGCTCACCTTTTAGTGAAATAACAGATTGGCACACAAAATAAAGGATATTACCCATGAGTACCGTGTGCCATTAAAAAACCAACTATATGAGAACAAAAAGTGAACAATTACTCAAAGCAAAGATGAAAAGTTAAGGGGGTAGGGAAACTAGAGTACTGGAAATGAAACAACCAGAATGCAATTAAAGAGAATGTTGACACAATGTGAAAATGTAACTAATGTCACTGAGCAATTTGCGTAGAAATTGTCAAATGTGAACCTATTTGCTGCATAAACTTTTCACAGAAAAATCAACAAAATATTTTAAAAAAAAGAAAGAAAGAAAACGCTATGGAGCAAAGTTCTACTCTGAACCACATGGGGTTGTCATGAGTCAGAATCGACTCAATGGCAAATGGTTTAAATTTTTTAAGATGGTAGTGAGTACATAAGTGTTATGGAATGTAAGTGTGTGAAGGGAGAATAGCGTCACGGAGAAAGTGATGTTTGAACTAAGCCACGTATATAAAGTATGTTCTTATAGATGGTCTAGTCTCACACCTAACTCCCAGGATATCAAGTGTTAGGGACACACTGGAACTCGCAACGCTCCCAAGAGGAGAAAGAGCGTGAGTGAGTGAGAGACAGAGCAAGTCCGTAGATGTGGCAGCCATGAGGGTGTGTGGCTCAGCTCTCCCTTCAAGAAAGAACTGGATATGAGGAGAGTAGTAGCTGTCAGCTTCTAGCTGCCGCACCTCTGGGATCAACCACAGCGTTTGTGCTGAGGCAATGCTGTCCCCACGCTGTTCCTGGTCATTGTCTGAGCATACCTGGAGTACTAGAGCCTGGTCACCCCTGCCCAGCATGGGACTCCTCTAACAAGCACTTCTGCTCTAGGGTTCACCAGCATGGCCAGCACTCTCTCAGAGCTGTACGGCAGCCTGGGGCTCTTGCCCTCCATCCTCCTTCCTTCCTTCCTCTGTCCTTTCACCGTTATCAGAGCTGCATGGCTATGTGAAGCCTCTCTCCACCTATTCCTGCTCCATCCTTTATCTTTCACAGTTGTTTCCTGCAATAAACCTCTTGTATGGCTAATTCCAAGGAGCCCTGGTGGCACAGTGGTTAAGCACTCGGCTGCTAACCTAAAGGTTGGCAGTTCGAACCCACTAGCCACTCCGCAAGATAAAGATGTGGCATTCTGCTCCCATAAAGATTACAGCCTTGGAAACCCTATGGGGCTGTTCTACTCCATCCTATAGAGTCACTATGAGTTGGAATTGACTCGAGGGCAATGGGTTTATGGCTAATTCTATCTTGGTGTCTACTTTTTAGAGGACCCAAACTGACACAACAGAGTTAGAGTGGGAGAGAAACGACGGGCAAAAATCTTGGGAAATGCCTTTGCTTTGCATGTGAGGAAAGGAGGAGAATGAAGAACACCATGGGGGTAGAAGGAAAACCAGCAGACAGACCTGTTCTGACCAAGGCTTATCCCAAACCAAACCCTCTGCCGTTGAGTCAATTCCAACTCATAGTGACCCTGTAAGACAGAGTAGAAGTGCCCCATAGTGTTTCCAAGGCTGTAAATCTTTATGGAGGCAGACTGCCACAGCTTTCACCCATGGAGCAGCTGGTGGGTTCAAACTGGCGACCTTTTGGTTAGCAACTGAGCACTTAAGCACTGTGCCTCCAGGGTTCCTTGACCAAGGCCTAGAGAGAGCAAATTTCAGGAGGATGCTCCCAGGCGGACTCTGAAGAGAAAATAAGGGCAGTGAAAATACTCATAGTTCCATGCCAGGCACACAGCTAGTGCTAAATAAGTGTTGACTGAATGAATGAGCAAAAATGGAGAATTTCTAGGTTATTTAAAACAAGCAGCTGCAACAGATAAACCCCACATTCTCAGCTGATTTAACCCAATGAAGTTTTCTTTTTCACTCACCTCAAAATCAGTCCCAGCTAGGAGGTCCTCCCCTACTTTGCAGCTTGTCCACACAAAGCTGCAAAGGCTTCCAGTGGTGTCCACTGTTTCCAAGGAAGGGGGAACAAGGGAGCTGGAGGACGCAGAAGCGGGTACTTGTAAGGGTCTGAACTTGGAGTGGCCTGCATCACTTCTCACACCCATTTGCCAGAACCCAGTGGCGCGGCCCCAGCCTAATGGGGAGGGAGGAGCAAAGATGGCCTTTCTGATTGTCCAGGAAGAGGAAAATACAACAGGATTGGGTAGATACATAGCATTATCTCTGCCACATGGAATGGGCCATAGAATTTGTCAATTAGGAACTCACTATAAACCTTCAGGTCCCTGGGTGGCGCAAATGGTATCAACTCGACTACTGACCTAAAGGTTGGCAATTCCAAACCACCCAGCAGCGCTGTGGAAGAAAGGCCTGGTGATCTGTTTCCATAAAGATTACAGCCCTGAAAACCCTATGGAGCAGTTCTACTCTGTGACACATGGGGTCACCTTGAGTCAGGATCAACTCTATGGCGACAGATTTGGTTTATTTATTCATTTGCTATAAACCTTCAAAAAAGAGAAGTGCGTACACGGGGGGTGGGGGACGGAATGAAGACATTTAAACCTGTCAAGTGTTTCAGAAGAGTGAGCAGATGGTCAAATCTCAAGGAATGAGGGAAAGCAGCAGTAGGAAGTGACGGTAACTCATTGCCGCCCCCAGGAAGCCTTCCCTGATGCCCATCCCATCCCCTGGCCTCAGATGGGGTTAAGAACTCTCCTCTCGTCTCCCACACAGCCTTTGCATTCACGCATCCTGCCAGCTGTGTTGAAAGCACCTGTTTTCTTCACTAGGCTGTGAGCGCTGTGAAGGTGAGGGTGGTGCATGTTCCGTGTCTGTGTCTCCAGCCCCATCACAGTGCCTGGCACAAGGTCACTGTCTGTTGATGGACACAACATGCTCCACTCCAGAGATTCTGATTTAGGGGACCTGGATGGGGGCAGGGCATGCCTATTTTTTTCTTTGAAATTAGTTTTCAATATTTTTTTCTTAGCCATTTTTTAAAATTGTGGTGAAAATATGCACAACGAAACATAGAGCAATTCAACAATTTCTATATGTACAATTCAGTGACTTTGATTATGTTCTTCGAGTTATGCCACCATTCTTGATATCTTTTTTAAAAAATCCATACTTTTTTTAAGGCTCCATGGGTGATTTGAAGCACAGTTAGAGTTGAAAACCTCTTTCACACGAAAGAGAAGAGAGTGAGGGGGGTGATGAGAAATGCAGGAGTGGGAGGGAACCAGTGATGGTGACTCAGGGGGAGGCAGCGCAGACGGCTCCTGGTGGTGGAGGGGTTTGCTGTGGCCAGGAACCAGGGGAAGAGAGGAGAAAGACACAGGAGGACTCTGATATGGAAGGGATGTTGGATGACCTAATTCCCTAGGTAGAAGGTGAGGTCATCTGCTGACCAGAGCAGCAACGGGGGTGAGAGGGAGGTTGGAGCTGAGGAAAGAGAAGATTCACAGCAGTTGTTGAGAGGAAGTCAGTTGGGAGATGATAGGAGGGTAGGTGACGAAAGGAGAGAAACAAGGACCCAGTGGCATGTGAGTGTTGGGGTGAGTGGATGGCCGTAGAAGCAACTCCTTTTGCTTAAAATCAAGCTCATCTAAGGGGAGAATGAAGAAAGTTGGTGGCAAGTGTGCTCAGAAATGGACAGGAAATCATTAGAGTATCTGTGGGAGTCCCTGGAAGGTGAAAATGGCTAAGTACTCGGTAGCTAACAGAAAAGTTGATGGTTCACGTCCACCCAGAGGTGCCTCAGAAGAAAGCCCGGGTGATCTACTTTCAGAAAACCAACCATTAAAAACCCTGTGGAGCGCAGGTGTTCTCTAACACACATAGGGTCACCATGAGTTGGGATCGACTCTACCCAGCAACTGGTTTCGTGTCTGTGAGGGCCTGGGTACACTGGATGTGTGATGGGCCAGGCCACGTGGCGGGCTCGGGGGCTCCAGTGGAAGGTGGAGAAAGTGGATTGTGGAAATGATCCAGGTTTGGGAATGAGCCAGAGGATGTGGCAGGAGGTCAAGGGAGGAGAGGGAGGCTGAATGCCAAAGAAGCGCTGACTATTGCATACCTAAACAAACCCATGCCCTCAGAGAGGTTTCCTGGAAAAAACAAGGGGAGTGGCTGTTACCTAGATACACGCTACTGCCTTATTCCATCAGATCAATCACAACGCCTCCTTTGAGCCTGCCCTCGCGGTGAGTCCCCTCTATCTCCAGACTGGTCATCTTCCTCCTGGCCAGAGAAACACTTCTTGCAGATCAAGGTCTTCCTTGTTGCATTCGGGAACCAGAACTCTCCCTTTGTGCATTATTTATTGCTCCATCACTTTAGCCAGTAGCCCAATCCAGAACCACCAGGAGCATCTACGACCTCAGGGAGTCCCCTCCATGAATCTATGTGGTGACTTTGCAGTGAAGTCCTTGCCCTACCTACTTTCCTGTGGCGGCTGTGGGCGGAAGTGACACTGTCCCTAGTGATCTCATTCTGAGCTCATCTTTATTTAAAAAAAAAAAAAAAAAGGATGTTTTCTAAGAAATTATGCTGAAAAACCCCTTCCCACCCTACTCCCTTCTTCATCCTAGCTGATTCAGTATATCTTTTTGGTCTGGAACTTTCTTTATCTTGTATCTTATGGCAAACATGAAGCTTTATTCATTTTTCCCTCTGATGCCCCATTTACCGGTAAGTCTTTGTTGACATTGTTCGGTCTCTTTTCATTGCTCACTGGGTCTCAGCTTTATCCCTAGATAATTGCTCGGACTACCTCCTGCCTACTCTGAAAAATCTGTCGGTTGCCGCCTGCTGCTTGCTGTTTGTTATCTTTTACTTGCTTCACTGGGCTTTTGGCTGCCCTCTGGACATTGCTGCCGATCTAAGACTAGATACAGATCTGTTTTTCTAAGCAGCCTCTTACACGAGCATTTTCCTGTCCATATTTTATTGTCTTCCTCTTTTTCTCCTTGCCTACTTCCTTATCCAGGGCAGCCAGTGTTAGAGGTGCTCCAGTCACAGGCGGTTCATGGAGAAAGTGGGCCTGGAAGGGACACTTGATGGGTAGGTAGGATCGTAAAGGAAAAGAGGAATCATCACACTTGGTGTTGTTGTTGTTGTGTGCCATTGAGACAATTCTAACTCATAGCAACCCTACGTGACAGAGTAGAACTGCCCCATAGGGTTTCCTAGGCTGTAATCTTCATGGGAGCAGATTGCCTGGTCTTTTCTCCCAGAGAGCAGCTGGTGGGTTTAAATGGCTGACCTTTCCGTTGCACTACTAGGGCTCCTTATCATCATGCTTAGGGATGATTTATTGAGTTCTCATCACATGTGACAAACTGTAGAATAGGTGTCTAAGGTTCAAATCAACAAAGGGCATGTTTGCTATCTTCCAAAACCTACACCAAGAGAAGGATAGGATGACTCAATGGCAGACATGCAGTTTCTGGCGATTGGGGTTTTTGGTCAGGCAGCATGTGCTTCAGATACTGTATAGTATCTGTTTCGTGGTACAGATGTGGAAGGTGTCTCTGCAACCTGGAGACCAAGGGAACAGGTCAGGATATAGTCAGCTTCCAGAAACATGCAGCTTGATTTAACAGTGACTTCAGCAATAAAGAAGTTTATTTATCCACTGTTGTTGCAGCTGCCCACAGATATTATCAGGGCCCAGGTGCTTTCTTTCAATCTTCCATCTTCAGTGCTGTCCTTGGGTTAATTTCCCCCATGGTCACAAGATGGCTATTGCAACTCCTCACAGAACTGCATTCCAAGCAGGAAGAAAGGAGCAAAGACCAAGAACTTTCTATTCCTGACAGTCTATCTTCTAGGAAGAAAGTTGGCCAGAAGCTCTCAAGCAGACTTTCCCTGAAATTTCATCAGTCAGAACTTAATCATATGCCCACCGTTAGCCAATGATTGGCAAAGGTTTAGGTCAATCATAATTCAGCCCCTGGGGCTGGGGTAAATTCCCAGCTTCCATGAGATCACTTATGAAGTCTCTATTCACTATCTGAACAAAACCAGAGTTCTCTTTATCAGAGAAAGGCATGGGGTTGGTGGATGAGTAGGCAGTGAACAGGGTGGCCAGCATTTTCAGGGATCCTGCCCATGTGGCTCCTCCAGTGTCTGTAGTCAACTTCTTTCTTTGCTGTAGCCAGTCCCTGATCTTGGCCTTCATTTACAACTCTGAATTTTCTTCCCATTTATTGGAAGTTATTTTTCCTGCATAATGGATCTGACTTATGCAAGAGAGGCAGCCCACAATTCTAATCAGCGAACACTTATTCAGAACAAACCTCATGGCCCTGCCCCCAGGAGATTAAAAAATGAATCTATAAATTTCAAGTTGAAAAAATGTTTATGTTAAGTGCCATTTTTATGACTCTTCTCCTTAACTGGCTAAAGATTAACCTACCAACCTCTGGTCTCAACTGCTTTAGATAAGAAGGCTTTTTGTATCGTAATTGTTAGTTTTCTTGCCTGAATTCCCTACTGGATTTAATTCTAGAGGGGAGGGTTCAATGTATTAAACATGTTTGCCTCCTGAGCTCCGGTAGTATGCTAAGATAGTAGCTGCTAGCCACATATGGCTCCTGAGCTCTCGAGATGTAGCTAGTGAGAGTGAGGAACTGAATTTTTAATTTTATTGAATTTTAATTACCTTAAATTTAAAATCAGATTCAGTTAGTGGAAAGTTTTTAAGTATGCTTGGAACAATTCAAGTATGCAAACTTACTTTTACAGCTATAAATTTGATGAAATCGAAATACAGATCAACTATTTCCAGTGAAAATTTAGCATCTGAATTGAGATGAGTTGTAAGTGTAAAAGACACACTGGGTCCTGATGACTTAGTATGAAAAAAAAGTAAAAAAATCACATAAATAATTTTTGTATTGATTATATGATGAAACGACATTTTGGATATATTGGATTAAGTAAAATATATTATTAAAATTAATTTCACTTGCTCTATTTTACTTTTTTCAAAAGAGGCTACTAGAAAATTCGGAGTCCCTGGATGGCACAAGCAGGTAAGTGCTCAGCTACTAACTGAAAGATTGGTGGTTTGAATCCACCCAGAGGCACCTCGAAGAAAAGCCTGGAAATCTACTTTTGAAAGATCGCAGCCATTGAAAACCCTATGGAGCTCAGCTCTATTCTGAAATAGTAGGTGGCCATAAGTCAGAATTAGCTTGACAGCAACTGTTTTTTTTTTTTTTAAACTAGAAAATTTTAAATTACATATGCGGCTCACATATTTCTCTTGGACAGCTCTGCTCTAGTACCTAGTGAGCACCCAAGTGTTTGTTGAATGAATGCATGATCAAGGTCATTCAGAAAGACTCAAAACCAGGCTCCCTCGACTCCCCTGCCTCCACTCCCTCTGTCTTTCCACCATTGCTTGTAACCTCCTCTATACCACACTGAGCTTCCTGGCCACATTCTCATGTCCACCTGTAGGACAGAAACATTCTTCACGGGAGTGAACTTTGTAAACTCTCAGGAGACGGGGGAGCATCTGTGTTGGGATTCTGTAAAGGCAGCGACTTGTAGAAAATGAAGCCCTCTTCGATGGAGGAGAAGTGAATGATTTAGGACTCCAAATTTCAAATGGCCCTTTTGTCTCATAATTTGTCATTTCTGGGCCTCTTTCCTGAGATCCCTAGTCATCTCACTGTATGTTCTCATTCTGGAAGTTCTTTTCTCAGAAAAAGGGGGAGGGGGGTTCACACTTCTGGGCAGATTTCTTGCTACCCATAGGGCTCTGGTGACACAAAGCAGACAAGAGCATGGAAGGCTGCATTAGCTCAACCGGAGGGAGGCAGAGGAACTGTGGCCACCCACACTGCTTGCCAGAGAAGCTCAGCACTTCCCTGGCTCAGAGAGCAGTTGCTTTGTTAGACCCTGCACCAAAAGCTTTGCTCTAACCCAGCCAAGACCATTCCCCCAGATTGCAATGATTACAGAACAGTGCTTCTCCCTGCTCGCCCATAAAACATGCAGGAGACCATCTGGGCCTGTGAATCATACAATGAAGTCAAAGCACGGTAATTTCACATTTTTATTTCTCGGTCCTCATGTTCCTTTATGTGTGAAAGATTTCATTCAATAAACATTCATTCCCCAAATATTTATTGCATACCTACAATGTGCCAGGCAATGGGAAGGGCTGAGATAAAAAGATACATGTTTGTTTTATTTATTGGTCTTGGTCTGAAATATGAATAAATAATTTATTTAGCTGAACTGTAAATAAATTATTATGTATTTATCTGAACTCTTGGGGGCAAGGGGAGGCACTCATAATTTTTAAGAGCATAATCCAAGGATGGAAAAGATATAGTATGTTTTCCCTTCTGGTTCAGAACCAGACTCACTCTGGGCCAATATTTTGTTTGTGATAGTGGCATTAAAAGATTTGCTATTATTTCAGGAATCTATTCTAAAGAAATAATCAGAGATAGGGTTAAAAAATGTATATGTATGGATGGTCATTTCAATGTTATTTAAAAGAGCATAAAATAGAAACTCTCTAAACGTTGAATAAGAGAGGTTTAGTGAAATTTGGGCCTGTTCATATGATGGCAAACTATTTCGAATCAAGTTTTAAATAATATTTCGTGATGTGAGAAATTGTTTGCCTTATATATTAAAGTTTAAAAATCAGGATATAAAAATATTCATGGTATATATTATATTTTCAATTTGGGAAAGGTATTTATGTATGCATAGAAAAAAGACTAGGAATATATACACTGAAATATTAACAGTTTATCATTGGGGGTGAGACTATGGAAGGTTTTTATTTTCTTCTTTACACTGTATATTAAAAACATTCTGTTTAATTGTTAGTTATTTTTGTAACAGGAAACAGTAACAATAAACTTTTAGAAGAAATTTGCTGCAGGAACATTATTATCCTCTGTGGAATTAATTTTAAAATATTTTTTAAAATCTCCCCTGAACATTGCTGTATTGCCTTAAATACTCATTCTGGATCTCTCACCCTTTATCTAAAGCTCTTTTTGAATCAATTTGTATCTTTTTGTTGATGACATATTGTGTGGAGGTAATTAAATCCATAAACTTACTTCCTGATGTCACATAGGGTAATAATTCCTCTCTGGGTGATGCAAGAGGTTTAGGTTCTTGGCTGCTAACCAAAAGAATGGCGGTTTGAGTCCATCCAGAGGTACTTTGAAAGAAAGTCCTCGTAATCTACTTCTGAAAAAGCAGCCATTGAAAAACCTGTGGAGCAGAGTTCTACTCTGAGACGTATGGGGTCACTATGAGTCGGGATCAACTAGACAGGCAACTGGTGGTGGTGATTTCTCCAGCTTATTGGAAAGACTGGAGGATAGAAAGAATGTGAGGCCCATAATGAGCCCTCACCGCTGGTTCCCTGCCCTCCTGCCTGCCTTTATTCCCCTACCACTCTTTGCCTTGTATATTGTTATTTTTATTCACTGTTCCTCCTTCCAGTTAGGTTGCTGTCTTTTTGAGATCAAATGCCCTGTTGCATTCAATTCCGAATCCCTCAGAGTACCTAGGAAATTGCCTCAAGCGTTGTAGATACTTGTTGAACACATTCTTTCTTTCAAACTTCATGAAGCTCATCTCCACCCTTGATGTGTTTTTCTCTTCCTCTCTTCCTTCAGCTCTCCTATTCTAGGATTTAGTAGACTTCTGCTAATAATGACCATATCTTCAGTGATTTATATAGTCTTTGCTCATGTAGCTGTCTCTTTTAGTATCACGCAGCTGTTAAGAGCATGGATGATGGAGTCAGAAAGACCTGGCCTCAAGTCCTGGATCTGACACTTACAAGTTGTGTGACCTTGAACAGCTCCTAACCTTTCGTGTCAAGGATTTATTGCTGTGTAAAAAGCCACTCCCAAACTTCATGGCCTGAAACAATAATGATTTTATTAGTTATTACTATTCTGTGGATCAACTGGGTTGATTCTTCTGCTCCACATGGTGTCAGCTGAGGTCACTCACATGTCTGACACCTCAGTTGGGGTGACTAGAACAGCTAGGGCCTGGCTGGGCCTTTCCCTCTTCCTTCTTTCTTTTTCTCCATGTGACCTCTCTCTCTAGCAGAGCAGTCAGACTTCTTTACATGGCAGCTGGCTCCCCAGACAGTGAGATAGAAGTTGCCAGGCCGTTTAATGCCTAGCTGGAATGATCACAGCATCACTTCCGATCTATTCTACGGCGAAAGTTGTAGCAGGCCAGCCCAGATTTAAGGAAGAGAGGCACGTGCATGCTGGGATGGGGGGAATTAGTGAACGTATCCACAGACAACCCATCTCTGAGCCTCAGCTTCCCCATCTGTAAAACTGGAGATAATAATAGTAGCTATTTTCATAAGATTATAATGAAGATTAACTGTGATAATGTGTGTAAAATATTCAGTATAGTGCACTTAGTAAGCCCTAAATGAATCATAACCAAAACCAAACCAAACCTGCTGTTGTCAAGTAGATTCCGACTCATAGTGACCCTATAGGACAGAGTAGAACTGCCCCTAGGGTTTCCAAGGAGCAAGTGGTGGATTCGAACTGCCGACCTTTTGGTTAGCCGCTGAGCTCTTAACCACTGGACTACCGTGGCTGGAAATGAATCATAGCTATGTTTTAATTATTATTGTTACTATTAATATTTTATTCCTATCAGAGTGGAAGCTGTTCAGGCTCTTCCTGAAATTCACTTCTCTCTTTCTTCATTCAGTAAGGTCAACATAGCACTAATCATCACCAGAGAGAGAATTGAAATTGACCCAGGAATCCCTAACATCTCTTGGCACAAGCCAGGGCTGGCCTCTCTGAACCCTCAGGGATTTCCAGTCACTGCATCTGCTCCCTACTTCCCTCTCAGGTGTGGCTCTTGAGGTGGAAGGTCATCACCTTCTTTAGGGCCCACGTTTAAAACCAAGAGCTTTCTGCAATTTGTTTCCATTAAATCAGCAGTTTACTTCTAAGAAAATCTTTAATGCCATCTCTTTTTGAACTTTGAGATTTCACTGTATACTCTCCTGAGAAAAATAAAAAGCAGAGGGCAGCAGGATCTCAAAATGCACTCTCTTTATAACTTGGATGTTCAAAGAAAAATGTAATTTCCATGCTGAGCTGTTCTTCCTCACCAAATCACATCCATTGATGAGTGGGAGGAAACATTAGCTCAGAAGTCAATCTGATTTAAAGAGGAGTCTAATCTGATTATTTAAATAGTCCCTCTTAGATCGTTTACCAGGTTTCTTGGATAAAATTTTTCTTTGTCTCAGACAGCATTTCCCTCCTCCTCCTGGTTTCCTCCCTAAAATGGTGTCTTGGTATGAAAGTGGACGTATGGCTAAAGCTGCTTCCTGGTCAAGTGGAAGAGCCAGAATCCTTGGGGCCACAACTTCTCCCTCCTCTGGTCTCCAAGGTAATGTCCTTGCCTCCCTGCTTGCTTCTTGCCCTGCTGGTATTGGTGCTGAAGTCTGAGGCTGCTAATTCATTATTTCATCTCTCTTGGTTGCTGCTTGCCTGATTCAACCTCAGTCTAATCCCTGCGGGTACTGTGGCCACTCGGAGGCCTGGCCATGGCTCTCAGTCTGTCCAAATCCTGTCAGTCAGCTCTGCAGCCCTCTCTCCAGAGCAACCTCACCCCAATACAGTAACCCTTTCTGGCATTCTCCACAGCTTGACTCTCACCTACTTCTGGGCCCAGCCTCCTCTGGCTGACCACACTGCCAATGCGATTCCCTTGTCCTTTCCAAGTTTTTGCTCTTGCAAATAATACTGTGGTGAGCACATTGTACATGCTGGTGTTCAAGAGGAACGGTTACAGAGGAGTGGGATTATAGGTTATATACACTTTTATATTTTAAGATGGCCTCATCTTTGCCTCCACAGTCACTATTACCAATTTACACTCCACAGTTTATAGGAGAACTTATTTCCTCACACCCTTGCTAATTCTAGAGATTATTAAACTTTATGAAGTTTGCCAATCTGACGGTTGTTAAAATGTGTTTTATGATTGCTAAGCATTTTTTTCTTATGCTTATTGTCCATATCTCTTCTGTGAATATCCTGTTCATATCTTTGACTCATCTTTTTTATTGGACTTTGGTCCTTTTTTCTTATGTATTTATATATCGAGGGTACTATTCTTTTACCTGTTGTACATGTTGCAAGTATTTTCTCATAGACCATCATTTGTCTTTTAATTTTGCTCATGGCATCTTTTGTCATAGAGAGGTTTTTAGTTTTGACGTGTCAGATTTGTTCATATTTTCTTTTATGGTTTTTTGTCTTTATAATTAAAAGCCATTCTATAGCCTCCCCCAAGGTTGTAAGCATATTATTTATTCTCCATGTTTTAGGAGAACTTGTTCATAAACCTTTTAGCCTGATGCTCTTTACAGAGGCTGGAGGGAAGTAAATTTCTAACTAACCATTTAATTTCTTTAATGATTAATAGTTTATTAATACTTCATACTTTTTCTTGGACAAATTTTCCTAGAAAGTTTCCTAGAAAATCATCCATTTCATCTGAGTCTCAAATTCAGTGGTAAAAAGTTTTGCATACAGGGAGAATGAAGAAAACCAAAGACACAAGGGAAAGATTAGCCCAAATGACTGGTGGACCACAAGTACTACAGCCTCCACTAGACGGAATTCAGCACAGCTAGATGGTGCCCACTAGTCCTACAGACGAATGGAGTTGTGGGATTATAGGTTATATACACGTTTATATTTTAAGACGGCCTCAACTGCTCTAACCGCTCTGACAGGGGTCACAATAGAGGGTC
>NW_004443939.1:14467578-14473476 GCF_000243295.1 Trichechus manatus latirostris | reverse complement strand
CTTTATACCTGTAGGTGTGTCCCTTTTCATGCCTGAGATGACCAACTAAGCATTCTCTCTTTTTTTATTAATCATCCTGGCCAAATAATTTTTGTCTTAAAAGAAAGCAAACTTGTGATCTTATGGATCAATTTTGCCGAGTTTCTTTTTTCCTATTTCATTAATTTCTGCTTCTATATTAATCAATTCCTTACTTACTATTTTCTTTGGCTTCATTTTGTTTTCCTTTTCAATTGTTTTTATGTTCTAATAAATAAATGTAAGTTAAAGTTTTCTTCAGAAAATCGCTTTGGCTGTATCACATTGGTTTGTTGTGTGCGTTGCTTTCGCCGTGGTCCAGTTCCAAGTGGCTTATTTCCTCTTCAGTCCAAGAGATCTTTAGAAGTATGTTTTTATATTTCAGAAGTATAATTTTTTAGAGTTGTCTGTTCGTTAATTTCTAAATTTATTGCATCCTGGTCAGTGAATGTGGCCTAGATAATAACAGCTTTAAAAAAATCTGTTATTTCCTTTGGGCATAGAACAGAGTCAAATTTGGTGAACTTTGCACGTATGTTTTTAAGTTAAAAAAAAGTTTAATATTGCATTATTTTGCCTCTCAGTGTTGTCAAAACTTCTGAGATAGGCACTAGTACAGTTGCATTTGATAGCAAAACTATTATTGTTTCACTTAGTTAACAAATATTTATCGAGTGGCTGCATGTTGTACATATAGAGGTCCTATTCCTCTTCTTGCCTCCCTTTAGTGAAGTAGGCTTTGGGAGACACACACACAAAACAAAAACAAACAAACAAACTAGTTGCTATTGAGTCGATTCCGACTAATGGCGATCGCATGTGTGAAACAGTAGAACTGTGCTCCGTAGGGTTTTCAATGGCTGATTTTCAGGAGTGGATTGCCAGGCCTTTCTTCTGAGGCACCTCTGGGTGGACTCAAACCACAAACCTTTTGGTTGGCAACTCAGCATGTTAACGATTTGCACCACCCAGGGACTCCTTTGGGGGACAGAAAGGTGAGCAAAAACCTACATCATCCTGCCGTTATGGGGTTTACAATCTAGTAGGAGAAGCAGACACAAATCTCATAGTCCTATTAGTGAAACAAAATGAGCAGAAGAAAACACAGTTGGTTCTGTGAATGCGTATAACAAGCACTTTCCTGATATTTAAACAGAGAGCCGAAGGGTGAGTGGAAATTAACCAGGAAAAAGGGGCTGGTACGCATGTTCTAGGCAGAGGGGCATGTCACAAGGCCCTTTGTGGAATGTGAATAGGTGCACTGGGTATGGGCAGCAAGCTGGTGTGGCTGCAGCACCCAAAGCAGGTTCATGGTTCTGGACGAGACTGGGAAGGGGGTGTGTGTGATGGGTATGTAGTGGTCCATACCACAGTAGACCTTACAGGCCTCCTGAAGAATTTTTGTCTTTATTCAAGAAAAATTGGAAGTCATTAAAAGACTTTAGGTAAGATTACAAAATTACATTTGTGGTTTTAACAGATAACTTTAAGATGAAAGTCTTCATGTTGCTCCAGGGAGTTGTTTTTACTCCTTCATGTTGTACAGATAGAAGGTGTACTCTTCATCTTGCCCCTTCCCTTTAATATGCCAAGAAAAAAACCACCCAATGTATTCTCTATCAGTAGGCTACAAATTACCATGCATTTTGGGAACCAAGTCATTGTACCAATGATAACATCAATCATTACACAATAACAACAAGAATGACCGCAACCATTTTGTCGGCACTTACTATCTTACTATGTACCCTGGTCCTGTGCTAGGGCTTCTGCAAGTATTATCTCATTTAATCTTCGCAACAACCTTATGAGATACTTTTTTTTTTCACTACCCATATTAATCACCATGTCTGCTGTTCCTTAAAAGGGTAATTTCCCTGCTACCCTTCAGCTGAGTGGGGGCTGCCCCTTGTGGCTTGGCTTTGTCCAGTGTGATTGCCGTCAGACAGACACACACACAGAGACACACACAGAGATGCACACTCCCCTCTGATGGGATCAAGGGTGAGTGCTGGACCAAACAGCAACCAATCCATTGGCCAGCCAGTAGCATCTAGACTATCCAACACAAAAAGCTTTATCCAAACAGATTCTTGCTCTTAGAAATTTCACATTGGGAGATACAGACAAAATCAGTCAATTGCCGAAACTGAAGTTGAAAGGTGTGAAGCCAGAGAGGCTATGATGGGCCTGGGTGAGTTCAGGGCATGAATAGGTCAAAGTTATGAGTAAGCAGAAGCTCTGAGGTAGAGAAAAGACACCCAGAGGAGAGGGTGGAGAAACGAGTTCACAGAAGGAAGAGAAGCGAACCCCAGGGGAAACCCATACTGGAGAAATGCTGAGTCACATGAGTGGTAAGCACTAGAGAAAAGATCCCCACATTCCTGGCCCTGCTCCCTGATGCAGCTTGGGATCCAGTTCCAATCTCTGAAAGCCCAACCACTGAATGGTTCCTACTCCCAGCTTCACATACGGTACCTGCCCTCTCATCAGGCGTGATCAGATCCTCAATACCAGAGTTCGCCTGAAAGAATCTCTGGTCTATGCAACACAAGAGATTAAGCATTCCCATCAGCAGCAGAAGAAATAGAGGCTCATAGAGGTTTAAGTAACATGCCCAGATTGCCACAGCAGAACAAAAAATTGAGCTCAAATTAATAGTACCAGTTGCTGTTAAGTCGATTCTGACTCATGGAGACCCCATGAGTGTCAGAGTAGAACTGTGCTCCATTGAATTTCCAGTGGCTGATTCTGGGGAAGTAGATTGCCGGGACTTTTTTCCAAGGCACCTCTGGGTGGACTCAAACCTCCAATCTCTTGGTTAGCAGCCAAGTGCGTTAACCATTTGCACCACCCAGGGACTCTGAACGCAAATTAGTGTCACTCTAAAGTCCCTGTCCGTAGCTGTTAATATTTCAGCAGCCAGAATTATCTGCTCAAAAATATTTACCCAGGCCTTTAGCTTTTTCTTACCTTGAACACAAGCATAAATGGCATCACAGCTTTCAAGTCAGTAGGCCAAGTCACTTGGCATTACAGCAGCTTGTTGTTAAATATTACTGCTTAATGATCTTTAACAGAAGAGGTTCTTTGCTTTTGAGTGAACTGCACAGAAACAGCTTTTTGACCTAGCGTCAGCTCTTTGGAGAGCAGGGACAGGGGGCGGGATACTTCAAAAAATAGATTTGTAGTTTCTCTTCAAGATCTGGTTAGAGCCTTGCAGGTCTGAGACCTGATTATCCATTTACTCAGGGAATGACCCTGGGAAAACTCGATCATGTGAAAGAAATTTCCAGCGGTCACCAAGAAGCAGATTGGTGCTAAATTAGTTGGTGGTAGAGGAGGAATGAGGAATGAAGTTGGGTACCCAATCAACCTTTACTGTATCTGAAAATGAGCCCGTGAAAGCCCTGTGAGTCACAATGGTCTGATCCACAACCGACCGTGGAGAAGCATAGGAACAGGCAGCGCTCTGTTCCACTGTGCATGGGGTCGCCATGACATGGGTTGGAGGCCAGCTGGATGGCAGCTAACAACACCAACAAATGTAAGTTATCCTCTTCCTTGTGAAAAGGTTTCAAGGAGAGTGAATTCAGAACTAATATAATGAGTGCCTAGTAAGAATGAGGCCTTGTGCTCAACCAAAGTCATAGGAGCACAAGGCCCAGAATGTGTCCCCTTCACTGTTGACACAACAGCAGGTCTCTGAGGCTTCAGCCTCCTGGTAAACCCAACCCTTTCCCTCCAGAGACCTTTTCTCTTTGTGTGTGCACTGACCCAGCTGTCTCTCCTGACGTGTCCCAGGTCCCATGTGGAGGGTAGTGTCCTGATCTTCATCTTAGGTGCCCCTTCCCAGCAAGCTCTTTGTGTGACCTTTGCTAAAATCACCATTTACCTAATTGCTGGTGTTAACCCTGTGGAGACAGGGCATGGCCATGACCCAGAGACCAGACAGACCCACATAGGCAAGACGGATTAGGAAAGGCCCAGTAGGAGGGAACAAGCCCCGGTTGCATGTCCCATGAGGGCTGGCAGAGGGACTATGTCAGGGAGTCCAGCAGCAATACTGAAACCAAGCCTGGAGGGCAGCCCCGGGAATTCCACAAATTCACTCATGCATGCACATTGTCGTTCTTCTTTTCTTATCAACATACCCAGTGTGCTATTACTAACCAAACATTTTTCTTTTAAAAATTCACTTTAAAAAAATTTTTTTTTTTTATTGTACTTTAGGTGAAGGTTTACAGAACAAATCAGAGCAAACAGTTTCTCATTAAACAGTCAGTACACGTATTATTCCATGACAACATGGAATAATATATACATATTATATAATAATATATACATAGCCAAAGTGACACCATTTCAAAATTTCTACAAGTACAATTCAGTGACATCAATTACATTCTACCAGTTGTGCTGTTATTCTCACTAACCTCGTCCAAATTATTCCATCACTATTATCTTCAACTCACTGCCCCCAGGCTTCGCATCAAACCTTTTTCAAAATTCACTTTTTAACTTAATTAAATAAAACTTTATATCATTATAGTAAATGAAAAAGAGAATCACTTGTCCAAAATAAGAAGAAAGCTTAAAAAATAGATTTAATTATTAAGGAAAAAATTATGTGTGCATGTTTCATCTGAAACCAGTTCACCAGCATCCGAATGTGCCCGCCTCATCTAGGCCACACCTGGCTCGGGACTGGAGTGTCTGGGCCTCATCTAGAGTCAGTCCTGCATGCAGGTCCCATTTGCAAGACTGCAGAGAGGCGACTTAAGTTGGAGGGGCCTCGGTTTCCTTCCCCGTCAATTGGGGATAATAATAGTGCCTGCACTGCAGGGGTGTTGCAAAGGTTGGATGAAATGACATATGAAACCACATTGCACAAGGCCTGACACATTCTGTGTGCTCCGTAAATGCTGTCTGTGTTTTCCAGAGTTTCCCCTATAAGTGCCCTTGTGATTTTCAGACCATCCGTCACAATCTTTGTTTGGAAAATATGGTTTTTAATAGGTAAGACCAAAGTTCAACTTGAAATAGAAGGCATCTAAGAAACAGAGAGAAAAATGTAACTAAAGTGCTATCACAGCGAAGTACAAAACCCAGTGAACTCGAGCAATGGTACATAAGGCTCAGCTGGCCAAGACAAAATCTACCTTTATAAAGCAGTCCAGGGCTAGCTCCAACAAAAGGCGTTAACCAGGTCCTCCTGAGCACAACCTTTCACCCAGAGAGCTCTGTAGAGGAACCGAACTGTAGATTCTTGGAGGCACAGGCTGCATGCAAATCAGGTCTGTCAGAGTCCAGAGTCCAGTGTCCTCAGCCCCACTTGGCACAGCCTCAGCCACCGATCTGGGCTTCACAGGCATCCCTGGATCCAGCCAGAAATGTGGCTTTCTGCAGAGTCAGGATGCCTCTCAGCCCGGGTCAAAGAGGTTCACTTTGTGGCCAGTCCCAGCCTCCAGCGTAGCAGCTGCCAGATGTTCTGCCACAGAATTTTCCCAAATGAAACTGCCCCCTTCCTGTGCAACTTAGCACCGCGCCTTGACCTGCTCTCACTTTCAACCACTTCCTTTCTTTCTCAACACCCAGCCTCCCTCCACATGCCTCATTTAGACATAGGAGTTGTGAGGGAAAGTCAGTGTTCAAGTGGGGCTGTGACCAAAGATGGCATGTCTCCCATTCCTCCATCTCCTCCTTTCTCCACCTTACCAACAGCCAACCAGATGCCAAAGGTATGAGGTGCCAAGGAATGGATGAAGGCCAAGTGTCCTGCTAATTTCTCTGCCTTCAGCTCTCCCCCTGAGGAAAATCTACCCAAGAAATCCCTTCCAGGAACCCCCAGCTTTGAGAGAACTAAAAAACAATCACTGT
>NW_004443939.1:14463528-14467478 GCF_000243295.1 Trichechus manatus latirostris | reverse complement strand
TTTCAACTACTCTCACCATGGCCAAATAAGTGTTTTTCCATTCACATCCACTTTGGGGACTTTTTTTTTTTTTTTTACTACATCAATTATGCAGGAAACAGTGGGCTATTGAAAGTCATGTAAATTGGATAATCTAGGAAAACTAACTAATCAGAAATAGACTATGGAGCTTTTGGTGGTAACAGAAAGGAGAAAATATCCAGAATATATTCATCACATTTTTACTTGGAACAGAAAAATAGTAAGGCATTAAAGGATGAGAGCAAACAAACTAACAAATAAAACAAAACCCTCAAGATTACAGCAAAGGCACCATTTTAGAGGGAGTGGGATTGTGCGTCCAGATGATCATGGGACAGGGAGATGATGGGTGGCCAGGGTGGTAAGGGAGTAGAACATGGGTCTCCACCATTCCTTGATGTAAGGCCTTGGGGAAGGTGTGAAGAAGCCACAGTTAAGAGACCTTGCAAGAGGCTCAGGCATCATGTGGATTGACACTGGGCCTTGGGCTCACCCTGGATTTGACCTGACTCTGATAAGAATCTGTACAACCGGGCAGTGATGTGACAGTAAGTTCCATGCATTTGAAAGCACAATTCATGCCAAAAAAACTTGATTGCTTTTTTGGACAAAATTGTCCTCATTATTACTGTGTGCTGGACAAAAAATTGCAAGAGATGCAGCATCTCTCACTCTCTGGCCTGGGACACAATCAGCGCTTTTCTCCCAGTACACAGGGGAAGTAGGCTGATGTAAGGGCTGGTGAGGTCACCTTCAACGTGCTGTGTGCGCCCCAACAAGCACGTCAGGATAAAAGCGAGATGGAGGCTCAGCCCACTATGGGACAAGCAATAGCTCAGTGTGTTAGCTTCATAAGCTCAGAATTTTATAGTTTATAGTCCTGAACTAGTTCAACCCCATTGTTTACAAGGTGAGACTGAGGTCAAGACATGGGAAATGGTTTACTTAGATGACAGTGCTAAGTTAGCAGCAGAGCCACGGCCTGCTCACAACGTGTCTTCTTCTACTACCACTGCGGTAGTGCTCTGTAAATGTTTGCTATTATGTGGTAAGTGCTCAGTGATGATGGCTAACATTTATTGGCCTAATGTGATAGGTACTCAATCAATGCTAGCCGTTATCATCATCATCATAGTCACTATTATGTGCACTTCACACGCCCTATGGCAGTTAGATAGCATCTTCCCACTTTGTGACTACAGAAACCAGGTAACTGACCCAGGGTCACAGAGCTAGCAAACAGCAGAGCAGCAGGCTGGGACCCAGGTGTTCTGACTCTACCTCCAGTGCTCTTTCCAGTCCTCATGCTGCCCCTACACAGGGCTGCCTGCCCTGTGGTCTGGGTATTGTGAAGTTAAGCCAACCAGTTGCTGTTGAGTCGATTCCAACTTGTGGCAACCTCATGTGTGTCAGAGAAGAACTGTGCTCCATCGGGTTTTCAATGGCTGATTTTTCAGAAGTAAATTACCAGGCCTTTCTTCTGTGGAGCCTGTGGATGGACTCGAACCTCCAACCTTTTGGTTAGCAACTGAACATCTTCACCATTTGCACTACCCAGGGACTCCACTGTGAAGCTACAAGCCCAGAAAAACCCTGTGATCTTGGGAATCTAAAGAATAGTTCTGCCAACTTTGTCTACATAGCAGCTGTGCTGTTGGGATACTGCCCTTAGGGACAAAATGAGAGATTTCTTCAAGATGAGCATTTTCTTTCTCTCTGGCAAATGTAAGGCTGGGAACTGTGCTGGGAAGCATAAAGAGTTCAGAGACAGTAGTGCTGGAGAGGGAGGCAAGGGCCAGACACAGAAGACCCCCTGTGCCATATTAGGTTGCTTGTAGCTTATCCTGCCTGTGGCAAGGAGCCTTTAATGGGCTTTAAGCAAGGAAATGCCAGGGCAAGATTTGTGCTTAAGGTATTTTATGCTGGCAGCTGGATTTGAGAGGGCTGGTGTACAGACAAGGAGACCTAAAGGAAGCTGTTGCAACAGTTTTTAGGTAAGATGCTAGGGCTTAAACAATGGTTTCAGGGAAGGTGTGAAGGGACAGATTTAGGACTGACTTGAGATCAAGATGAGATGAGGCAGGAGTCAAGGATGCGTCTCGGGTTTTTAGCTTTAATGACTGAGTGGGATAAGGGTAGAGGAAGAAGAGTTGGACTGGGGGAAAGACAAAAGGTTCTGTTTTAGACATTTTGAGATGGAGGTGCCTATGGCATATCTTTCTAAAGACAGGCCTGGTGATCTGCTTCTGAAAGATCACAGCCATTGAAAACCCTATGGAATGCAGTTCTACTCTGCACACATGGAGTTGTCAAATAGTTTTAAAAAAACACGTCGTATCTTAGCCTGAATCTCCCCCCAGAGCAAGGCCTGGGACAAAGGTCATGTGCTCGTCATTTATTTGGTGATTCCAGTGAGTGGGAGTAGGGGATCAGGGAGAGTGAAGAATATGGAAGGATGAAAAGTCGATAAAGGCTGTGTATCAAATTGCCCACTGTCATGGGACACTGGCATTGGATCCTCCAATCTCCTGGGGCCTCCTGAGGAGCAGTTAGACTGAGTCTCAGAATAGTCCACCCAAGATACAAAAAGGTGAAGTGTTTATTCGCTGGTCCTCATACCTCATTGATCCAGGGCTTTCCCATGGAGTGTTATCCTTCGCCCATCCCCCGCCTCACTTCTGGGTTTCACATACACAGTGGTTAGTCTGCCTTCTCCAGGTACCTAGGACACAGCCTCAGAGAAGCCCCAAGGCCGCGTATGCCACTTGCTGCGGTCAGTTACTATCAGTGCGAGGTGTGTCAAAGCCCATGTGGAACGGCTGGCCAGAGCCACTGCTGACCTCCATGCTGAGGCCAAGAGGATATGAGATGGTGCACAAGAGGCATCCAATAGGCGGGCCATCAGGAGGGGCTGTCCAGCTGGCAGATGGGTAAGTCAGCTAAAGCTTGGGAGAGACCAGGGCTGGAGATGAAGACTTGGGAAGCATCATTCTATAGCTAGTAGTTGACACTGTGGGGAAGTGTGTTGAGGACAGCATCCTGGGGATCATTTAAGGCATGAGCCGAGGAAGAAGAGCCCATGAAAGAGCAAGCATGGTCAGAGAAAGGCAAGTAGAACCAGGAGAGTGCGGTGCTGTGGAAGCCAAAAGTGTAGCAGGTGACAAGGAGATTGAAGGTCTCCAATACATCACATACCATAAGAAATCCCACTGGCTTTGGCAATCAGAACTTGGGTGCTATCAGTAAGAGGAAGTTCAGTAGAATTGTGGTTAGAGACCAGAAGATAGTGGGTTGAGGTTATGAATGGGAGGTGAGAAATTGGAAAGAATAGTACAATTTGCATAGTCACTTGAACACTGGAGGAGGGCAGAAAAGAGGTGAGAACAGATACGGAGATGGGTCAGATTTTAGGTCAGAGGAGGAGGAGCTGCTGAAGGTCAGGCAGCACAGCCTTAATTTTCTTTATGAAACAAGATCATCTGCTGAGCCTGTGGGGGTACATGAACTAGAACGGGCCATCTTCCTTCTCCCAGCACGAGCTTTCCACCTGAGGAGCACAGGGGAGAAATTGGTCTACCAGTTAGTTATTGCTATTCATCAGTCTATAGGTATTTACTAGATGTTCACAATGTACCAAGCTCTTTGCAAGTAACTAAGGACAATGCAAGGATGGCTGTGATTTAGTCCCTATTCTTAAGGAGCTTTCAAGCTTAAATCCTGGGAACTAGCTACATTTCAGAGAAAGTTAGAAACTGGGCTGGGTCAGTGATGCTGACCTGGTGCCCAGGAGTCTATTCATTCCTTCACTAAATTTATTGAGGGGCTATTATGTGCCAGGCACTGATTCAAGTGCTCAGAATACATCAGAAAACAAAACAGACAAAAATCGTGTCCTACCATGGTCTCGGGGAACATCTAGCTCAATTGGC
>NW_004443939.1:14455436-14463112 GCF_000243295.1 Trichechus manatus latirostris | reverse complement strand
AGTACTGAAGTCACTCCTGAGGTTCATGCTTCATCCAAAGATTAGACAGGCCCATAAAACAAAATGAGACTAAAGGGGCACACCATCCCAGGAGCAAGGACTAGAAGGCAGGAGGGGACAGGAAAGCTGGTAATAGGGAACCCAAGTTCAAGAAAGGAGAGTGTTGATATGTTGTGGGGTTGTTAACCACTGTCATAAAACAATATGTGTACTGACTGTTAATGAGAAACTAGTTTGTTCTGTAAACCTTCATCTAAAGTACAATTTAAAAAAAAAAAAAATCCTGTCCTAGTGGACCTTATATTCTAATGGGCTGTATTAGTCAGGAGAGTTTAAGTTATGCTGTTGCCAATATAAAACCAGCTGCCTTTGAAGTGAGTTTAACTCATGGCAACCCCATGTGTGTCAGAGTAGAATTGTGCTCCACAGGGTTTTCAGTGGCTGATATTTTGGAAGTAGATCATCAGGCCTTTCTTCTGAGGTGCTTGTGGGTGGGCTTAAACCTCCAAACTTTTGGTTAGCAGCCAAGTGTGTTAACTGTACTGCCTAAGAACTCCACTGCAGTAACAAGTAACTTCATAACATTAGTGGCTTAACAATACTTCTATTTATTTCTCTTTTGCACAAAGCCCATCCTGGGTCCCAGTGATTCTCCAAGGCAATTGTGATTCATACGGTGACTGGGGGCTCCAGGAGGCTTCACCATCTCACCCTGAAGTTCCTTGGTTGGTATGGCCCACAACACTTTCTCTCAGGACTGGTCCCACAGCCTCACCTAATGGCAAGGAGGCTGAGAAATCTACAGGAGCAGATGGAATATTTAGTGAGCATTATTGTCTCTGCCGCATAGAGGAAGACAGCCCATAGACACAATAAATAAATATGTTATATAGTATGTAATAAGGGGATAAGTGACTTGGAGCAAAGTGAAGCAGGGTAAGGGGGTCTGGCAATGCCAAAGAAGGGAGCAGCATTTTTAAACAGGGTTATCACAGTAGGCCTCACTGAGAGGGAGGCATTTTAGCACAGCTCCAAAAGATGAGGAAGCTCTTTGGATATCCCAGAGATGAGTGATCTCGGCAGAGTGGACAGTCAGTGCAAAGGGCTTGAAACAGGAAAATGTTAAGGAGAAGAGAGTAGTAGAAGGTGAGGCTGGAGGGGTAACTAGGCCATATTGTGTAGGGTGTTAGAAGCCATTGTCAAAGCATTGGCTTTTACTCTGAAGGGAAAGGAAGCTACCACGGAGTTGGAGCAGAGGAGCTCCATGACCTGACTGAAGCTTTACTGTGACAGCTCTGGCTGCTCTGTGGAGAACAGATGGTAGGGGAAAAGGTGGCTACTGGGAGACCAGATAGAAGCTACTGCAGTAATCTAGGTGAGAGATGATGATGGCTTGGACCAAGGTGGTGGCAGCAGTGGTGAGAAACAATTGAATTCTGGAAATTTGTGGAAGTCCGTGCCATCGGGTGGAGTATCTGGGGCTTCCGTGCTTCATCAACCTGCTTGAGTCAGCCATGACAGTGCAGAGTCCCTGAGGTGAAAGTATCTCTGAATCCATGGTAGGGGTGGGAGGGAGAGAAGGAGCAAGCAGGGTGTTATCTTAGATATCTAGCGCTGCTATAACAGAAATACCACAAGTGGATGGCTTTAACAAACAGAAGTTTATTCTCTTGCAGTCTAGTAAGCTAGAAGCCCAAATTCAGGGCATCAGCTCCAGGGGAAGGCTTTTTCTCTCTGTTGGCACTGGAGGAAGGTCCTTGTCATCAATCTTCCCCAGTAAAGGAGGTTCTCAGCACAGGGACCCCAGGTCCAAAGGACACACTATTCTCCTGGCTCTTGTTTCTTGGTGGTAAGAGGTCTCCGTCTCTCTGCTTGCTTCTCTCTTTTAGATCTCAAAGAAGACTGGCCTAAATTATAAATTAATCCTGTAGATTAAGTCTACATAAAGAAAAAAAAACTTCAAACCCATTGCCATCAAGTTGATTCTGACTTACAGTGACCCTAAAGGACAAAGTAGAACTGCCCTATAGGATTTCCAAGGAGCACCTGGTGGATTCAAACTGCAGACCTTTTGGTTAGCAGCCATAGCTCTTAACCAGTGTGCCACCAGGGTTTCTTGAGTCTACATAACTGCCGCTAATCCCATCTCATTAACATCATAGAGATAGGATTTACAACACATAGGAAAATCACATCAGATGACAAAGTGGTGGATAATCACAAAATACTGGGGATCATGACCTAGCTAAGTTGAGAGATATTTTGGGGGGACACAGTTCAATCCATGACAGGTGTCCAGTACCAGGGATGGGCAATATGTGGCTGTGAAGCAAGGGCCTGCACATGAGCCTGCTAATGGATTTGCCCCCAGAGCACAGGGAGCCTGCCCCAGGAGTGATCACGCCCACTAGAAGACAATTCTGCAGTCCCTCCGCCCTTTCTCCTATTACACAAATGCACACTCAAGAGCAAGATGGGGAGACTGAGAACCGCAGAGTCACAATGACCTGAAAAGCCAGGGTCAGAGTCAGAAAGGGAGCCCAGGTGTCCTGCCGCCCAGCTTAAAGCCGCCACTCTCTTCTCTTGCTCTTCTCTGTTGTGACACATTCTTGCCAAGATCAAGACAATCAAGGGAAGGGGGGCGGGACAGGCAGAGTGAGTTTTTCTTATCCTCTCATCCCCACTCCACTTCTCTGCACTCGGCACAGGCTTTTGGAGTCCTCACACTCCAGCAGAGCTTTTTAGATCTAGGGCCACTAAGGAGATGGGATATATTAGGCAGTTAGCAAAACAGCTGGCAGATTGGTATAGTACTTACAGATTAAAACATAGACTTTGGTATTTGTCTTAGTTACCTAGTGCTGCTATAACCGAAATACCACAAGTGGATGGCTTTAACAAAGAGAAATTTATTCTCTTACAGTGTAGGAGGCTGTAAGTTGGAATTCAAGGCATCAGCTCCAGGGGAAAACTTTCTTCCTCTGTCAGTTCTGGGAGAAGGTCCTTGTCATCAATCTTCCCCTGGTCTAGGAGCTTCTCAACACAGGAATCCCAGGTCCAAAGGACTTGCTCTGCTCCCGGCTATGCTTTCTTGGTAGTATGAGGTGCCCCTGTCTCTCTGCTAGCTTCTCTCTTTTATGTCTCAAAAGAGATTGATTTAAGACACAACCTAATTTTGTGGATTGAGTCCTGCCTCATTAACGTAACTCCCTCTAATCCTGCCTCATTAATATTATAGAGGTAGGGTTTGTAAACCCTACACATAGGAAAATCACATCAGATCACAAAATGGTGGACAATCACACAATACCGGGAATCATGGCCTAGCCAAGTTGACACACACTTTTGGGGGACATAATTCAATCCATAACAATCTACCCTTTGGCCCCCAAAATTTATGTCCTTGCCACATGTAAAACACAGTATTAGAAGAACCGGTTCAAATCCCAGTTTTATCACTAAATAATTAATGGAACTTGTAAGGTTACTTTAACCTCAGTGAGCTTCAATTTCTTTCTTTGAAAAATTAGGATAATAAACCTATCTGATAGAATTGCTATAATGCATTGACTATATGTAAAATGCCTGGTTCAGACTAGGAGGATGTGACTGATACTATAAATTGGTTCACTCAAAATATATTCCCGAACACCTTCTTGTTTGCCTTCCGCTACTAGACAGCCCAGAAAAGGAAATACTTCCAGCTCCCCTGCAGCTATAGGTGGCCACAAACCCAGTTATGGTGATGAGATTTTCTGAACAGCAAATCCTTTCATCTCTCTGTCCTCTTTTCTCTTTCCCTCTCCTTGCCTGGAACTCAACTGTGAGGCTGGAGGTAGAGCAGCCATCTTGCAGCCATGAGGTAGCAAGCACAAGGATCACAAGGTAAGGATGATGGAGTGGCAGCCTATAAAAAGCTGGGTCTTTGATAACATTGTTGAGCCACTGTTTTAGCTCAGGCCTACTTGCCCAGAAATTTATTGTTGCGTGACATAACTACTTCCTTACTGGCATTCACTACTGTTTGTTGGGGTTTCTGCTATGTGAGGCAGAAACAATCAACAACAATAGCTATCATCATCATCATCATTGTATCTAATCTCTTACAATTTCAACAACTGCCAGCTCAGAGCTTTAGATTTCATTATCTAATTGGGGTTCAACTGAGATTTGTTAAATGAATATTGAAAGTAGAATTTCCCAGGGAATACTCCAAGAATTTGGTTCTTCAACATATTAATAAAAGTTCTGAGAAAAGGAAGAGCTCTACAGTCAAATGAAGAAAGTGGTGGTATGTGGTAGAAAGCCTTATAACAATGTGTTTCAAGATGGTATACTATTTGAGAACTTTCCAAGAGATATGTACAAAAGGCTAATTTAAAACAAAAAAAATCTATTTTAGATCCTCAACTTTCATGGGTACTCTCTCCTGAAATTAATGTCTGAGACTCCTCGTTATGGTTCTCCTCTCCCACTTGTCCTTTCACCAGGCCTATTCTCCCACCTTATGAAAGAAAAGCCACCAGAACTTGCCCTGGTGCATCGTCCCAACATGCAGAAACCTCTGTGCTACAAAGGGACAATTCCAAATGTCAGTGTTTAACTGGATTCTAATGACTTAGTAATAAATCCTTTTGCAAGTCATGTGGTTTCCAATTCTTTGCTTTCAAAAAGTTGAAGGATATTTTAATCAAATTGTGAGCTGATGATAAATCATTAAAAATATTTTTTATGATAAACAACTCTGTATTCTTTGTCTTATACCTCTAATAACAGTTTAGATTTGAGTGACAATTCTGTTAAATCCATTCTCATCTGCTTATGAAGTTTCTCAATGAATAGATCTATAAAAAATTATAAATAGGAATAGAATGCATACTGCACTCTGTCTCATTCTAGCAATAAATAATTCATCCACAGATACAAGAAATAATTAAGAAAAAGACCTGTTCAACTTATTAAGAAATGCAATTCCTACAAAAATTTACTCTTTATGTTTAATAATTATGCATCAAAATTTGTAATATTTCTCCCTTGTTGTCTGTTGTTTGCTCTGTGCTAACGATAACTAAAACCAGAGGAAAAAAAATTTAAAATATGTGAAGACTTCAACTTACATACGTATCTTTTTGTTGTGGAGGTGGAGAAGCAGGATAGCGTGACCAATAAAAGACTTTCAAGTATTAAACATACTATTTTCAAATAAAAGTCTGTTGGAGAAATACAAATTAAAGAAGGAAAAACAAGGTGCAATGTCTGACTGTTCAAGACGAGCTTGCCCAAGTAGTTTGTAACCGGATGATGATGGATATCAAATCACGGTGGTTGGTGTACAATTACTGTGGTATTTTAGAATTCCTTGAGAAACAATTTAAGAGACAGTAATTGTAAGAGCTTTATTTTTAAATGGCAATATTTATCATATGTCAGAAATTATATCCTTTGCCACTACTTAAACTTATCATGAAACTTTTTGGATGTTTACTTAAAAAATGAGTTAAGCGTATAAAGTTTTTAAAATTTTGGAGGAGTATGCAGGCAAAAACCTAAAGATCACTGCCTAAGAGGATCTGCTTTCATGAATAGATAAAAACGTCAAGTAATTGAGAATGGTACCGTGAAAATGGTGCTTCTACAAACAACCGTTTGTTCTCCTTAAAAATGCTAATTATAATTGTTCTCTTGCATGTTGTGCATGTACCCGGCAAATCTTCACACAAAGATAATGATAAAGCAAAGGTAAACTCCTGCCTCTCTCACACTCAATCACAAAAGACAGATGCCTGGAATCCAAAGTTATTAATAAGGTTTACCTAAACTATTGGTCTTGGAGTGTAAGCAAGAAGATAATACAGTCCACAGTTAAATAGCTTAAAAGAAAAATATATTTGGAGAACAAACTGCAAAAAAAAAAAAAAGAAGAAGAAGAAGAAGAGGATAGGGCTCATAATGAGAAGCAAATTAAATATAGTGGCAGTGATGGCTGTATAGGAAGAATACGTTTTTTGTTAGCTGTCATTGAGTTGGCCCGACTTATGGCAAGCCCAAGCACAACAGAACAAAACTCTGCCAGGTCCTGCACTATCCCCATGACGGGTAGGGAACGGACCATTGTGAACCATAGAGTTTTCACTGGCCGATTTTTTAGAAGGAGATACTCAGTCCTTTCTTCCTAGTCTCTCTTAGTTTGGAAGCGCCACTGAAACCTGTTCAGCATCACAACAACATACAAGCCTCCACTGACAGACAAGTGGTGGCGCCACATGAGGTACATTTCCTGGAATCAAACCAGGGTCTCCCACATGGAAGGCAAGAATTCTACCAATGACCCACCACTGCCCCAAAAGCAAAAATAGGCAGATCATACAGATGGTTAAACTTTCTTTCTCAGCTGTTTCTTGTAGAATCTATTGTCGACTTTTATGGGATACATATGTTGGGGATCCAGCGGTTCTAGAAAGAGATGGAAAAAGAAAAGAATAGTAATCAAGAAAAATAAAGAGAAGAGCTGATCTTATGGAAAGGCCTGGATACCTTTTAAATAGTACATTTATTAAGAGCCATGCTTCTAACCTAATATAATAGGAAGTCAAATGGTAACTCAAGGGATGTTTTAGAGAGACCAAAACATCTCAGAAAGAGGAAATTATTTAGGGTATATTAAGGATACACCCACACGTCTGTTAATTCATCATACTGTGGTGGCTTGTGTGTTGCTGTGATGCTGGAAGCTATGCCACCTGTATTCAAATACCAGCAGGGTCACCCATGGTGGACAGGTTTCAGCTCAGCTTCCAAACTAAGACAGACTAGGAAGAAGGACCTGGCAGTCTACTCCTGAAAAAAATTAGCCAGTGAAATCCTTATGAATAGCAGCAAAACATTGTCTGATACAGTGCCGGAAGATGAGCCCCTCAGGTTGGAAGGCGCTCAAAGATGACTGGGAAAGAGTTGCCTCCTCCAAGTAGAATCCACCTTAATGACATGGATGGAGTCAAGCTTTTGGGACCTTCATTTGCTGATGTGGCACAACTCAAAATGAGAAGAAATAGCTGCAAATATCTATTAATAATCGGAACTTGGAATGTACGAAGTATGAATCTAGGAAAATTGGAACTCCTCAAAAATGGAAAGCATAAACATTGATATCTCAAGCATTAGTGAGCTGAAATGGACTGTTATTGGCCATTTTGAATCAGACAATCATATGGTCTACTATGCCCGGAATGACAAAGTGAAGAGGAATGGCGCTGAGTTCATCATCAAGAAGAACATTTCAAGATCTGTCCTGAAGTACAGTGCTGTCAGTGATAGGATAATATCCATACACCTACAAGGAAGACCAGTTAATACGACTGTTATTCAAATTTACCCACCAGCCACTAAGGTCAAAGATGAAACAATTGAAGATTTTTACCAACTTCTGCAGTCTGAAATTGATCAAACATGCAATCAAGATGCATTGATAATTACTGGTGATTGGAATGTAAAAGCTGGAAACAAAGAAGGATCAGTATTTGGAAAGTATGGCCTTGGTGATAGAAATGGTGCCGGAGATTGCATGACAGAATTTTGCAAGACCAACAACTTCTTCACTGCAAACACCTTTTTTCAATAATATAAATGGCGACTATACATGTGGACCTCGCCAGATGGAACACACAGGAATCAAATCA
>NW_004443939.1:14430876-14454714 GCF_000243295.1 Trichechus manatus latirostris | reverse complement strand
ATCAAGAACCGATGGTACTGAAGGAAGAAGGCCAAGCTGCACTGAAGACATTGGTGAAAAACGAGGCTCCAGGAATTGACGGAATATCAACTGAGATGTTTTCAACAAAACAGTGCAGCACTGGAAGTGTCCACTTGTCTATGCCAAGAAATTTGGAAGACAGCTACTCGGCCAACCGACTGGAAGACATCCATATTTATGCCTATTCCAAAGAAAACAGATCCAACTGAATGTGGAAATTATCAAACAATATCATTAATATCACATGCAAGTAAAATTTTGCTGAAGATCATTCAAAAGTGGTTGCAGCAGTACATTGACAGGGAACTGCTAGAAATTCAAACCAGATTCAGAAGAGGAAATGGAAGCAGGGATATCATTGCTGATGTCAGAAGGGTCTTGGCTGAAAGCAGAGAAAACTAGAAAGATGTTTACCTGTGTTTTATTGACTATGCAAAAGCATTCAACTGTGTGGATCATAACAAGTTAGGATAGCATCATGAAGAATGGGAATTCCATAACAGCTAATTGTGCTCATGAGAAACCTATACATAGATCAAGAGGCAGTGGTTCAGTCAAAGGGATACTGCGTGGTTTAAAGTCAAGAAAGGTGTGCGTCAGGGTTGTATCCTTTCACCATACCTACTCAGTCTGAATGCTGAGTAAATAATCCAGGAAGCTGGACTATATGAAGAAGAATGCGGCATCAGGATTGGAGGAAGACTCATTAACAACCTGCATTATGCAGATGACACAACTTGCTTGCTGAAAGTGAAGAGGTCTTACAGCTCTTACTGATGAAGATCAAAGACCACAGCCTTCTGTATGGATTACACCTCAACATAAACAAAACAAAAATCCTCACAACTGGACCAATAAGCAACATGATAAATAGAGAAAAGATTGAAGTTGTCAGGGATTTCATTTTACTTTGGATCTACAAACAACACCCACGGAAATAGCAGTCAAGAAATCAAAGGATGCATTGCATTGGGCAAATCTGCTTCAAAAGACCTCTTTAAAGTGTTAAAAAACAAAGATGTCACTTTAAGGACTAAGGTGCGCCTGACCCAAGCTATGGTATTTTCAATTGCCTCACATGCATATGAAAGCTGGGCAGTGAATAAGGAAGACCAAAGAAGAATTGATGCCTTTGAATGTGGTGTTGGCGAAGAATATCGAATATACCCATGGACTGCCGGAAGAACAAACAAATCTGTCTTGGAAAAAGTACAGCTAGAATGGTCTTTGGAAGCAGGGATAGTGAGACTACGTCTCACATACTTTGGACATGTTATCAGGAGGGATCAGTCCCTGAAGGAGGACATCATGCTTGGTAAAGTAGAGTGTCAGCAAAAAAGAGGAAGATCCTCAACGAGATGGATTGACACAGTGGCGGTAACAATGGGCTCAAGCGTAACAACGATCGTGAGGATGGCGCAGGACCGGGCAGCGTTCGTTCTGTTGTGCATAGGTTGCTATGAGTCAGAACTGACTCGGTGGCACCTAACAACAACAAGAAGGATACAGTAAAAAAAAATTTGAAAGGGTTATTTATTTTGGTAAAGAATCTTCAGCAATTAAGATTCCTGCTTAGATTTTTTCCACTTATTATAAAAGAAAAATGGAATAAATATAAGGAAAATAAATTTTCAAGTTAATATGGCATCACCACTATTGTGAGAAGATGAAATTGTGGCTTAAATAAACTCTAATAACTAAAGCCAACCTTTGCTTATTAACAATTAGGGCAGGATTAACATAAATTATCGAGTTTCATACCTAATTTTCAAGCTTGATTTAAACTAGAAATCCTCACATCTCCTCTGGTACCCATTTCTGTTGAGTCGATTCCGACTCATAGCAACCCTATAGGACAGAGCAGAACTGCCCTATAGGGTTTCCAAGGAGTGGCTGGTGAATTCAAACTGCCAACCTTTTGGTTAGCAGCCGAGCTCTTAACCACCAGGTAGAGGTGTCAAAATGGTCTAAAGACAGAAGAGATGTGGTAAAGACCTGAATGATCCGCAGTAGGAATACTGGATGCCTGAAAATAAGGAGCCAACTAAATATAGCAGGAAAGCAGATTTTCTGGCTTAATCAAAAGAAAACAGAAGACCTGTTTTTAACAAAAAAGACAAGAAAACAACAGCAATAAAACAATTCTCTCAATTCCAGTCCTTTCCAACATCATATCTCAAGTATTCCTTAGTGTGGTATCAAGAATAAGGCTCTTCCCCGTTGAACCTGCTGCTCCTTCTGCACTGCCTTGCTTGTCAGGGGTCCCTAACCTGCACATTCATACATGGCAGCCCTGATCAATTATCCACCCACTCCCCCTAACTAGAAACCTGGGAATCATCCTGGATTTCCTCTAATACTTCCCTCACTCACTTCTCTCTCTGCTATCTGCTATACCCTAGTCCCTGAGCTGTTCCTGTGAGTAACAGTGTTTGCCTCCTAGCAAAGAGCTCTAAAAACACGTGTGGAATGAATAATCTGATTTGATATGATCTATGATTGACCTCTCTCTTCAAGAAGTGCTCTGCCAAGAATGAGGAAATACACACAAAAATCCCTGTTCTTAAGATAGTTCAGGTGCCACCTCTTCCAGGAAGTCTTCTAGATCCTCTCCCACCAATCCAACTGGGGTAAGTGACCCTCCTCTGATCTCCCAAAGTACCCTGAGCTTACCTTTACCAGAGAACTTTCAATTCTGTCATGTCACAATTGATTTACTTGTCTATGTCCCCCACCAGACAGGGACCTTTACACATGGATCAACAATGCCGAGCGTAGTACCTGGGGTGAAGCACAAAAGACAGTGAATGTTGTTGAATGAGTGAATGAATGATACGGTGAATAAGTGCACTAATAGAGGTACACATAAACTAGTCCTGTGAGAAGACAGATGAAGGGGCAACAAATTCTGCTAATGGGGTGAGTGAAAGTGACAATGTGCATTTTAAGCTGGTCTTAAAAGATGAATGGGAGTTTCCCTGGTGAGCAAGGCAGGGAAACGTATTCCAGGCAGAAGGAACAGCACAAAGCATATAAGCAAGAAAATACATAGACAGTGAGAGCCTGGTGAAGCTAGAAAACAGCCTTGAGAAGGAGGAAATTGGAGGACATGTAGCTAGAAAGCTTGTTTTAATAAGTCTTTAAATAAGACCTGGAAGCGATACCAGGGAGTGTGGAGCTTATAAAAAGTAGAAAATCATTGAAGTTTTCAAGCAGAGTAATACTATGATCAGATCTTTAAAAGAAAAAAAATATTTTCTTTCCCTTTTGGTATCTAAAAGCCACAGACTTAACTTCCTCCTTTTTAATATTTCTTGATATATTTCATGGAAATAAAAACACCAAGTTCAGCCGAAGCAATTCTTCTTTCCTGGTCTGGTCTGAACTAGGCATATTTTTTTCTTTTACTTGTTTTCTGGCCAGTTGCTTGGTGAAGTGGGTGCATCATACAGCTGGGAAAACATGAGCTTCTCGCATTTGTTTGGCGGCTGAGCTATGTGGGTGAGCGCAAGTCTGGGCAGTGTGTCAGCTCCTTCCTGAAAGTCTGGGTCAAAGAAGTCTGCAATACAACCTTGTTTACTTCATTTTGCTTTCAGTGTCAAGAACACTGGTTCTGATTACTGCAAAGGTGTATGTGGTCGCTGCTGGCTCACAACAAAGATGATCTGATTGGGACAACTGTGACCTGATTTTAATACCTCCTTCCCTTTTGAAACACCCAGATGAAAAGTGGTGTGTTGTTTTCCCAGCAGCTTTTGTTCCTGGCTAACCATAATCGTTCACTGGGTCATTGGGAGTAATTCTGCAGCACTGAGTTTGCTGACCTGGCAGATTTGGAGGGGGAGACAGTGAGTGACCCATCTGAAGCAATTTTTCTAGCCCAAACACCAGAAGTTACAGTTAATTAACAAACATTTGCTGAGTGCCTGCAGTATGTCAGGCGCTGCAGGCCCTAGGGACACCAAGATGAATAAAACAGTTTCTAGTAGAATCAAGTAACTAGATTGAAAACTTACCAAAGATAAAAGCCAACTCTTATTTCTGTTTACATCTCCTAAAGGGCCTGGCACAATATCAGGCTCAAGTTGGAGCCTTGACAGAAAATGGATGTTTAAATAAACCAGTGTATTTCAATTTAGCCCAAAAAATATTTACTGAGCACCTATTATGGGCTGCACTGTGTTAGTAGAGAAATGAAAATGAGTAAGATAGAGCCCATGCCCTCAAACTGCTCCCAGTCTTGTGGGGGAAGATAGATGTGAACACAATTATTTAGTTCTTATGAATCTGAGCCCTCAAGGAAACTCTGAGCCTCTAAGGGACCTCTTGCCACCCAGGAGTCAGAGATTCACCCCCCACCCCCCTCCAGACCTCCAGACTAAAGAATAACACCTGGCATAGAAGGGAGAGTTCAGAACATTGTTCTAGCTCTATGTCCATTCTGATTGGTTACCACTTTCACCTTATCGATTGATAATATCTCAATATCATTCCTGCAGGTGGTAGTAGAGCCGCAAGCCATTCATATATGGGGGACAGAGGAGGAAATAACTTCTTCATGATCTGAGAAGGGATGATTTCTTTAGGAGACTCAAAGGTACCTGATTAGATTTGGAAGGTAGGTGTGCAGCCTCCAGCCAAACCCAACATAGCAGATGATATTTTGTTGCTAGGAATCTACTCAAAACCTCTAACCCAACAAGCATGAGCCAGGAATCCAGATTCAAGGAACTGTGGAGTCCAAATACAAGGGAGCACCTGACCACTGTTTCATGATAATAATTATGAAGCAGTGGATTCCAGGCACAAGAAATCATTTTGAAGTGGTATCAGAACATATTTTGATTTTAAAAGTTAGTTTAAATATATTTTTATTTTTTCCTATTCGGGACCAACCATTAATTACCCACATGCATAGTTTTGTTGTTATCTTGGCTCAAACAATCTCTTTACCTGCTGAGTCATTAGCCTCACTCACGAGCAATAGTGATTCAGAGAACCTTAGGAGAACCAGTTTAAGAATCTTTAGGGCTAATCCTCCTGGTAGGGGAAAGGGGGGTGCTTTTGCTTCCTTTTCACCCCTGCAAAGCTGAAGGTAAGAGCCTAAAAATATTAAGGAAGCTTCAGTGGTCTGAAGAAAGAGAGAGAGAAGGGAAGGAGGGAGAGAGGGAAGGAGGAAGCGGGCCAGAAAGAAGCAGGAGACAATCAACTAAAAAAAAAAAAAAATACAATGCTTCCCAAACCTCTTCTTGGATTTTCAAAACACAGATTCACAAAATCCTAAAGCTAGAAAAGCCAATTTCCCACTCATAAATGCACCAAATATCACCTGGGCCGGTTTCTCAACAGGCCCCACAATTATTCCATGGAAGCGTGTCAACTGTTCCCTTCTCACTTTCATGACCGAAACAATGAAGCGAATTACACTTGCCTGCGTTCTATGGATAATAGAATTTAGCTTCTTAAAATTCAGGTGTTGGGCTGTTGAGGAGAACATGCTAGTTCTTTTCGTAACTCTCTCTTTTGTTTTTACCTCCTTTCACTCAAAGTAGGATTTCATAATATTGGTTATTTTAAAATAGATTATTGGCATGAGATTCTGAGTTCTCCAGTCTCATCTTTCTTACCCCCTTGACTTGCACGCAAACTCTAGAGGTCTGTTCCCACACAGAAAACACACCGTTTCATTTTCGGGCATTACTCACGCTGCCTCTCTCCACAGAATGACCTCTCCCTCAATTTTCCTGGAAGAGTGGTCTTCTCCAAGGTAAATTTCCTTGGCTCCCTTCCTCTTCTGGGTAAGGTGCCCTTTCTCTGTGCTCATATTTCATGCTTAGCTTATCTCCATCATTACACTTAGCACATTGTAATGAAAGTGCCATATTTGTATATATAGCTGTCTCCTCTAGACTCAATGACTAGGTCTCACTTATTTTTCCCATTCTTATGGCCAAGCATACTGCTTGAAACATAGTAGATACTTGTTGTAGTATTCTATTGCTGCATAACAAATTACCCCAAAACTTAACAGCTTAAAACAACATTTATTATCTCACAGTTTCTGTGGGTCGGGAATGCAGGTGCAACTTAGCCGGGTGGTTGTAGCTCAAGGTCTCCCAAAGGCTGCAATCAAGGTGTCAGCCAGGCTGAAGGCATCTCAAGGCTCCCATGGGGGAAGGCTCTGCTTCTAAGCTTGCTCATGTGGCTGCTGGCAGGACTCAGAAAATCTGCTTCCAAGCTCACTCACATGGCTGTTGGTAGGCTTTAGATCTTTGCTGGCTGTTGACTGAAGACGTTATTTCCTTGCCACATGAGCCTCTCCATAAGGTTACTCCAAACATGGGAGCTGGATTCCCCAAGAGTAAGGGCGGAGAGAGAGAGAGAAGCAGATAGATGGTAAGCAAGACAGAAGTCACAGTCATCTTGTACTCTGTCCTTGGGAGTGGCATTCCACCACTTTTGCTGTATTCTATTTGTTAGAAGTAAGTCACTAGGACCAGCCCACACTCAAGGGGACAGCATTACACAAGGACGTGAATACCAAGAGGTGGGGGCCATTGGAAGTCATTTCAGAGGTTGCCTACCACAGTGCTCAATAAATATGTTGAACAAACGGGTGAATCTCTCTAATCAGAATGACTCCTTCCCTGAATGTCCATAGCATTTGAACTCCTTTTGGTAAACACAGCACAGTGTGACTTTTCAGCTGAGCATATGTTCATCCATCAGTGGATTACAAGCAACTGCATAAAAACAGTACCAGATATACGGCTGGCACTCAATAAATATTTATTAAGTGAGTGAGTAAATAAGTGAGAGGAAAGGTGGCAGAGCCTGGTACGTGTCCATTAGTATCTGTTCTTTAATAACAGAATTTTGAATTTTTAGCTAGGTAAGTAGGTGTCCCACTAGAGACCACATCACCAAATATCCCTTGCAGCTAGAGTTGACCACCTTCTGGCTAATGCGAAAGGAGTGAAATGCTGGGTAGGCATTTTCCTTTCTCCTTTCCCACTGGCTGCGGTACAGAGGTTAAGGTGGGACCCTGAGAAGGAAGATACATTTTGGGGTGGCAGGGTCACCCTATGAGATTACCTACCTCTGGACCAATACATGAAGCAGAACTAAACTTCTATCTCATAGAAGTCACTGTGCTTTGGGATCTTGTTACACCATCATAGAGTATAATGTGTCTGATAAAGAATTTAAAAAGTAAGCAAGAAAAAGGCTCTCACCACTTCCCAACCCCTTCACAGAACTAGCCTCATGACTTACACTCCTTCTAGGAATATTTGTTATATTAAATGGTGTCTTCCAGGCCCATCAGGCTGTGTTGGTAGATAAGAAAGGAGTATTTAAGTCACCTTTCCCCTTAATCAAGCAAGTGCAGTCTTTTTGACTCATCTTTTGCAAAATTCTGGGGCTATGAGGCCCCTCAGAGAAGCAGCCCACAATAGCTTGGAGTGGCCTTAACTTTCAAAGGTCCAAAGCAGGAAGCCCACCAAGAAGAGGCATAAGTGAAGATGGATTCTCCTCAAAGAAATCCTGTCCTCCCTGAGGTTTCCTCACAGGAGGCTGATTTGCTTTCCCAGAAAGGAGAAGAGATCTCAGCACAACCACTGCAAACGGCCAGACGAGCCACTCCCCCAAATCTCGGCAGCCATCAAGGGCAGCAGGTGTCCCACTGGGCAGAGGCAGCTCCTGTGGTCCTTGCTCTCCACTCAAAAAGCCAACCGGCACTCCAATCCTGGAGGAGCAGGCCTTCTGCTTTCAGCTGGAGATGGATTGGATCCATGGCCTGAAACTGGAAGTTTCTGTCCTGCTAGTGTTCTTTTACAGTTATGGATAGAAGGCTCCAACCAACACCATCCTCAAATGCCAAAATAAAATGCTCACCCAGCCAAATCACCTCTGCTTAGGCTAGCTCAAGGAGATGTCAAAACCTTGTTAAAATACAGGACAGGGGTAGGAAGGAAGTGGGGTAAGGTTTTCTTGCCTGGATTTAAAATCTGTTAATAGGATAGATATGTGCCAAGTAGAAAGTAATTTGAAGATATTTCTTTTCACCAGAAGGCAAATTTGAGAAATCAGAAGAGAAAGAAGGATGAAAAATTCTCAGTTGAAGTCTATAGATTCAGTTGTCTTGGAATGCGGGGAAGTTATAAAACACTACTATTCCTAGGCCTTCAAGAAGCATTCAAAATACTCAGGAAGACAGCCATGTCCATTAACAACAAGAAAAACCCTTATGTTCTAGTGCTGCTGATGTTAGAGGAGGGAGAAGTATATCCGACTGAAGGGATGGTTTCTAGAAGAGGGGAGTCACCCGGGAAGAATGGTTAAGACTCATCAGGAGTCATGGACAGACCCTATAAACCCATTGCGGTAGAATTGATTCTGACTCATAGTGACCCTATAGAATGGAGCACAGCTGCCTCATATGGTTTTCAAGGCTGTAGTCTTTACAGAAGCAAACTGCCATATGCTTCTCCTGTGGAGCAGCTGGTGGGTTTGAACTGCTGACGTTTCAGTTAATAGCCCCGCCCTTTAGCCACTGCACCACGAGGGCTCCTCCACTGAGGACAGCGGAGGCCATTCCAGGCAGGGAGTGAAACGAGCCACACTCTGGAGGCCTCAGAGTACAAGGTATGTTTTGGAAATTCCCAGTAACCATATTACTTACTTTGGATACATCACCAGGAAAGAACAATTACTAGAAAAGGACATCATATTTGCTAGGAGGTCAGCGAAAAACGAAGGAAGTGCTCAGGGAGATGGATTGACACACTGGCCACAACAGTGGGCTCAAACATACCAACAATCATGAAGATGGCGCAGGACCAGACGATGTTTCGTTCTGTTATATGTAAGGTTGCAATGAGCCGACTATGGCAACTAACAATAACAATAACAGGGAGGTAGAACCACAGGGTACTTGACTCAGGTCTTTACTAAGAAAGAGTAGAGACGACTTCAGTTTAGAATATGGAGAAAGTGGTGCAAAAGAGTTGGGAGGAGATAAGGGAAGGGTTAATAAAGCACAGAGAAAAGAGAGACAGATTCCATTACATGGAATCCAGCTGTGAGGGCAGCACAGGGTTGAGTGAAATGGCAGTATAACGTGGTTTAAGTCACAGGCTCTTGAGTTAGTCTTTTAGGTTTGAATCCCAACTTTGCCGCTTACTGTGTGGTCTTGGGAAAATTACTAGCTGTGTGGTCTTGCAAAAACTACTTAATGTCTCTTAGCCCCAGGAACCTGTCTAAAATCCTTGTTGCGAGGATTAGCACAACGTAAGTGCCTCATAAACATCAGTGGTTACTATCACACACACCAGAGAATTGTCTGTGGAAGAGTCTAGCCCTGGCATCACTTCTGATTCAGGAATGTAGACAGAGGGACCACAGGCGGGTCCTTGTTTTACTCATGGCTTTTTTCCCAGGGCCTAGCCTATTGCCTAGACTCTTAGGAGCTCAGTAAACATTTTCTGCTGTTTATGACTCTATAAAAGCCAAAACCAAACTAGTTGCTGTCATGCCAGTTCCAACTCATTGAGATCCTATGTGTTTCAGAGTAGCACTACGCCCCATAGGGTTTTCAAGGCTGTGATCTTTCGGGAGTACATCACCAGGCCTTTCTTCCAAGGTGCCTCTGGGTGGGTTTGAACAACCAGTCTTTCAGTTAGTAGCCAAGTGCCTGTTTGTGCCACCCAGGGACTCTTTATGACTCTATAACCCAACTTAATTTTTATTTTGAGCCACTATATCCCCAGATATTGAAACACTGAATTTGGGGTTTTCCCTTCCCTTTCCCTGGGATTGTGGCTAAATTTCAATGAATCACATAGTGCCAGGACTTGGAAGTGGAGGCAAGGGATCTGGTTCTTATTTCACTCGTGTGCCCAGGTTCAGCTGAGACCCCCAGTGTCCTGGTTGGTCCTGAGGCGGCTGACCCTGCAGGCCTTGTTCCCATCAGACATCCTGTGAGGTGTGACAGGCTCTCCATCACCTCCCTGCCTCACCAAGGGCACAAGCTCCTTCTGTTCCCCCTGGACCAGGCTGGAACACAGGAGTGTCTCTGAGGGGTCTGTCTCAGGCTTCATCTCTGCAGCCACTCCCTCATAGGGTCTCCCTGTTTCCTCCAGGGCTCTGGGCCTGAAGTAGGTAGAGGGTCCCCTCCCAAAACGTTTTTTGTCTGCAAACCTGCAGCAAGACCCCTCCTCCTGAGGTCCTCTACTCCTCATTCATCTCCCTCCATTCCCCCTCTACCACCTGAACTGGGGGAAATCTTTTATCTTTACTGTATTTTTCCCAGACATTTTGGGGATGCCACAATCTTTTCTATTCCCTTAAGGGCTCGGGTTTTGGAAACCAAAGCTGAGCAGAGACTGGCAGGCACTTTGTGCCTCCCTCCTTAGCACTTCCTTCCCCCAGGCACGGACGCAGACCAGCCTATTGCTTCAAGGGGGAAATACTAGGAGAGGGGAAAAAAAAAAAGTTAATATTTAAAAAATATTATCCCAGCTTGTTCCAGTGAATAAATATATGAATAAACGGCACTGGCCCAAGGCACTTGAGGGAGAGCTTGAGCCAGCTCCGTGGGGGATGAGGGGGTGAACGCCTTTCCTGAGGTTTCAGTAACACGTCATGTTTCCAACACGAGGGCCCAGGCCCCCACACCCTCTTCCACCCGGAAGTCAGAGCTGCCTGCAGCTTCTGCAACATCTAAGTGCTCCCTTCCCCCGCCCAGGTGGACTGGCGAGTTTCTCCCCTGTGTGCCAAAGCGTGGCTAGTGCTTCTAATGAGCACTTATTCCTACTGCCTGGTATTATTATAGTTAATATTTTACATGTCTGACCTCCCTTCTACCTGGAACCAGTTCTTACTCAACTGTACAGCAGAGTGAAAGCTTTGCCACTTACTCCCTGGGTGACCCTGGGTGACTTACCTAGCCTCTCCCAGCCTCCTTTTCCTTGTAGGTAAAATGGGGATAAGAACACCCATCCGCCAGGTTGCTGTGAGGATTAACTAATGTGACCTAGGCAAAGCCCCAAGCTCCTGGCCTCATAGGCAGAGGTGGTTGTTGTGAATAGCTGTGGCTGTGGTTTGCTTGACCAGGTTCTCCTTTGCCTCACCTGGGCAGAGCAGAGAGCTGGCGGTCATGCTAATAAGGTTGCTACAGCAGAAAGAACGCTGCACAGGGACTTCATGTACCCGAAGGGCCAATCACTGAAAACTGCTGATGTGTTAAACCCTCCTAGCCTGACACCAATGTTGATCCATTCAATAACTGAGCACTTAGGGAGCTTAACTATGAGGCAGGCATTTCATATACCTGAAAGTGACTCCACAGGTTGTTGGGGGAGACAGACATGAACAGAATGACAGAATAATAAAGAAAAGGACTAAAACAACTGGATTAAAAGTGCTGTGAAATCATGGAGAGAAAGCAGCTGTTTATTTGGGTTCATTCATTCATTCATACCACCTTCATAGCCACTGTATTTCCATAAAGGATTTAAGGAGGCCTGAGAGAATTAACGAGTCCCTGGGTGCGGCAAATGGTTAAGTGCTCAGCTATCAACTAAAAGGTTGGCAGTTCGAACCCACCCTAAGGCTCCTCAGAGGAAAGTCCTGGTGATCTGCTTCCAAAAGATCACAGCCAAGAAAATCCTATGGAGCAGTTCTACTCTGTACACAAGAGGTCGCCATGAGTCAGCCGATTTGGTTTTTGGTGGTTTTTTTGAGAGAATTAAGGAACCTTAGGTCCCTAGATGACCCAAAACAGTTTGCTCTCAGCTACTAACCACAAAGTTGGCAGATCAAACCCACCCAGCAGTGCCATGGAAGAACGGCCTGGCAATCAGCTTGGAACATCAGAGAAGGCTTCCTGGAGAAAGTAGCTTCTGTGCTGAGACCTCAAGGTGCAGTTAGGAAATCTACCAGAGGCCAGGTGGACGGGGGATAGCTTTCATTATTAAGCACCTACTATGTAACAGTCTGGAGCCTTGGTGGCGTAGTAGTTAAGAGCTTGGCTGCTAACCAAAAGGTTGGCAGTTCGGATGCACCAGCCACTCCTTGGAAACCCTATGGGGCAGTTCTGCTCTGTCCTGTAGGGTCGCTATGAGTCGGAATCGACTCGATGGCAAAGGATTTACGTAACAGTCTCTGTGCTGAGTGTTTTACCCACATTATCTCATTTAAACCTCACAACATCTTCTAAGTAAATACTGATGTTGTTTCCATTTTACAACAGGGACACTGAAGATCGGAAACTAAATAACTTGCCTAAGGCCGTACAGCTAGGAGATGTTGAGGAGGGATTTGAATCCAGCTCTGCAGACTCTAAAGCCTGAAAAGAGGTGGTTATTGTTTACAGAAGGCAAATGGGGTGGATCGACATTTTTTTTTCCTCCTCTTATGGGACATTTCATTGCTGGTGGGATAACTTAAGGGAGATTAATTTTGTTTCTATTTTCTCTGCTGTAGAATAAAATAGAAGGCTAGATCTGGGTTTTTGTTCCTTGCCCCTCCACACAGACATAAAGTCATCTCAGGAGTATGGCTAAAAATTCCAGTTGTCATTGAGTAGATTCCAACTCATGGCGAGGCAGTGTGTACAGAGTAGAATCGTTTCATAGGATTTTCAAGACTGTGACCTTTCAGAAGCACATCACCAGGCCTTTCTTCTGAGCCACTTCTAGGTAGGTTCAAGTCACCAACCTTTCAGTTAATCCATTGCACCACCCAGGGACTCCAGTGGATGGCTAAACCAAAAAACCCAAACCCATTGCCATCGAGTTGATTCCGACTCATAACAACCCTACAGGACAAAGTAGAACTGCCCTATAGGTTTTCCAAGGAGCAGCTGGTAGACTTGAACTGCTGAACTTTGTTTAGCAGCTGAAAGCTTAACCACTGCACCGAGAGGGACTCCAGTGGATGGCTAGGCCTCTCTGTTTGCCCCTGCCTGGAGGCATCTGCAGACTGAAAGCTACTGGGAGGCAATTTCTCTTCCTGGCTTTTGTAAGAGGCAAAATTTGTTGAGGAGGTTGTGCAGTGCAAGGGAAGGAGAGACGGAAAGGCGTTAAGTGGTAGAGGCAGGTTTTCTGAGGAGAAAGAGGTCTGAAGATGCCACCAGGGGGACTTAAGCCTCGGGTCTTTGCAGCACCAGTGAGAACGACTGATGGACGCCTGGCATGGCTGACTAGGCCTAAATTCTCCTGCAACAGAGCGCCAGGACCTCAGGGCATGGATCATGGGCACCTCAGCAATCGCCAATATTAGTCCAAGACTACAGGGACTACTAAGAAGTTTTTCTCTGCTTATGCACCCCAGAAACGATACTGCTTGTGGGGGGCGGGGGTGCAGTTAGCACCAATAAAAGCTGAGATTGAATCTCTCTTCAGGCCAGACAGATGGGGATGGGAGCCCAAGTTAGACTTAGCTAAACTTAAAGCTCAAAAGAAAGCAATGTGATACTTTTGCAGGGTCCAGTTTGTGCGTTAAGGTTTAAACTGACTACACTTTATTTTCAGAACTGGGATACAAAAAAGCAGGGCAGAAGCCAATTCGAGCCAAAGCTGAAAACACTTCTTTCAGCAACAGAGACAATGGGCCAGGAGAGAAGGAGAAATAACCTCTCCAGTGTTTTTCTTCTGGCTCTGCCGCTGTCTCCTGGCTCCGTTTTGCCTCCTGACTAGGACTAATCATGCTTGTCATCTGCATCAGAGGGATGGGGCTAAAATGAACAAGTTAATGTGGGTAAAAGCTTTTGGAGCTCAGTAGATGAAAGGAGATCTAATTAGCAAGGCCAGCATCGACCGCAGGCAGGCGGGCAAGGGCGGACTCTGCCCCTTGTACTCACCAAAGAGCTAGTTATAGTTCCTGGGAGGGGCTTCAGCAAATTCCACCCAAACCTCTAGCACTGAGGGAAGAAGATTCCACGTTTTCTTCCATACCTAGAATCTTTCCAGTCCTAGAATTTGGTGCCTTTTCATGAGTGGAGGAAAAAAAAAATGCATGTACCTCTCTGTATGAATAAGGGCTGATGATACACAGGGTGGCAAGCAGGGCTGAGGGGTCTAGGGCATTAAGTGTTGGGAGGTGAGGGACGTGGGTTTGAATGCTAGCTCTGCCATGTACTAGTTATCAGGACATGAGCAAAGCACTTAACACCCCTGAGGCTCAACTTCTTCATTTGCCCAAATGGTTTTAATACTTCCTACCTCATGAAGTTGAAAGGCTTAGATTTGTTCCTGCTGGGCACATTTTCCCAGTTGCTGTCGAGTCGATTCCCACACATGAGTTGCAAAGCAAAACTGCGCTCCATAGGGTTTTCAAGGCTGTGAACTTTTAGAAGCAGATTGCCAGGACTTTCTTCTGAGGCATCTCTGGATGAGTTCAAATGGCAAACCTAGGGTTCGTAGTCAAGTGCTTTACCATTTGCACCACCCTGGGACTCCTGGCACTCATGAGAAACAAACAAACAAACGAAAACCAAACCCACTGCTGTCGAGTCAATTCTCTCACAGAGACCCTATAGGATGGAGTAGAACTGCCCCATAGAGCTTCCAAGGAGCGGTTGGTGGAGTCAAACTGCCAACCATTTGGTTAGCAGCCAAGCTCTTAACCACTGCACCACTAGGGCTCTGGATGAATGCCTGCATTCAACAAATACTTACTGAGTTACCTACTATGGGCCAGGGAATGTGGGGACTGGGTACTCTGAGCGTACAGTGATGACCTAACGGACACAGTTCTGCCCTCCCAGAGCAGACGTGTCTATCAGGGGATAAACTCCAGAAACTCTCAAATCTTCCCTCAAAGCCTTGTTTCTACTCTTAAAAAGACATCACTTGAGTATTTTCTAAAAATAAAAATGATGCTAAAACCTGTTTACAGGTATGTTTTTCTGAAGTAAAAAGGCAGTTGATTCCACTCCCAGAATTAAAGGGGATTATTAGGGTGGTGCAAATAGTTAATGCACTCTGCTGCTAACCAAGAAGCTGGAGGTTCAAATACACCCAGAGGCACTTCGTAAGAAAGGCCTGGTGATCTACTTCCAAAAAATCAGCCATTGTCTCGGGGAACATCTAGCTCAGTTGGCATAACACAGATTATAAAGACAATGTTCTACATTCTACCTTGGTGAGTAGCGTCTGGGGTCTTAAAAGCCTGTGAGCAGCCATCTAAGATACTTCACCAGTGTCACCCCTTCGGGAGCAAGGGAGAATGAAGACAACAGGATACGAGGAAAAGATTAGTCCAAAGGACTAATGGACCACAGCTACCAAGGCCTCCACCAGACTGAGTCCAGTATAGCTCGATGGTGCCCGGCTACCACCACTGACTGCTCTGACCGTGATCACAATAGAGGGTCCTGGACAGAGCTGGAAAAGGATGTAGGACAAAATTCTAGCACACACAAAAAAGACCAGATTTACTGGCCTGACAGAGACTGGAGAAACCTCGAGAGTATGGCCCTCGGACACCCTTTTAGCTCAGTGGTGAAGTCACTCCTGAGGTGCACCGTTCAGCCAGGGATTGGACAGCCCCATAAAACAAATCGGAATTAATGAGGCACAGCAGTCCAGGGACAAGGACTAGAAGGCAGGAGGGGACAGGAAAGCTGGTGATAAGGAACCCAAGGTTGGGAAGGGACAGTGTTGACATGTCATGGGGTTGTTAACCATTGTCATAGGGCAATATGTATACTAAATGTTTAATGAGAAACTATTTTGTTCTGTAAACCTTCATCTAAAGTCCAAAAAAAAAAAGAGAAAGAATTATCTAGGTGAGATCAAATTGACAACAGCAACTCAAAAGATTTGATGGGAAGCCTAGGGGCCAGTGAGTTGAAGATACTGGTGATGGACTAATTTGGAAAAGGATAGTAAGAATAGCAGCACAACTGGAAGACTGTAATCGATGTCACTGAATTGTACATGTAGAAATTTTTGGAATGGTGTACCTTTGGCTATGTATATTTTCACCAAAAAAAAAAAAAAAAGGTCCTCCAAGGTCAAGAAGGGAGAGTGTTGACATGTCGTGGGGTTGTTAACCAATGTCATAAAACAATATGTGTACTGACTGTTTAATAAGAAAATATTTGTTCTGTAAACCTTTACCTGAAGTACAATAAAAAAAATTTTTTAAGGAAAAAAAAAAGATTATAGCTTTGGAAACCCTTTGGGGCAGTTCTGTTCTCTCCTATAGGGTTGCTACGAGTCGGAATCAACTCTATGGCAAAGTGTTTGGTTTGGTTTTTTTATAGCCTAGCCACCTTGACCCATAAGACTAACCATCATAGTTGTCATTCTTTGTTAATATGTATGTATTTAACTCATTACTTTTTATTAAAAAAAAAAAATCAGCCATTGAAAAACTTCTGGAGCACAGTTCTACTCTGTCACACATGAATTGGAATCGACTTGATGGCAACTTTGTTTTTAATTTCAAACACCCAAAATTAGTCAATAACGAGTTGGACATTTAAAAGTTGAAGTGTCAGAGCAAGTGTTTTAACCTATCCGCTTCAACTCCAGGATGCATTATCTAGAATTGCTGTTTTACCTGTTATGTAAATGGAAGGCTGACTGGAATGGACGTGGGGTTGGGGAAAGGGACCTGCCCTATTCCTGGAGATTGTGTGAGAAAGACCGGTTCCCGCCAGGCCCTTTTCCTTCTCGGCACTTGTCACCTCTGCCGCTGAGCACTGGTCTGTGTAAATATTTAGTTAATAATGTCTCTCTCTCCCAGTGGATGACGAGCCACAGGAGGGCAAGGACCCTGACTGCTGGGTTCCTGGTTGAATCTCCGGGTGGGTCCTGGTGCAGCCTTCTACACCTGGGCTCCTGGCAGACAGCATTCACGGAAGCTCTCTGGGAGCTGGGGAGTATGCTAAGGGCTCTCTTTATATGTACCCAGTCTAATTCTTGCAGCAACTCTGTGAGGTGGATTCTCTTATCAAGTTCTTTTTGCAGGTGAGAAATATGAGGCTTAGCAAGGTTTTAGTGAGGTTTGTGACTTGCCACAAGTCTATAGCTAGGAAGTTGCAGAGGGAGTCCCTGGGTGGCACAAACAGTTAACACGCTCAGCTGATACCTGAAAGGTTAGAGAGTCGAGTCTACCCAGAGGGGGCTCAGAAGAAAGGCCTGGCCATCAACCTCTGGAAAATCAGCCATTGAAAACCCTATGGAGCACAGTTCTACTCTGACGCTCATGGGGTCGTAATTAAGTCGGGATCAACTTGATGGCAACTATCTTTTTTTTCTTTTTAAGTGGCAGAGTCATATCTAAGGGCACGCATTCAGGCCCCAGAGTCCACATGCACACCTGCTCCACCGTGCTGCCACCATGGATATTTGTAGGACGGGGCTAGGTTGAGGGCTGGCTGTCTGGAGAGGTAGGTAAGCGGGTGGTTGGGTGTAGCCCGGGGCCACGTTCTAGGCCTGTGCACTTCAGCTGCTCTGCTCCAGAGCTGCCCCAGGAACAGAGTATGGTGTAGGCTGGTCTCTGTACAGATTAGCTCAGTGACCTTGGGCAAATTATCACATTTTTCTAAGCCTCAATTTCCTCTTCTACAAAATGGTAATGAAAAACAAACCAACCAAAGAATCTACCTCCTAGGACTATTGTGTGGGCAAATGTGTTATAGTCTGGCACATCAACTATACTGAGTTAAGGGATTAATGGCTAGAATACCTTAGGATCTCAGCCTCCCCTGGGACCTTGCATTTTAAGAGAGAGTTAAAATCAGCCACTGAAAACCCTACGGAGCACAGTTCTGCTCTGACACACGTGGGATCACCATGAGTTGGAGACTACGCCAAGGCAAATGGTTTTTCTATACCTTTAGCCCTAAAGAAGTGGTGAGTACTGCAAGATTTTTATCCAGTGTGGCAGGCCACACAGAGAGGTTTATTGTTGGTGGTAGGTTTTTTATTTTTATGTTTTTCTTAAAGCAGGGAGGATTTGGGGTGCAATTGCTGACTTCAAAGCAGACACTTCTCACCGCCCACAGGCCCAGGAGTATTTGGAACCAGCCTCCAGGCAGGGTAGGGCAAGAAAAGGACCTCATGGGGGGAGGCCTCATTTTTATGTCTCTGCCAGACACTGGTGCTAGTTTGCTACCAGCTGCCAGCATGTTCCAGTGCGGCCAACAAAAGGGTTCAGGCATGCTCACCAAGCCAGAAACACCAGGCCTCGCTCTTGGTCAGCACCCAGCACAGCCATCTGCGCTAAGAAGGCACCCACTGCAGAGCAGACACACAGCTTCCGTGTATGGAGACCCTGCTGTTTTGCATATGTTATCTCATTTAATCCTTACAGCAACCTAATAGGGTGAATGTCATTACCCTCGTTTTACAGATGGGAAAACCGAAGCTTAGGAGGTAAAGTGACTTGAGCAAACTTGCAAGTGGAAGAAGCTGGTTTTACATTTAAGTCTGTCTAAAGCCTCTGTCTATTTTATTATGCTACATTGGAACTGAATGAATGAGTGAAAATAGTGGAGGTTGTTATTTCCAAATGTCACCTGAAGATGTCAAAGGACTTATCAAGAATTCAACAGTAATTCATTCATATCTACTCTGCAGGCACCACAAAGTGCTGAATTTATAAAGTCACACCATGGTGGTCCAGGGGCTTGCAGTCAATTGGGGAGACAAACATGTGGTAACTAGTAATAGCTAACATTTACTGACACTGCTACTCTAGCTTTCATAGTGGTAATTTTATTTAATCCGTATCCCCCCGGCCAAAAAAAAAAAAAAAGGCCTGTGAGAGAGGTACTAATATTATCTCCATTTTCAGATGAGGAAATTGAGGCTTAGATGGGTTAAATAACTTATCTGTAAAAAAAAAAACAAAACAAAACCTGTTGCCGTCGAGTCGATTCTGACCCATAGCAACCCTAGAGGACAGAGTAGAACTGCCCCATGGGGTTTCCAAGGAGCACCTGGTGGATTTGAACTGCTGACCTTTTGATTAGCAGCCAAACTCTTAACCACTATGCCACCTATGGTCATATAATGCTAAAAGTGCTGTCTTTGGACCCGATTCCTTGACGTGGTTTACTACAAAATGAGTACCGAAATTGAGATTGTGTTTTGTAGCAAAATGATAGAACAATTTTATGTTGGTTGAATAAAATGATTAAAAAAAAAAAAAGTTGATCATGCATTTTATGTGTCCATTTCTTTTTCTTTTTCTTTTTTTTTAGTAATTCACTTTATTTTACAAAAATAGTGACCTTCAGTGGAGTGGGGGAAAAACAAAAACAAAAACTGGTCCTTTGCTACAGGTAGTTTGAGAGTTAGTGAAATAGCTAACAATAGCAGACCTGGGATTTAACCTGGGAGATTTAACTCCAGAGCCTCTGCTTGTCCTCAGGGTTGAAACAAGGCCACTGTACCTCCAGGCTCTGTCTCTGCATTCCAGTGGAGAAAGGGGAAAGATGAAGGGCAAAAGGCACATACCAGCTGAGTCACACCAGCCTCCTTCCTGTTTGCCTATCACACTAGCCTTATTCTCACCTCAGAGCCTTTGTTCTTGGTATTCTCTTTTTCCAGATATCTACATACCTTGCTCCTTTGCTTCATTCAAATCTGTTGTTGTTGTTAGGTGCCTTTGAGTCCTTTCCAACTCCTTGCGACCCTCTGTACAACAGAACGAAACACTGCCTGGTCCTGCGCCATCCTCACAATCGTTGCTATATTTGAGCCCATTGTTGCAGCCACTGTGACAATCCATCTTGTTGAGGGTCTTCCTCTTTTTCACTGACTCTCTACCAAGCGTGATGTTCTTCTCCAGGGACTGGTCTCTCCTGATAACATGTCCAAAGTATGTAAGACGAAGTCTCACCATCCTCGCTTCTAAGAAGCATTCTAGCTGAACATCTTCCAAGACAGATTTGTTCATTCTTCTGGCAGTCCATGGTATATTCAATATTCTTAGCCATATTAGATCTGCATTTATTTAAATGTCACCTCCTCAGACAGGCAGGCTCTGGCCACCCTGTCTAAAGTAGGGCCATTGTCCTTTCACTCCCTAGCCCTGCGCTGTCCAACTTACCTGTTGCCCGTTGTCGTTGATTTCAACTCATAGTGACTCTATAGGACAGAGCAGAACTCCCCCATAGGCTTTCCAAGGCCATAATTTTTACAAAAGCAGACTGGCACATCTTTTTCCCACGGAGCTGCTGGTGGGTTCGAACTGCCAACCTTTTGGTTAGCAGCAGAGCACTTAACCGCTGTGCCACGAAGCTCTGCTGTCCAACATAGTAGTCACTAATCACCTGTGTCTATTAAGCATGTGAAATGTGGTGAGTGGACACTGAGATGTGCTATAAGTGTGAAACGCACACCACATTTCAAAGACTTAGTTAAAAAAAACAGAGAATGTAAGCTGTCTCAGCACACACTACAGAGGAAGTCAGCACAACTGGACTAAACCAAAGCTAAGAAATTTCCTCAATACAATCAAACACTTCGAGGGATAGAGTAGCAGGGGTGGGAATCTGGGGACCATGCTTTTAGGGGACATCTAGGTGAACTGGCATAACAAAGTTTATTAAGAAAATGTTCTGCATCCTACTTTGGTGAGTGGTGTCCCAGGTCTTAAAAGCTTGCAAGCAGCCATCTAACATGCATCAATTGGTCGCAACCACCTGGAGTAAAGGAGAATGAAGAACACGAAAGACACAAGGAAAGTATTAGCCCAAGAGAAAGAAAGGGCCACATAAACCAGAGACCGCATCAGTTTGAGACTAGAAGAACTAGATGGTGCCCGGCTACCACCAGTGACCGCCCTGACAGGGAACACAACAGACAGTCCCTGATGGAGCAGGAGAAATGTGGGGGTGCAGGACTCAAATTCTAGTAAAAAAACCAGACTTAATGGTCTGACTGAGACTGGAGGTACCCTGGAAAGCATGGCCCCTGGATTCTCTATCAGCCCAGAACTAAAAGAATTTCCAAGGCCAACTCTTCAGACAAAGATTGGACTGGACTGTGGGACATAAAATGATACTCGTGAAGTGGGTGCTTCTTAGCTCAAGTAGATACATGAGACTAAATGGGTAGCTTCTGTCTGGAGGTGAGATGAGAAGGCAGAGAGGGTTAGGAGCTGGTTGAATGGACATGGGAAATCAGGGGTGGAAAGGGGGAGTGTGCTGTCACAGTATAGGGAGAGCAATTAGGGTCACATAACAATGTATGTATAAATTTTTGTATGAGAGACTAACTTGAAATGTAAACTTTCACTTAAACTACAATAATAAACAAAAAAAGAAAAAAAAGAACGTAAGCTGTCTCAATAATTTTTATATTTATTGCATGTTTTGATGATAATATTTTGGATATACTCTATTGGGCTAAATAAATCATATCATTAATCATTACCCATTTCTCTTTTTAAAATGTGGCTACAGGAAATTTTGAAATTACATATGTGACTTCTATTATATTTCTATTGGACAGCGCTGTTCTGATACTGCTTTTATTTCCCTTCATAGGAGTTATCACCATCAGACATTAGATTATATATTTATGTTTTATTTGTTTATCATTAGCTTCTACTAATATAAACTCCATTGTGTCAGGGACCATCTTTCCTGTTCACCACTCCAGCCCCGGTACCTTCAACAATGCCTGGCATAAAGTAAGGATATATTCATATAAGCACTGTTATATGAGTGGATGAATAAATGAATGAATGAAACCAACAAACCAGGTGGTTTCTCAGGCCCCTTTCATTTGTGTGATTGTATCATTTTATATGTGTGACAATTTGCTTAAAAATATTTTTTCTTTGTAAAAAGTGTAATGCATGTGTATATATTAACTTAGGAGTCCCTGGATGGCGCAAATCGTGAAGCACTCAACTACTGACTGATAAGGCTGGCAGTTCAAACCCAGTCAGAGGTGCCTCAGAAGAAAATCCTGGTGATCTGCTTCCAAAAGGACACAGCCTTAAAATTCCTGTGGGGCAGTTTTACTCTGCAACACACGGGGTTGCCGTAAGTTGAAATCAACTGGATGGCAAGTGTTTTTTTTGTTTTTTTTTTTTTTAATATTAACTTTAATCTACACCCCCAGGGCAGTGAGAGAATAGTTGAAGTACCCTAAACACACTCTAGAGGAGACTGCCTTAGCTTTTCAAATCACAGAGATCTACACCAGGGGTTTGTTAATTAGCATTAGGAATGTCAAAAATAATTATTCACTGCTGATGAAAGAGCAGCTCAAGGTAGTTTAGCTAGAAAGATGGCAGCTCAACTTCCTTGCAGAACAAGGTATCAAAATCAGCAAATTTAGCGGCTTCATACCTTCCTTCATACCTTCGGGGCAGCCCTCAAGGTCCAGAGCCCTGGGGCCTGTGCCTCCCCTCTTCACTAAGGACTTTTGTGCTTGACTGCCTATGATATGGGCAGGTCTCCCTTGGAGCGAATCTTTAATGCACGGTGCTTATGGGACCTTATCCTCCCCCCACCCCACTCTTAGAAGAACCAATTGTGGATTTTGTGCCTAATTTGCTAATAAATGAAGTTTGGCAGAATTTGGTCTAAGACTTGTTTTTATAATAGCATACCCTCAGGTAGTGAGGTGAAGGGGATGGGATGTATGCACCCCACCCCATATACCATTGATTGCTGGAGGCTACTGATATTTATTAAAAGAAACCAATAGGGAGGAGGGGCCAAGATAGCGGAGTAGTCAGATGCTGCTGGTGGACCCTCTTACAACAAAGACCCGAAAAAACAAGTGATTCGATTATATGTGGCAACCTGGGAGCCCTGAACATCAAAGGCAGAGTTGAGGAATCGCACTGAGTGGCAGGGAGAGGGAGAGACGATTCGGAAGCAGCCAGGAGTTGCCAGACCTGACCCTGGGAGAGCCTGAGCCCTTCAGGCCTGATTAGCTCAGGGATGAGCGGTGAGGCAGGCAAGCAGCCCTGCTTGGGAGGTGCATTTTCCACACTGGGAGAGACCCAGCACCAGAGACTCTACAAGAACACCCAGAACCAGTGAGAAGCAGCCCGCTATGAAAGATAAGTACTTGCCTATGGCTTACCATGTGGATCAAAAACACCCCCCTTAGGGAAAAACCTCTCTCCCATTTACCTCCCTTCTCCCTGCTCTGCACTGGGTACCAGGCCGGCTTCAGCAATTACCGAGTCCCCTGGGCCAGAAGTAGAATCTGTCACATGCCCGGAGCCATTCTCCCTGCCTTGGGGAGTGAACAAATTAACAAACAGGGGAAAAAATAAACTGCTGGCTCCCCTAAGCCAGGAACCCAGGGTAAGCACAGTTCCTTTGCCTAGGAATAAGCATAAGGGATCCACGGACTTTGAGTGCCTTTTCCCCTGCATAGACTTGTGTGGGCCCATCTCAACAGCGTAGGCCCTCATTACTGCAGTACAACAGCGTATATACCGGAACTCCAACTTCAACTGTTTCAGCTGTGAAGTGGCAGGTTCTTGACGTTTGACACTGCTCTGCCCATTAGACAGGGTCTTCACCTACCCACATCAGGGGGCTGAGGACTGGTGGCTCCACCCACACCACCTAGCCATCTGTGAGAGGGGCCCATGAATAAGAGGTGCCCCCTAGTCCTTACAGCCAACAGCATTAGGTGCTCATAGTCCAGCTGCAAAACCCACCCATCTATGTGCTTTAGGGAACAGGGATATGCCTTCCTCCTGGACACTCAGGGGCAGCCTTCAGCCCCTTGCCTTGCTCAGATTGTGTCTCCCTGCTGCAGCCAGATGTCTGTGCCTACACCAATCACCCATGACTGTCTAGGACTGTAAGTGAGA
>NW_004443939.1:14404159-14429425 GCF_000243295.1 Trichechus manatus latirostris | reverse complement strand
AGACAGAAAGAGCCACATAAACCAGAGACTGCATCAGCCTGAGACAAGAACTATATGATGCCCGGCTACCACCAGTGACCACCCTGACAGGGAACAGAACAGAGAGTCCCTGACGGAGCAGGAGAAAGGTGGGGTGCAGAACTCAAATTCTAGTAAGAAGACCAGACTTAATGGTCTGAGACTGGAGGAACCCCGGAAAGCATGGCCTCTGGATTCTCTTTCAGCCCGGAAATAAAACAATTTCCAAGGCCAACTCTTCAGACAGGGATTGGACTGGACCGTGGAACATAACTCGTTAGGAGTGTGCCTCTTAGCGCAAGTAGATACAAGAGACTAAACAGGCAGTTTCTGTCTGGAAGTGAGATGACAAGGCAGAGAGGGTTAGGAGCTGGTTGAATGGACATGGGGAATGGAAAGGGGTGGAAAGGAAGAGCGTGCTGTCAAAGTATGGGGAGAGCAATTAGAGTTACATAACAATGTATGTATAAATTTTTGTATAAGAAAAAAAAAGGAAACCAACAGATTGGTTTAGGTCTATGACTGATTAACTTTTTCATCCCAGATGTTGCTCATTAGCTTATGTTTTATTGTCAAGCTCTCTCTAGTCTCCGCAATAACAGAAATACGAAGTCTAGCTCAGATGGTGCCTGTCCGCACCTTTGGCTGTGGCGATTCTGGTCTCCTCCGCGCCTGCTGCAACAAGCTGTGGCCAGGATGGTGATCCACACCTCCACAGCATCAGAGGTCAGGGTGGGTTGCTCAATCTGAGCCAGGATTTTAGAGGCAGCCGCCATTCTCATGGCCTGGCCTCTGGAATTAGCGTTGGAAGACAGAAAACTTCAGTCTTCCCTTCCCAGTGATGTGTTGGAGTTGCGGGTTGGGGGCAGGGAGGAGGGGCGGGCACCACTCTTGGCGGTCTCAGGGTATTGCAAGCAGGCTGTGAATTCATATGCACAGAAAGCATTGTCCGTGGGCTGAAAAATAACTTTTCTGATATGCACACACCGTGTCTTGTGTAACCAAAGCCCCATTGACGTTGCAGACTCATAGAGACCTGTAGGATGGCGTAAAACCGCCCCATCGGGTTTCCAGGGAGTGGCTGGTGGATTCAAACTGCTGACCTTTTGGTTAGCAGCCATTGCTTTTAACCACTGCGCCACCAGGGCTCCCTATAGACAAAATTCATTTGATTGTGTTACTTAGAAACTGTCAATATCGGAATCAATAGATCTTAACGGAACAATTGCTATCTCTCAGAGTTCTCATACTCGAAAGCTGGGTATTTCTGAGCTTATTATAAACTTCTAAGTTGGAAAGAATTCAGACAACACCAAGACTAATGATTTTCAAACTTTTAGCTGTAACATCTTTTTGTTTTCCAAACTAAAATTCAGTTTAGAAAAACAAAAAACCCAAACCCATTGCCGTCAAGTTGATAGCGACCCTATAGGACAGAATAGAACTGCCTCCCATAGAGTTTCCAAGGAGCGCCTGGTGGATTCAAACTGCCAGCCTTTTGGTTAGCAACTGTAGCACTTAACCACTATGCCACCAGAGTTTCCAATAGACAGCAATAAAAAGCTCGAAATCTCCCTGCATAAGCAATTTCTGTGTGTATGTAGAGGGCTGAGCTACTGGGCAGTGGTAGATCTGGGTGGAGATGCCACGTTGTCCATCCTCCACAAATGTTTGCACGGCTCCAGATCCCTACAGCCCGGGGCCACTACCTCTCCCTCTGGAGGAGTCATCCATTGGTTCCATCGTTCTACAAACATTTAAGAAATACTTTGAATCCACCCAGCAGTACCGCGGAAGAAAGGCCTGGGAATCTATTTCCATAAGATTGTTGTTGTTGTTAGGTGCTGCTGAGTCGGTTTTTGACTCAGGGTGACCTCATGTGACAGAGTAGAACTGCCCCATAGGCTTTTCTAGGCTGTAATCTTTATGGGGGCAGATGGCCAGGTCTTTCTCCTGCAGTGACTTACAGCCATCGAAAACCTGTGGAGCCAGTTCTACTCTGAAACATACGGAGTCGCCTTGAGTTGAAATCGACTCCACAGCAGTGGGTTTGGTTTGGGTGTTTACTATTTTCTAGGCAGAATCATATGCCCTAAGGAAGAGAGTGGTATATAAACACCAAGGTTAGGCGCTCTGCTGGTGCAGTGGTTAACAGCTCAGCTGCTAACCGAAAGGTCAACAGTTCAAATCCACCAGCCACTTCTTGGAAACCCTATGGGGCAGTTCTACTGCATCCTAAAGGGTCGCTATTAGCTGGAATCAACTCGATGGCAACGGGTTTTTGGTTTGTCCTGCCCTCAAGGGCTCACAGGGCAATTGGGAAGTCAGATAAGGGCATAGTGGTTTCACGGTGGTGTCATGGTAGAACAAACAACCTACAGGAGTACAATGGTGGGGCCTGTGACCCATCCTAGGGCAGCCAGGGAAAGCTTTCCATAGGAAGTCATGTTTCAGGTGACCCTTGTAGGCAGGCAGTTGGAAGAAAGAGTGAGGGTGGGAGCAGCAAGGAGGGTGTAAGAAGTCCAGGCTGAGGGAATTGCGTGTGAAGTAGTAATTATTACAACTAGCCTGTGTGGAAGAGTCTAAGTGTTTTTGGATGTATTAACTAATTTAAATAGCACAAACAACCGTGTAAGGTAGGTACTATTATTTGCCTTGTCTTGCAGATAACAAAATTGAAGCACAGAGCAGTTAAACAACTTGTCCAAGGCCACATATCTAGTAAGTGATATAAAGCCAGGATCCTAGCCCAGATTGTCTGGATCCAGAGTCTTTGTGATTAACCACCATGCTTTATAGCCTGAAACATCAAAAGAGCAGAAAAAGAAAATTCAGTCGAATTCAGTTCAATGCTGTGGCAGACTGAAAGGTAAGGCTGGGTTAGAGGAAGGGCTGGACCATGCACAGCTTTGTTCATAGAGCTGAGGAGTCTGGACCTGATGCTAAGGGCAATGAGACACCATTAATGGGTTTTAGTCAGAGAAGTGAAATGAACAGATTTCATTAAATTTCCTGCTACAAAACCAGATTCTTATGAAATTATCAACACTAATCCGGTCATTTCCCACCTCCCTGTTCACCTCAGTTACTTGCAGAAGAGCAAGCCCTCCTCCCAGGTTATCCTCCATCATCCTAATCCTTAGCCCCATAGTACTCTGCACATCAATTAACCAGTTGCTGTTGAGTCGATTTTGACTCCTGGTGACCCCACGTGTGTCAGAGTAGAACTGTATTCCATAGGGTTCTCAATGGCTGAGTTTTCCGAAGTGGATTGCCAGGGCTTTCTTCCGAAGCACCTCTGGGTGGGTTTGAAACTTTTGGCTAATACCCTAGCACATTAGCTATCTGCACCACCCAGGGACTCCGTACATCTATTAGTTGGACCCAATTTCCAGCCCTGCTCTGTGCGGTAAGCAGCATCCCCCTCTTACATCTTTAATTCCTTCTGAGAATGTTTCCCTCACCTTTTGCCCTGACTAGGGCCTGAATTTTGTCTAAAGCCTTTGCTTCTACTGCAGCTACTTGAAAGCAAGTTGGCTTTTTTTTTTTTTTGTCATACTCTGTTCATGCCACACGACCAAGAGGTGGGATAGGTGTCTGCTTTGCTTCCTGATTGCCACTTCAAACCCTTTCTACTTTCTCCTTCAACCCCGTCCTCTTCTGAAGTTTCCATTTACTGCCTTCCCCCTCCTTGTTGCTGTCCTCTCAGGCCCTCCCGGTCTCTCTCCTTTCACTGATGACCTTAGTATTGTCTCATTCCTTCAGTTGCCACCATTCTTGATTACTTCAAAATTCAAACGGCTTATCCGTCCTATATGTTGGTTTCTTGGTTCTTTAACCAACTCTCACAAATGACTTTTTTCTCATCTTAGTGCTCCTCTTACCCCTTCACGTTGTAAACCACACTAATGGCACCACCTCTGAAATCTCCGGTGATGCTTCCCACTCCCCATCTGTGATCCTCCTCGTGCAATATGTTTGCAACCTCACAGGGATCTTCAGTTAGTAATGGCCCTACCACTTTCTCATCCGTCACCTCACTCGCATCTTACTCAGCTTCCATTCCCGGTTCTGTTGTATGTTCACTGCCCTGCAAACTACTTCACCACTCTCTCCCTCCACCTACCTCACCTGCTGAGCTCCAACTCTCCACCTATCTTGTCTGCACCCAAGCAGCTGCATGGTGCTGGAGAATCCACCGATTATGATGACTGGAATCTTCTTACATTCACGGACACAAATCTCAAATGGGTGCTCTCTATTGACTGGCAAACACTTCCTCCGTATCTTCACTTCCACCTCTCTCCAAAACTACTGTTCATACTTTCTCCTCTCTTCTCAGACTTCTGACATCTCCTCCCTCGCTCCTTCTCAGTTGATGGCCTTGACCAGTAGTCAAGAAAAAGAGAAATAATCACATAAAAACCTCCCCATCTTCTCACTGAGAAAACTTCTGACTTAACCCAGTCTGTACCACATCTTAAAAAATTACCCCACGACTACCACAACCACCACCACACACACATTGTTCGCTATCATAAAAACCAGAAACCAAACCTGTTGCCGTCGAGTCGATTCTGACGCATAGCGACCCTATTGGACAGAGTAGAACTGCCTCTGTCCTATAGGGTCACTATGCGTCGGAATCGACTCGACGGCAACAGGTTTGGTTTTTGGTTTATGGCAAAAAGTTATCTCATTTCATCCTCACGACAACTCTGCACAGTAGGTATCATCTACATTTACTGATGGAGAAATAGGCTCAGAGAGGTTAAGTAACTGGCCCAGGGTCACACAGGATGAAGCAGGAGCTGAAGCAGGGATGTTTAATTCCAGAACCCATGCTTTTGACCACTGCATTAACCTGACCCCCTTACTTTACCTCCCCAAACCTCTGAGTCCTCGTCTGCAAAATGATGACAATAACATGTTTCATAGGGTTGTTGTGAGGATTACAGGAGATAATGCATCTAAAAGTGTTTAGCGAGGTGCTTGGCACGTGGAGTGTGTGCATTGTTCTTTCATTGTTATTGGTATCAGTATTGCCCAATATTATACAATTGCTGTAGTGAGTGGAAGAGCCAAGATGTAAAACAAGGCCTGGCTAACTCCAAAGCCTATGATTTTCCCATGAGGTTTGATGGGAGCTTGTCACATGTTGCATAAGGAAAGTTACCCAAGGATAGACAATCTTTACAGTCCCTCCCAACTCTGCCTTTATCCTTATGAGCTAACAATTAGAGTTAGCCTGGATAGGGAAGACAGTCCGTCATCTCTCTTTCCTTCCAAGTGGAGCTTCGACTCACCTGGCTGTGGTATGACTGGAATACAGGTAAGGTAGCTTGGTATGATGCTTACTATTAGAGTCAAATCCACCTAGGTTTAGATACTATCCCTGCACCTTTTTGAGTGAGCTCGGACAAGTTCCTTTATTAGTGTTGTTGTGAGGTGCTGTCATGGATTAAATTGTGTCCCCCCAAAATATCTTGTCAACTTGGCTGGGTCAGGATTCCCAGTATTGTATGATTGTGTACCATTTTGTAAATCTGATGTGATTTCCTTATGTGTTGTAAACTCTATCACTATGATGAGATTATACTGATGAGATCTACAAGATTAGATAGTGTCTTAATCCAATCTCTTTTGAGATAGAAAAGAGAGAAGCGAGCAGAGACACAGAAAAAACTCACACCACCAAGAAAGCAGGGCTGGAAGCAGAGCGTGTCCTTTGGACCTGAGGTTCCTGCACTGAGATGCTCTCAGACCAAGGGAAGACCGATACATCAGAAGGACCTTTCTCCAGAGCCAACAAAGAAAGCCTTCTCCTGGAGCTGATGCCCTGAGTTTGGACTTGTAGCCCACTGAACTGTGAGACAATAAACTTCTCTTTGTAAAGCCATTCACTTGTGGTATTTCTGTTGGAGTAGCACTAGATGCCTAAGACAGGTGCCACTGAATTTATTTTCAACTCACAGCGACCCAGTGTGTCAGAGTAGAACTGCCCCATAGGATTTTCTAGATTCCAGTCTTTACAGGAGCAGATCGCCAGGTCATTTCTCTTCCAGAGCCACTAGGTGGGTTCTAAACGACACCCTTCGGGCAGCAGGGCTCCTTTCTTTATCTGTGAAGTGGGGATAATAACAGGACGTACCCTCATGGATGATGAGGATTTAAAGGGTTAATGCACAGACAGTACCTGTCTTGGTGCCCAAAGATCCTAGCAAATATTAAGAGCAGACTTCCTCTAAGTGGTGGTTATGGTTATTATTCTCCCCGGGGAAGCCCCCGAGTAAGCAGTACATTGTTTAAGGACCCAGGGCAGCGATGTTTTTCCGGCAGCGGTGTTTTCCTATTGTTAGACCTGTTGAATTTGTAATCGGCTGATTAGAATTTGCTCAAGTGTGTAAGAGCCAGGACGTGAGAGGGGCTGAATCCCTGTGCAGAACACATAATGAGGCAAACAAGTTATACTGTTCCTGTTTTTGAGCGGCAGGGAAAGACCAAGGGCTATTTTTAGCAGTGGTAAGTTTGGGTTCTGGGGAGGGCACTGGGGCTGTGTTTGTTACATTACCGTTTTAACATAATACAGAGTAACCCTGCTGAAGGGATCTGTTTCAGGTTGTTTTTATTAATCAAAGAGTGTTTTTCTCAAGTTGAGATGTTCAGACTTAATGGGCAGCAGGCAAACAGCCCCCGATACACAGGGTTAACCTAATAATAACAAATCCTTTGTTCTATCAAGTTTCCATGAGGTAACCTGAAAACAGGAAAAAAAAAAGTCATAAATATAGCATTGCTTTCACTTGAGTCAGTTATTCTTTTAGGAAAAAAATATTTGGTGATTATACTATTGTAGTATCTCACAAAAATAAACTTTGCAAGAATGTGCTGTGATTCAGGAACGAAGCACAAGAAAACCTTCCCGTGGAATTTTTTTGAGCTCCTTCAGGTGCCAGCAGACATCTGTCTCTAAGATGAAAACAAGCACAAAGCAGCTGGGAGGTGAGGAGGAAACCTTCAGAAATAATTATGACTAGTACAGATAATTTGGGTTTGGGAAGTTGAAACAAAAATTATATTGCTGGGATGTAATAAATGATGTCCTCCAAAATCTCAGCCAACAAATTCACTGAAGAAACATGAGTTAAGTGCCTATGGTGGACCTGCCCCTGGAGACTCAAAAGGGGACAAGATAGATTCGGTTGTTGCCCTCAGGAATCTGTCTTAGTTTCCTGGGGCTGCCATAACAAAATACCATGAACAGGTGGCCTGTAAGAAGAGAAGTTTATAGTCTCACAGTTCTAGGGACTAGTAGTACAAATCCAGGGTGTCAGGAGGACCATGTTCTCTCCAAAGGCTCTAGGGAAAATCTTTTCTTGTCTCTTCCCGTTTCTGGTTGCCCCAGGCATTCCTCGGCTTGCAGCTGTGGTGTGTGTGACTCTATGGTCACATGGTTGTTTTTTCCTTTTGTCTTTCTGTGCCTCTACTCTTTTTATAAGAACAGTGTTTGGACTGGGTTAGAACCCAGTCTACTCCTACAAGACTTCATGTTAATTTAACTCATAACGTCTTCGAAGACCCTGTTTCCAAACAAGGTCACACTCACAGGAACCTGGGGTTAGGACTTCAACATATCTTTTGGGAGATACCGTTCAATCCATGGAGTCCCTGGGTGGTGCAAAAGATTAGTGTGCTTGCTGCTAACCAAAAGGTTAGCCGTTTAAGTCTAACCAGAGGCACCTCTGAAGAAAGGCCTGGCTATCTACTTCCAAAAAAATCAGCTATTGAAAACTCTGTGGAGTACAGTTCTACTCTAACACACATGGGGTCACCATGAGTCAGAGTCCACTCAACAGCAACTGGTTTATTCAACTGGCTTATTCCATCGATAACAGGAGCTGACAGCTCAATAGAGAAGGTAAATAAGAAAAGAGTATGAGGGATGCTCTGACAGGGGAAAGGTCCTACTAGACCAATTCCACAAGCTCCAACTTGCTTAATTTTTTTGGGTTTCGGTTGCTTCATCTCTAACATGAGGCTAAGAATTCCTGATAAAGATGGCGGGTTAACCATGTACGCATACGGTCAAAACAAACAAAAAACTCCCATGTGTCCACGCTCCAACGTGAAGGAACAATCCCAGGAACAGGAAAGCAGGGGACCCAGAAATAACGAGTTGCAATGTGAGAGAGAGACACAGGGAAGCCCCAGGATGAGGAGAAGGGCCCCTGGGTGACAGCTGTGTACCTGGCATAGAGGCCTCCTGTCCAGGTTGGAGCCAGTCAGAAGGCCCCAGGAGAGGCTGCTTCAAAAAAATGAAATGGATAAAATGCCAAATGTGTTTGAAAATATTTAGAAAGGATTCCTACAACCAGGGACAGTCTTGAGGTTGAATTAGAGTTAAGTACAGAAAAAACTAAGTAAATTTAAAAAATAAGAAAATAATTAAGAAAATAAATTGTGCAGGAAAAATAAATGACTCAGCTGTGAAACTACTGATCTGACTAAAATTGTTATATCTATATTGGGAAGATAGGAGGACAGAAAAAAAAAAGTGTGTATGTGTTGTACATGGGGTGGTGGATTGGGGAGAAAGTTAAATCCCCATCTTCCATGGTGGAAAGTCCACAGATAATGCCTAAAACTGAGAACCACCATCCATCTGTCAGTTTGTCATACTGTGGTGTCTGACGTGTTGCTGTGATGCTGGAAGCTATTTCATCTGTATTTCAAATACCAGCAGGGTCACCTATAGTGGACAGATTTCAACAGAGCCAGTCTCCAGCAGACTAGAAAGAAAGACCTGGAGATCAATTTCTGAAAATTAGCCAATTAAAACTCAATGGATCACAACAGAATATTGTCTGATATAGTGCTAGAAGATGAGTCCCCTAGTTGGAAGTCACTCAAAACGCACAGTGGCCACAATGAAGGACTCAAGCATACTAACGATCATGAAGATGACGGGGAACTGGGCAATGTTTTGTTCTGTTTTTACATGGAGTTGCCATGAGTCAGAGCCAACGTGACAGCAACAATAAAACTGAGAAATCATTAAGTGGCGATATAAGCATGGTATTTTGATATATGGAAATATACAACGAAAAGATTTTGCTAAAGATTTGGAAGTGGTTATGTCTGGGCCATAGTAAATTGCACTATGTGGGTTGGGGGAAATAGTGGGGGACCAGGAGGTAGTCACTATCTTCTGTATCAAAGCCCTTAGAACTTTTTGACTCTTAAATATATGCACACACAACATCGATAAACCTGAAGTGAAATTTAAAATAATGGCTATACAAAAACGAAAAGCACTGGAATTCCTTGCTGTGTTTGTTCACAAACATAAAAGTCACATGCAGGTCACCTGAAAACCTTTCTGAGAAACGTCTGCGGTCACATGGTGTGCCAAACTGGTCCTTCATATTATTTCTCAGAATTGCAAAGTTGGCTTGTTAGTAAAACATCACTAGGTTAAAGAGGCAGGGGGAGTAATAACAGGATCTATCCCCTAGGATGGTTGAAAGAGTCAAATGAGAGACGGCATATGAAGCACTCAGCACACTGCTCTATAAATATTAGCAAGTTGTCTCTCACTATATGTTCTCCTCCTCTCTGTCATAATTACAGATCGCTTTATTTTTAGGTGACATCCTTAAAGGGGGGCAGGGAGAGGGGGCATCCCATACTGGCCAGATGGTTGGAATCTAGATGTGGTAGGGAGCCATCTGGGACCATGGTGACAAGGGCCACACCCTGAAGATGGTGAAACAGTAAGATGGAAGGAACAAGAACTTTCTCCAGCCCTCAACCTCTAGGCTATTGCATGAGAAAGAAATACACTTGTATCTTGTTTAAGCCCCAGGTAGTTGTCTTGCATTATGACTAACACCACTCTTCCTGCCCTTAGTGTTGGTAGTAGTAGGTCTAGTGGCAGTAGTTATTTACAGGGTCACTGTGAGTTGAAATTGATGTGATGGCAGTGGGTTTAGTTTGTTTTTTTTTTTTTTTTTTTTTGAGAGATACCTATCTCAGACTTGGAGGCCTGAGTTCTGATACATATGCAAGATTGAAGAAACTATTAGGTAACCAAGGGGAGAGAAGGTCAAGAATGTTCTAGGCAAAGAGAACAGCATAGGCACAAGCACTGAAGAGGAGAAAGATGCACAGAGCTGGGGAACAGAAAGAAGCTGAGGATGGAGAGGGGGAGGGAAGTTGCAAGAAGTGCGGCTGGTGGTGAAGTAAGTAATGTTAAGGGCCTTGTAAGCCATGTGAACCACCACCCATCTGTCAGTTCGTCATACTGTGGTGGCTTGTGTGTTGCTATGATGCTGGAAGCTATGTCATCGGTATTTCAAATACTAGCAGGGTCATCCATAGTGGACAGGTTCCAATGTAGCTTCCAGACTAAGACAGACTAGAAAGAAAGACCTGGCGATCTACTTCTGAAAATTAGCCAGTGAAAACCCTATGGATCACAACACAATATTGTCAAATATAGTGCTGGAATATGAGCCCCCTAGGTTACAAGGCTTTCAACAATGGGCTGCAACATACTAACAGTCATGAAGATGACACAACCGGGCAATGTTTCGTTCTCTTGTAGATGGAGTTACCATGAGTTGGAGCTGACTCTGTGGCATACAACATGAAGCCATATTAAGGAGTGTTTCACTTTCGCCCAGGAGCAATAAGGACCCTCTGAAGGAAAGAGGATGTGATTTGTATTTTAATCAATGGTGTCTGTGGTGTAGAGAATGGATTGACGATCAGAAAGAATGGAGGCAAGGAGGCCAGTAAGAAGGCTGCTTCAATCTAAACAAGAAACAAAAGGGTCTGGATTACGACTGGAGCCCTGGTGGCGCAGTGGTTAAGAGCTTGGCTGCTAACCAAAAGTTTGGCAGTTCAAATCCACCAGCCACTCCTTGGAAATCCTATGTGGCAGTTCTACTCTGTTCTATAGGGTTGCTACAAGTCAGAATCAACTTGATGGTAACAGGCTGTTAGTTGGGACTATGGTCGGGGTAGTGGGGATGGAGATAAGTGGACAGATTTGGACAGATTCGAAAGATAGGAGGTAGAGTTAACTAATTCAACATCAAGGTGGAGGGAGAGTTGGGAGTTGAGAATTGGGCCCAGATTTCTGGCTATTACTGTGGAAGGATGACAGTGCCATTTATGGAAGCAGAGAAGAATGGAGGAGGAGCATGTCTGGGTAGGGGTGTGAAGATGCTGGGCTCATTTTGAGACTTGCTCAGTTGGAGGAGTCCACACAACATCCAAGTGCTAAAGTTTAGGAAGCAACTAGATATTCAAGAGAGAATCTGAGGCAATTTTTGGATCCCGAATTAGCCTTTTCAAAGCATTTTCCAGAAATGAACTAAGCACACTTCTGAAAACTTGAATAGGTAGGCTATAGTGTAATCATTATTTTATAGTTGAGGAAACTGAGGCCCAGAAAAATCCAAAACCTGCATTCAGGGAAGTTAGAAGATTAATCCCTTAGTTTGTTTAAAAATAAAAATCTATGCCATACAATTAAACACACCATCCATCCCTGGATTTGTGTACTTACTGCTAACTTGCTACTCCGCCTCCTCTCACTAAGTCAATCATTCATTCAACAAGCAATACTAAGGACCTAACCGTGCCATGTGCAGTTCTAGGAGTTGCAAATAGATGAAAAAGAAGAAGTCCCACTTAAATGGCTTTTATTAAACTGGCTCTTCTAGTTGGGTAAGACAGAAAGTAAACAACTAGATAACCAAACAAAAAAACCCAGAGAGTGTCAGGAAGTGAATGATAAGTACTGGGAGGATAGGTTGTGTGATGGTTAAGGTTATGTGTCACCTTGGCTTGGTCATGATTCTCAATGGTTCAGTAGATCGGATGTAATCACCATCCATGATGTGATCTGCTGTGAGCAGCCAATCAGCTGAAAGGGGAGTTTCCTTGGGGATGTGTCCTGCATCCAATATATATGGATGTTTTGGCAAAGCTCACCCTGTCTCAATCCTGCATCCGACTTGTCATCCTCCCACCTCCAGTTCTTGGGATGTGAGCCAGCAGCCTGCTGTCTGACCTGCAATACTGGGTTCATCAGCCCCTGCAACCACGTGAGTCAGAAGAAGCCTCCAGCCTGACTCCTGACCCACTGGATTTGGGACTTGCCAGCCTCCACAACTGCATGAGCCATTTCCTTGAAATAAATCTCTCTGTACAGATATATATCTATGTATGTATTTAGAGCCCTGGTGGCACAGTGGTTAGGAACTTAGGCTCCTATTTATATATATACGCTTTACTGGTTTTGCTTCTCTAGACAACACAGCCTAAGACAGGTTGTGAATAACAAGAACCAGTTATGTAAAAAATCTAGGGAAAGAACCTTCTAGGAGGAGGAATTGCCAGTGCAAAGGCCCTAAGGTGAGACTGAACTTGGTGTGAAGGCTCAATCAGAGGCCAGTGTGGCTGGGGTGGTGTGAGCAACAGGAAAAGTCACAAGAGACGCAGTCAGAGAGGTGGGCAGTGGCTGGAGCAGAGGGGTCTGGCAGGTAAGAATTAGAGGCTGGATTTTAAGTACAATGGGGAAAGTGTTTTTTAGCAGGGAGGTAACCTCATTCAGGAGTTCCTGGGTGGTGCAAATGGTTAACGCATTCAACTGCTAACCAAAAGTTTGGCAGTTCAAGTCTATCCAGAGGTGCTTCAGAAGAAAGGTCTGGTGATCTTCTTCTGAAAAATCAGCCACTGAAAACTGTATCAAGCACACTTCTACTCTGACACATGGGGTCACCATGAGTTGAAATTAACTAGACAGCAACTGGTTTACCTCATCTTATTTGCATTTTTAAATGACCAATCACTCCAGCTGCGATGTGAAGGGTAGATTTGGGCTACGGGGAGAGGGCAGAAGTAGAAGCAGGGTTGGGGAACCACAGCTCTCTCCTGCTCTAGCTCCACTTCTATGCTATCTATAATCCCAGCCTCCACTTCTTCACAACCGTGAGAGGTGGGAATTATTAGCCCCAGTTTCCAATGAGGATCTTATTTTTTCATCCTTCCATGAAGCCAAGCACGGTTTGGGGCATGTAGCTGTCCCTTTAATAAATGTTTGATGTTTGACTAATAAGTTAAACAATCCATTGACTCATTTATTCAAAGAATCAGACAAACCAATTAAAAGATCTAAAAACAAAAGCTAGACATGCCAGCTGTTTGCCGGCACTGGTCAGTTGCTTGACGGAGAAGACTTGTCAAGCTCAATCAACAGCCAATAGCTCACAATGACACAGAGTCTCCCATGCCCACCATTGTTCTCTCTCGCCAATATTAAGCTGGTCTGTGGCTCCCTCCAGGCATCTGGAGGAAAACAAAAACATTCTTTTCCGAACCTGATGTTTTCAAGTCTTCGGTTATTTGTCATCATCTTGCCATACAGGAGCACGCACGGGCTGAGATGTGGATCTGCCAGGCACACGGCAGATTGACGTTTATGCTTTATCTGCTTCCTCCCAGATTCACTGGTTAACACGGGATCGCTGGGCTTCCCTCACAAACAGGGCCTGAGTCACCACAGAAGGCAGGGAAAGGCGTGGTCGTACTTCCTGTACTTAGCAATCCAGTCTGGGACACACAGAGGCAGGGACGCCGACCCCTGGATCACTTCCTGTCTGAGACAGCACAGTGTATTAGAGATGCTTGCCTCACACAGCTCCTCCTGGGGAGGATCCCCACCTGGCCCTTGCTGAGAAAGTACAAGATGCTATGACGCAACAGTCCAGGAGTCAGCCCCTGTCTCAGTCATCTAGTGCTGCTCTAACAGAAATCCCACAAGTGGATGGTTTTAACAAAGAGAAATTTATTCTCTTACAGTCCAGTAGGCTACAAGTCCAAATTCAGGGCCTCAGCTCCAGGGGAAAGCCTTCTCCATCGGCTCTGGAGGAAGGTCCATGTCATCAATCTTCCTTTGGTCTGGGCGCATCTCTGTGCAGGAACCTCAGGTCCAAAGGACGCACTTTGCTCCCGGCGCTGCTTTCTTGGTGGTATGAGGTTCCGATGCGTCTCTGCTCGCTTTTCTCTTTCATATCAAAAGAGATTGCATTAAGACACTAATCTTGTCGACCTCATCAGTATAACCTCATCACAGTGATAGAATTTACAACACATAAGGAGATCACATATAATCTCATCATAGTGATAGAGTTTACATCACATCAGATAACACAATCATACAATACTGGGAATCATGACCCAGCCAAGCTGCTACACACATTTTTAGGGGGACACAATTCAATCCATGACAGCCCCTGACCCAAAGAGTTTCCTACATTGAGTGGCCTTTAATTTGTAGCCTGGTATGAAAAAATTAGTGAGCCCAATCAAATTACTCTCCTAGTATTTGGAACTAAAAACAGAGGCCACTGATAGTCAATACTGCACACTGGAGCAGAGAGATCAGGTGGTAGAGACAGAGCCAGTAACTGTTGTAGGCCATGTGCCAAGGAGGATGCCGAGGAAACTCGGGTGCAGAGAGAGAGAGAAGGGTCTAGAACTGTGCTGTACAATAGGGTAGCTATTTAATTTTATTTAAATTTAATTACTTGATAGATTTAAATTAATCAGTTAATTTAAAAGTTTAAATTTATATTTATTTAAATAACATTATGAAACCAAACCTGTTGCCGTCGAGTCAATTCCGACTCATAGCGACCCTATAGGAAAACTGCCCCATAGGGTTTCCAAGGAGCGGCTGGTGGACTCAAACAGCAGGCCTTTTGGTTAGCAGCCTGAGCTCTTAACTACTGCACCACCAGGGCTCCTAAAAAACGTTAGAAAAGAAAACTTCAGTTCCTCAGTTGCACTACACAGATACAGAACATTTCTATCATGGCAGAAAGTTCTGTGGGATGGCACTGGTCTAGAAGGCCCGCTACAATAGAGAATAGGAGTTTTGGCTACAGATTTTTAGGTCCTGATTCCGATTCACATGAAGCCCAGCTACATCTCCTGCCATGATGTACTTTGCATCCTTACAGCAAACCACCACCCTGCCTCTCCTGGGTGGCTCAGCTGGTTTGTTCTCTGCTAACTGAACAGTGGGTGGTTTGAACCTATCCAGCAGGACTGGGGAAGAAAGGCCTGGTGATCTGCATCCATAAAGATTACAGCCAAGAAAACCCTATACCAAACCCTATGGTAAAGTTGTTTTTTGTTTTTTTTTTTCCCCTACTTCTCCCATCACTGCTTTTTTCTTAAGCTAGTTGGTTCTTATAATCTTTTATAATCAAAAGAGATTAACTATGAACACACGCTGACTTACTGATCTAAATAATAAAATGGTAACTACTATTTATTGGGTTATCATGTGTGCAAACACTGTGCTTTAGCGTTTTACATGCATGTTCTTATTTAATCCTCACAAGAGCCTTGTAATATAGGTATTTTATCTCTAACACCTGAGGAGCCCTGGTCGTGCAGTGATTAAGAGCTCGGCTGCTAACCAAAAGGTCAAGGTCAGCAGTTGGAATCCACCAGCTGCTCCTTGGAAACCCTAAGGGGAAGTTCTACTCTGTCCTATGCAGCCACTATGAGTTGGAATTGACTCGACAGCAACAGTTTTGTTTTTTTTTTTAAGCAGCTGAAGCAACCAAGGCACAGAGAAGTTAAGCAAGTTGCCCAAGGTCACAGAGCTGGTAAGTGGTACAGCAGGCATAGAGTCGCCTTCAGAGAAAAACACAGCCCAACTTTTAACCACGGAAGCAGGCTGTGAAAAGTGGCAGACACCTAAGGCCCCACTCTGCCTAGGACATAATAGTAAGAACTAGAAGTCCGAGACTTCTGTAAAGAAATTCAGACTCTGGGACACCTTCTTAGGGCAGCTGGTCTGCTTCCAATCATCTCTCTGCCTGGCTCATTTTTTCCACTAAAGGACAGGAAGTTTGAGAAGTGACAAGGCTGTGGGTTCAGACCAACCCCACCAAGAAACAGCCCCATCAGGAGCAAACTGCATGTCCCTTGAACTCAGGGACCTGCCGGCAAAATTCCCTGATGCTAGAACTTTGGTTAGAGAACCTAAGTGGTGTGCTGATCGGCACCGGAAGCCTAACCTGGGGGTGGGGTAGGGGCAGTCAGCACATACTTCTCGGCTGAACTCCATTTCGCGTTTGGTTTGGCAGCTTGTTTTTAATGAAATGAGGCCAGTCCAGGAATTCCATGTCAACATCGTTCCTTTTACTGGAACCGCAAATCCAGCCCCCTGGGACCTGGCTGTATCTCTGGGCAGACATCAAAAACAACTCCTTACTCTGAAACCGTAACAGCCTTCTAAGAGCTACCCACTTCCTCACCTTTTTTGTCCCCCCTTCTGAGGAAGAAACTGAGGGCCAGGGTTTGTGGGCTGCAGAGACCAGGATTTACTGTTGGCAGAGAAGGCTTCAGGGCTAGCCAGGCTGCAGGGGGTTCCCTTGAACCCTGCTGTTGCTTTTCCCTTTCTTGTGCTTCCAAGGCCTTGTGGTTCCTTCCTGTCTGTTTTCCTCCCTTCCGGGACCAGCTCGATGAGTAGGCAATGCCTTTCCCAACCCTCTCACCACCCTGCCACATCTGCCCACATGCTGTGACTTTAGGGGGGATTGCAGAAGGTGCTGTCGCATCCAAAATTCTCTCTCATTCAGCCACTCGAGCCAGACACATCTCCATCAAAACTTCTGTAACTCTGCAGTGTTCACAGTCTTTGGGGAGAAGATCCACTTTTTAGCAGCTCCAGTGCTGAGATCCCAGCTGCGGGGAGGGATGGATGTGAGGGTAGCAGAAGGCAGGCACATGTCAGGAGGGAACACACTAGTGATTTGTGGATGGTTAAAAGTAGATTTATGTTGGCAAGTGGTACCTACTGACGGGCACGTGGATGGCAGTGATAGGACAATAGTGAACTTGGCACTGTTACGAATTGAATTGTATCCCTCTAAAAAATATGTTTAGGGGATCCCTGGGTGGCACATATGGTTAAGCTCTTGACTACTAACTGAAAGGCTGGATGTTCAAAACCACCAAGAGGTATCTCAGAAGACAGGCCTGGCAGTCTGCTTCTGAACGGTCACATCTTGGAAACCCTATGGAGCAATTTTACTCTGCACACATGAGGTTGCCATGAGTTGGAATCGACTCCACAACAATTAACAACCACAACAACAAAAAATATGTTGAAGTCCTAGCCCTGGTACCTGAGAGCGTGACCTCGTTTGGAAATGGGGTCTTTGAAGATATTATCGTTAACATGAGGTCATTGTTATGGATTGAATTGTGTCCCACCAAAATGTGTATCAACTTGGCTAGGGTATGATTCCCAGTATTATGTGGTTGTCCTCCATTTTGTGATCTGATGTAATTATCCTATGTGTTGTAAACCCTAACTCTATAATATTAGAGGCAGTTAGGATTAGAGGTAGTTATGTTAATGAAGCAGGACACAATCTATAGGATTAGGTTGTATCTTGAGTCAATCTCTTTTGAGATATGCAAGAGAGAAGCAAGCAGAGAGAGGAATATCCTACCACCAAGAAAGAAGAGTCAGGAGCACAGCTTGTCTTTTGGACCGGGGTCACTGCGCTGAGGAACTCCTACACCCAGGGGAAGGTTGATGACAAGGACCTTCCCCCAGAGCCAACAGAGAGAGAAAGCCTTCCCCTGGAGCCAGCACCCTGAATTCGGACTTCTAGCCTCTTAAACTGTGAGAGAATAAATTTGTTTGTTAAAGACATCCACCTGTGGTATTTCTGTTATAGCAGCACTAGATAACTAAGACAGTCATACTGAAGTAAGGTGAGTACTAATCCAATATGAATATTCGATTATTCTGCCTGAAGATGATGCAGAACTAGGCAGTGTTTTATTCTGTTGTGCATAAGGTCTCCATGAGTTGGAGCCAAGTGGATGGCAACTAAAAACAATAAATCCAATATGAGCGATGCCTTTATAAAAGAGGAGAAGTGACAAAGGGACACACACAAGGAGGAAGCCATATGAAGATGGAGGCAGATCTACAAGCCAAGGAACTCCAAGGCTTGCCAGCCGTCACCAGGAGCAAGTAGAGAGTCATGAAACAGATTCTTGTTAGACCCCTCAGTCAGAATCAACCTGGCTGATACTGTGATTTTGGATTCCTAGCCCCCAGAACTATGAGATAATAAATTTCCATTCTTGGAAACCACGCACTTTGTGGTACTTTATTACGGCAGCCCTGGGAAACGAATACAGGCACATACGAGGTTCTCCCAGTGAGACAGGAAGTGGCAGAAAAGCTTTCCCATGCCTCATTCTTTTCTCTAAGAAGCTTTCTGTGATCCCTGACACACCCAGGCTGGATATGTGGTCCTCCTCTGTGTCCTCACAACACCTTGTGCTTCCTTCCATCATGGCTCTGCTTGCCCACTCATTGCTTCTTTACTTGTCTGTCTTCCAACCAGTCTGTCCATTCACTGTTTTCTCCTGTGCACCCAGCACTGTTGCTTATACACTGTTGTTGTTGTGTACAGTCAAGTTGATGCCAACTCGTAGCGACCCTATATGACAGAGTAGAACCACCCTGTAGGGTTTCCTAGGCTGTAATCTATATGGGATCAAATCGCCAGGTCTTTTCTCCTTTGGAGCCACTGGTAGGTTCGAACCACTGACCTTTCAGTTAGCAGCCAAGCATTTAACCATCATTGCACCACCAGGGCTCCTTCTGCTTATACACGGGGAAGTTAATAAACATTTGTTTTGTGAATGAATGGATACTGACTGCTCCTTAAAATGCTAGGGGAGGAGTAGGCAAGGGGCAACAGGTTATTGCTGCTCCATCAACAAATCTGGGGCACTGTCTTAGTTACTTAGTTCTGCCGTGACAGAAGAACCACAAATGGGTGCTTTTAAAGAACAGAAATTTATTTTCTCACAGTTGGGAAGGCTACAAGTTCAAATTCAGGGCGTGGCTGTAGAAGGAGATCCTTCTTGGTCTATTTCAGCTTCTAGTAGCTGCCAGCAGTCCTTGGTGTTCCTGGGCTTGTAACGCATCTGTCTTCCTCTTCTCCCTGTGCCTGTCTGTGTCTATGCTGCTCTTTTTATACCTCAGAAGTGATTTGATTTAGGCCTCACCCTACACTGGCATGACCTCATTAGCATAACGAAAGAAAACCCCTGTTTCAAGCAGAGTCATATTTATAGGTACAAAAAAAAAAAAAAAAACATTGCCGTCAAGTCAATTCCAACTCACAGCAACCCTATAGGACAGAGTAGAACTGCCCCGTGGGATTGCCAAGGCTGTAAATCCTTATGGAAGTAGACTGCCACATCTTTCTCCCTTGCAGTGGCTGGTGGGTTCAAACTACCAGGGTTAGGATTTCAACACATATTTTTGTGGGGGACACAATTTAACCCATAACAGGCTCTGTCTCATCCAAGGACAGAGTAGTGGTTATCAGTATGAGTGCAGAGGGTGAATCCAGCTCGGTCACTTACTAGCTGTGTGCTGGGGCAAGCTGTTTAAAGTATCTGTGTCTCAGTTTATTCATTTATGAAATAGAAGTGATAATAATACCTATCTTGTAGGGGATTGTGAGAAATAAATGACTTAATATATCTAAAGTCCTTAAAACGAAGTCTGAAACATAGTAAGCTCTCAATAAATGTCAGCTATTAAAAACAAACGAGCAAGCAGAGAACCCCCCTGGTGAGGCAGCACTTTAAGCCGGCATCATTCCTGGGGGCCTTCCTTTGCTCACAGCACACTGGTCTCCTTCCGTGCATCTAACATGCTGAACCCATTGTTGTCTCAGGACCTTTGTACCTCTCTTCCCCTTGACTGAGATGCTCTTCCCCAGAAATTCACATGGCCGTCTCTCTCATTTCATTCAGGTCTTTACAAAAATATTCTCTCTCTGGAAACCTTCATTTTAGACCCTCTCTAAATAAGCACACTCCGTCACTCACTACCCCCTTGCCCTGCTCCACGGTTCATCCTGAAGCACTTATAGAATAGCACCTGACCTACTATTTATGCATGGCTTTATTTGATTGTTGTTTGTGTTCACACTAAAATGTAAGCTCCGTGAAGACAGAGACTTTGTTTTATTCGCTGTATCATCCCTGTTGTTGTTAGTTGCCATTGAGTCGACTCCAGCTCATGGTGACCTTATGTGCAACAGAACAAAACGTTGTCCAGTCCTGTGCCATCTTCATCATCACTGGTACGCTTGAGTTCGTTGCTGCAGCTATTGTGTAGTGCCTTCCAACATAAGGGCCTCGTCTTCTAGTGTTGTATCAGACAACATTCTGTTGTGATTCATAGGGTTTTCATTAGCTAATTTCTTCCTAGTCTGTTTTAGTCTGGAAGCTCCACTGATACCTGTCCACCATGGGTGGCCCTGCTAGAATTTGAAATACCAGTAGTAGAGCTTCCAGCATCACAGCAACAAGCCACCACAGTATGACAAACTGACAGACAGGTAATAGGTATCATCCCTACTGCCCAATATAGTGTTTGCCACATAATAGGTGCTCAAGCTGTATTTGTTGTTTAATGAATGAATCCATTGATCCTTTTGAGAATTGTTTGTGTCCATTTCCCCTAGCTCTCCCACACTCAATCTACCAATTACACACCCTCGTGTGTAGCCTTTTCCCAGCCACCTTTCTGTGCCCAAATCTGCTTCCTTAGCCCCCTGTCCCCCTCCCCACTCCCCAGTCAAGCCCTGTCTCAGGAAGTGGGTTTCTGGCACAAGCAGTATGAGACTTGCTGACAAGTCCAGAAAGATCATCTGCCTCAGTGTCAGCTGTTAAGGGGACACAGTGAACAAGACAGGAAGTCCAGTGGGAGAGACAGATGAACAGAGAGACAATAACATCTCTGAGTCAGAGAGAAACCCAGTAGTAGGGAACGCAGAGGAGGGACCCGTAACCCACACTTAGGGCAGGAATCCCCCTAGACCCAGAGAGAGGCTCCATCACAGAGTCTCATCCTAAATAAAGCCCATCTGGATGACACATAGCTAACCTGTTGGATTTATCCTGAACTGAAAAAGTACCTGGGGAATCAAACTCTGGTGAAACCAAAAGCATTTATGAGTCAAGAAATTCAGTTTTGATATCGTCAGAGAAGTATTTTAAAGACCAAAGGGAAGGGCAGGCAGTGTATTGTAATTAAGAGTGAAGTGGAGCACTTCCTCCCGCTTTTAAGGGTTTAAGGAACTCGGCTCCAGAGTGGAGGGAGGAGGCGACTCTCGAATCCTTGGCTGTGAAGAGAACGTTTCCCCAGCCTTAGTCATCTGTCAATCACAGCCCCAAAGATCTTTCTTGTATTTTTATTTTGTACAATCCCAGAAGACTCCTGCTGATTATAGCTCCTTGATAGGATTTTAAAAATAATTTTCAGAAAGAGAATAAACAGAACTCTCCTTAGAGAAAAAAAGCCCCCATTCACGTCTTTCCTAATCATTGGTGAATCGAAGTATTTCATAGGATAGTTCAGTTTCTCTATGAGAGTATATACGAAAATAAAACAAAACCAAACTCATTGCCATTGAGTTGAATCTGACTCATAGCGACATGATAGGACAGAGTAGAACTGCCCATAGGGTTTCCAAGGAGCAGCTGGTGGATTCAAACCGCCAACCTTTTGGTTAGCAGCGGTAGCACTTAACCACTACGCCACCGAGGTTTCCTGAGAGTATATATAATGTATGTATATTTTATGAAGTCCTGGGTGGCGTAGATGTCTAAGCACTTGACTACCAGCGGAAACGTTGGCAGTTTGAATTCACCCAGAGGTGCCTCAGAAGACAGGCTTGGAGATCTACTTCCAAAGGGTCATAGCCTTGAAAACCCTCTGGGGTTCTACTCTGCACACGTGGGGTCTCCATGAGTCAGAATCAACTTGACAACAACAACATATGTATATTTTACGTGTGACTTGGTGAGGGAGATTGATTATGCCCTTTAGAACTCTTGAGGGGCTGGTGGAGTGTTAAGTACACAAATTTAGCTTAATTTAACAAATACTTGGAGTCCCTGGGTGGCGCAAACAGTTAAGCTCTCAACTACTAACCAAAAAGTTGGCAGTTCGAACCCACCCAGAGATACCTTGGAAAAAAGTCCTGGTTATCTGCTTCCAAAAGTTCACAGCCTTGAAAATCCTACGAAGCGCAGATCTTCTCTGCACTCATGGGGTCGCCATTATTCAGAACTGACTTGACGGCAACTGTTTTCCATGGACCATGTGCCAGGTGCTAAGATGAAGACTCAGAAAGCACGGTCCCTGCTTTCAAGGAACTCACACTCTGGTAGAGAAAGCGCAAGTGTACAAATAATTACACATCAGAGTGATAAGTGGTATGATTAAAGTGCAAAAGAAGCAGGAGAAAGAAGTAACTATCTCAAGGAAAGGAGGCTGGCTTGGGATGTCTTCTCAGAAGAGGGTCTGAGCTGAGTTAAATCTGCAGTCTTCTAGATGAGGAACACATACAAATCCATGGAACAGGTTGCGCTAGTGTATTCCATCGGTCTATGAATATGTTTTCAGGAACATAAAAATCATTTGTGGATCTTTGCAGCATTATTTGTAACAGCAAAAAAAAAAGGAAGCAACCCAAATCTGTATTAGTAGAGAGTTATTAAATAAATTACAGTATATTCATACAATAGTCATGCTATGGAATATTATGCAACTGTTAAAAAATGAAGTAGAGCTACACTTACTGTCATGGAGAGATCGCCAAGACATATTATTAAGTAAACAAATTAAATGGTAGAACAGGGAACATAGTATGATCCCACTTGTGTTATAAATAGGATATATGAATAGTTGAGAAGCCTGGTTGCACAGTGGTTAAGCGCTTGGCTAACCAAAAGTTTGGCAGTTTGAACCCCCCAGCCGCTCCACGGGAGAAAGATGTGGCAGTCTGCTTCTGTAAAGATTATAGCCTTGGAAACCCTGTAAGGTAGTTCTAGTCTATCCTATAGAGTTGCTATGAGTTGGAATCAACTCGACAGCATAGTTACTTATATTTGTGGATGCACAGAAAGAACTCTGGAAGAATACATGAAAACTGATAATATTAGTTACCTGGAGGGATGAAGGAGGAGAGGCAAGCATAAGCAGAAACCTTCATATTTTATTCTATATATTTGTATATCCATTTAATCCTCTGTTGTTGTTATTAGGTGCCGTCACTTCAGTTCTGACTCATAGTGACCCTATGTGCAACAGAAGGAAATACTGCCTGGTCCTGCACCATCCTCACAATCATTGCTATATTTGAGCCCATTGCTGCAGCCAATGTGTCAGTCCATCTCCTTGAGGGTCTTCCTCTTTTTGGCTGATCCTCTGCCTCATCAAGCATGATGTCCTTCTCCAGGGACTCGTACCTACTGATAACATGTCCAAAGCACATGAGCCAAAGTCTCACCATCCTCGCTCTTAAGGAGCATCTGACTGTACTTCTTCCAAGACAGATTTGTTCCTTCTTCTGGAAGTCCATGGTATATTCAGTATTCTTCACCAACACCATAATTCAAATACATCAATTCTTCTTTGGTTTTCCTTATTCATTGCCCAGCTTTCACATGCTTATGAAGTGATTAAGAACGCCATGGCTTGGGTCAGGCGCACCTTAGTCCTCAAAGTGACATCTTTGCTTTTTAATACTTTTAAAGAGGTCTTTTGCAGCAGATTTACCCATGCAAAACATCGTTTGATTTCTTGACTGCTGTTTCCATGGGCATTAATTGTGAATCCAAGTAAAATGTAATTCTTGACAGCTTCAAAATTTCTCCATTTATCGTGATGTTGCTTATTTGTCCAGATGTGAGGGTTTTTGTATTCTTTGTATTGAGGTGTAATCCATACTGAAGGCTGTGGTCTTTGATCTTCGTCAATAAGTGCTTCAAGTCCTGTTCACTTTCACTTAGCAAGATTGTGTCATCTGTATATCGAAGGCTGTTAATGAGACTTCCTTCAATCCTGATGCTGCATTCTTCTTCACACAGTTCAGCTTCTCAGATATTTGCTCAGCATACAGATTGAATAAGTATGGTGAAAGGATACAACCCTGATGTACAACTTTTCAGATTTTAAACCACACAGTATCCCCTTGTTCTGTTCGAACGACTGCTTCTTGGCCTATGTACAGGTTTCTCATGAGCACAGTTAAGCGTTCTGGAATTCTCATTCTTCACAATGTTATCCCTAATTTGTTATGATCCTCAGAGTCAAATGCCTTTGCATAGTCAATAGAACACGGGTAAACGTCTAATTAAGGCAAAAATAAACTAATTTAAAAATATGTGTTGTGTGAATGGCTAGTCCACCTCCTGGGATTGGGGCCTTTGGAATCCAATCAGCATGGTTGAGCTGACTGTTAAAAACTCACCTCCCGGAGAACTCACCTCCAGTCTTTGCCCTCGTGCTAGGTCCACCAGCCAACGTGTCTGTATATACAGTGGCCCTATCCCTAGTCATGTGCACAGTGTTAGCTTTGCTACACTTGTAGCTTAGAGCTCTGAATTCAAAAGCAGGAAGACCTGGCTTCAAATCCCAAAGTTTTCACTCACTATCTGTGTGACCTTAGAAAAATTACTTATCCTCTGAGCCTCAGTTCTCCCATCACGTGGTGACTGTGAGAACTAAATAAGATAATGCCCATTACCAGTACCGGTTATGCCAAGTCAACTCTAACTCACGGCAGCCTCATGTGTGTCAGAGTAGAACTGTGCGCCACAGGGTTTTCAATTACCAATTTTGGGGAAGTAGATCACCAGGCCTTTCTTCCAAGGCTTCTCTGGGTAGACTCAAACTTCTAACCTTTTGGCTAGCAGCCAAGCATGTTAACCATTTGCACCACCCAGAGACTCCAATGCCCATGAAGTGCTCAACAAATCATAGTTTAAAAAAGATCAATAACAGGATCAGTAGTTGACTGTGCTCAATAGATTGATCCCCACTGAAATCAGACCAGCCCCCACATTTCCTTAGCTGTGGCCAGCTGGCCTATCTGCCTCATCCTACTTGATGGACTTCTCCAGTTTTAGTGAAAAAAATCCAATCAAGTTCAAATCAAACCAAAAGGAAATAAATGATGGAATTAGTAGATTTAATCAAGAGTGTTCATTTTTAGTAAATCACAGATTCTGCCTTCTCCCTCTGTCCTTTCCAAGTCCAACACTCACAACACACACACACACACACACACACACACACACACACACACCTAAAACCAT
>NW_004443939.1:14364861-14404059 GCF_000243295.1 Trichechus manatus latirostris | reverse complement strand
CACACACACACACACACACACACACACACACACACACACACACCTAAAACCATCCGGGAGTTGTGCAGACTTGTTCCCACTCTAAGAAAACCCAATAGGACATCCTCCAGATAGTAAATTCGATATAGTATCTTTTAACACAACATTCATAAAGAAGTTTCTTTAAATTGATTCTTGCCCTATAGCATTTAGTATATGTTTACAGAATCAATTCAGTTCACTAAATATTTTCTCAATCATCATCATAATAAAAATAACAGTGCAAAGGACCCTTGTCATTTTCAGCTATGCTGCATCTTAACCCCTATCCAGTCTTAGGGAATTCCGGCATTCTGCGGATCTTGGGAGGAGCTGGGGAACTGCCCACCTCTACAGAAGCTGATGGAAAGCAGACATCTTGAAACCTCACTCCCTGGCAGCCAGGGCTCTGGCCTGTACCCTGGGCTCAGCCACTTGGATGCATCCATCTGGAGCAAGAGTAAAAGACACAGGAATGGCCAGAGAGGCTCAAAGCCACATGACTTGGGCATCTGGTGGCAGCTCAGCAGTAAGCTTCCTGGGGCAGCTGTGCCAGCAACGGATCCTAAGCAGACAGTTCTGTGGCAAAGCCTTGGCTGTGTTCTCAGCTGCCCAGTCTACCTTGGTTCCTGCCCATTTTCCACGCCTGGTTCTCCAGCCTTCCTGTTGATTCTGTAAGCTAACTGATATGCTTCCAATAAGTTCCTATTCTACTCAAGTTAGTCGGAGTTGATTTCTATTTATTTATAATCAGGAACTCAAACCAGAACTAATAACTGCAAATATGGAGCAGTTATAGCCAGGCATTATTCTAAGCTTTTTGCATGGGGTATCACACTTAACCAAGAAAGGCCTGGTGATCTATTTCTGAAACATTAGCCATTGAAAACCTTATGGAGCACAGTTCGACTCAATCGCAACTGGTAAAAAAAATTGTACTTAAACTTCAAAACAACTCTAGGAGAGAGGAATCTGTTATTCCTACTTGACAAATGAGAACACTGAGGCTTGCTGAGGTTAAGTAATTTACTCAAAATCAACCCCTAGAAAAGAAGCAGAGTCAGGATTCAAACACAGATCCATCCAACTGCAAGGCTTTTCCTCTTGCTCAGCTACCCAAGGATTTATGGACTGGCTTACTAGTTGCGACCAGTGTCTTATACCTTGTCTCAAGTAATCTTCACAACTCCTGGAGGTTGGAATTTTTAATCCCTATTGTATAATGAGGAACCTAAAACTTAGAGGGATTAAAAGTGATTTATTCAAATATTTATCATAAGTCTTAAAAATGTGCATACCCTTTGATCCAACAATTCCAGATCTGGGCATTACCCCAAGGAAATAATCAAAGGTATGACCAAAGATCATTCATTGAACTATAATTTGCTACAGAGAAAAGTTAAAATCCATTCTTTATGTCCAGCAACCAGGAAACAGTGAAACACATTAGAGAATACCATATGAGAGAATATTACGCAGTCATTGAAAACCATCCTGTAGAAACAGGTCAGTGATTGCCTGGGTCTGGGGGTAGACCGAGGACTGACTGCAAAGAGGCATTTGGGAACTTTCGGGCAACAGTGGAAATGTTCTAAATCTTGATCATGGTGATGGTTACCCAGGTGCGCACAGTTGCCAATGCTCATCAGATAATTCACTTAAAGTGGGTGCATTTTATTGTATGTAAATTGTTGTTGTTAGATGTCATAGAGTCAATTTTTCTCCCAATAATCAATAAAGTCCTTTAATCAATAAAGTACAAAAAAGACAACTTTCAAGATAAATGCTTATCCCTTGATTTTCATCCTTCTTTTTCTTGTGCGTGTATGTGTGCTTTAGGTGAAAGTTTACAGAGCAAATTAGTTTCTCATTAAGCAATTAATACACATATTGTTTTGTGACATTGGTTGCTAATCCCGCGATGAATCAACACTCTCCCCTTCTCCACCTCACGTTCCCCATTTCCATTCATCCAACTTTCCTGTCCCTTCCTGCCTTTTTGTCTTTGCTTTTGAGCTCGTGTGTCCATTTAGTCTCGTATACATGGCTGAACTGCTTGTGTTATTGTTTGTTTTATAGACTTGTCTAATCTTTGGCTGAAGGGTGAACTTCAGGAGTGACTTCAGTACATAGTTAAAAGGGTGTCCAGGGGCCATACACTCACGGGTGTGCGTATGTCTATTTGTGTGACAGCTATTATTTCTTTAGGATATATTCCTAGGAGTGGGATTGCTGGATCGTATGGTATTTCCATTTCTAGCTTTTTAAGGAAATGCCATATCATTTTTCAAAATGGTTGTACCATTTTGCATTCCCACCAGCAGTTCATAAGAGTTTCAATCTCCCCGCAGCCTCTCCAACATTTGTTATTTTCTGTTTTTTTATTATTGTCAGTAATGTTGGGGTGAGATTGTATCTCATTGCAGTTTTTATTTTAATTTCTCCAATGGCTAGTTATTTCCTTATGTGTCTGTTAGCCACCTAAATGTCTTCTTTGGTGAAGTGTCTGTTCATGTCCTTTGCCCATTTTTTAACTGGATTGTTTGTCCTTTTGTTGTAGAGATGTTGGATTTTCCTGCAGATTTTAGAGATTAGTCCTTTGTTGGATACGTCATAGCCAAAAATTTTTTCCCAGTCTGTAGGTTCTCTTTTTACTCTTTTGGTGAAGCATTTTCATGAACATAAGTGTTTAATTTTTAGAAGATTTCGGTTATCTAGCTGATCTTCTGGTGTTTGTTTATTATTACTTATGGTTTGTATCCTATTTATGCTATATATTAGGGCCCCTAGAGTTGACCCTATTTTTTCTTCCATGATCTTTTTTAGTTTTTGTGTAGGGTGTGAGATATGGGTCCTGTTTCATTGTTTTGCAGATGGACATCCTGTTTTGCCTGTACCATTTCTTTAAAAGACTGTCTTCTCCCCATGTAATGGGCTTTGGACCTTCGTCAAAGATCAGGTGACTGTAGGTGGATGGATTTACATCTAGGTTCTCGATTCTGTTCCATTGGTTAATATGTCTGTCATTGTACCAGTAGCAGGCTGTTTTGACTACCATAGCTGTATAGTAGGTTCTGAGGTCAGGTAGTGTGAGGCTTCCTACTTTGTTCTTCTTCAATAATGTTTTACTTATCTGGGGCATAAAGTCAATTTTGATCATAGCAACCCCATGTGACAGAGTAGAACTGCCCCATAGGATTTTCTGGGCTGTAATCTTTATGAGAGCAGATCGCCAGTTCGTTCACTCATGGAGTCTCTGAGTGGGTTCGAACCACCAACCTTTTGGTGAGCGGCTGAGGGCTTAACCGTTGCGCCACCTGGGCACTTCGTACGTAAATTATACCTCAATAAATGCTTTTTTAAAAAAATCTTTCTGGAGAAAATATTTTTATCAAGGACAATATTCATAAAACAATAAGTAAAAGAGGCTACATAACAATATTTGTAGTATATATATTCCTATGTATGTGACATGCACAGACAAGAGAAAAGAAGGAATTAATACCAAAATAACAATAGTCGTTATCTTAGTCATATAGTACTGCTATAAGAGAAATACCACAAGTGAATGGCTTTTAACAAAGAGAAATTTATTCTTTCACAGTCTAGTAGGCTACAAGTCCAAAGTCAAGGCATCAGCTCCAGGGGAAGGCTTTTTCTGTCGGCTCTGGAGGAAGGTCCTTGTGATGCATCAGTCTTTCCTTGGTCTGGGAGCATCTCAGCACAGGAACCTCTGGTAGAAAGGACGTGCTATGCTCCCAGCACTGCTCTCTTGGTGGTGTGAGGTTCCCATGTGTCTCTGCTCGCTTCTCTCTTTTATATCTCAAAAGGGATTGGCTTAAGACACTAATCTTGTAGACCTCATTAGTATAACTGCCGCTAATCCATTTTATGACATCATAGTGATAGAGTTTACAACACATAAGGAAATCACATCAGATTACAGAATGGTACACAATCTTATAATACTGGCAATCATGACCCAGCCAAGTTGACAGATATTTTTGGAGGACACAATTCAATCCATGACAGTTGTTATTCCTGGGTGGTGGAAATTTTGGATGATTTAGATCTTCTTTATACTTTTCTGTATTTCCAATGAAGAAACATTCTTCAGTAATCAGAATAAACAAACACTAAAAAATTCTAATGAACTTGTCCTATGTCACACAAGTATTAAATGAAGGAGAGGAGACTAGAAATGAGGACTCCCCAGCCAAGTTAATTGTACCTTCTACTATGTCTCAAAGTTTCTACTCTGTATCAGGAATTGCTGTATTGTACGCTTGGAAATTGCTTATAAAACATGCTCTTGCCTGCTAGGAACTTGAACTCTGGAAGGAAGGGGAAGGAGGGAGTGACAACATCTGTCAGGGGAACTAGGAGAGGCTTCACCGAGGTGGACTCTGTGATGAGCCAAGAAGAATGAGTGGGACTGAAATAGATAGAGATGAGGGGGATGGTGTTGCAGAAGGGAATAGAGAGCCTTCAGTCCAGATAGGGAGAAGGGGTAAGTCATGTGGAACATGGGGCTGGGTGACGAGACTACAAGGGACACTGGAGGCACCTTGTGGGGAACCTTGAAGGAGGCTGGAGCAGTTGGGTCCAATCTACCACTTTACAGATGCCAGGACAGAGGTGTCCGAAGATCGGTAGTGCTTAATCCATATTCCCATTAAAGGATCTCTGAGTTATAGTGTGGATCCAAGAGAAAATAAAACACAGTACTGAAAAATCCAATTTAGAGCCCCTTTAGGGGACACATATGACAGATGTGCCTGTACCATTGCCAGCCCAGACCACATGCAGGACACCTAGATTGTCCAGGTTTACTTATCTGTCTCTCCCCCCCACAGACCATGAGGACCTCAGGAACAGGATCAGGGGCTTATTCGGTTTCAGATCTCTGGGGCCTATCACAATGTGTACCTGTGACTCATACAGAGTAGAGTAGCTGCTACAGAGGCAGTAGTAGAGAGTAACTGGTACAGGGTAGAGTCACTGGGACAGAGATTGGTTGTGAAATGGTTGTGAAATGAATGAAAGCACTTACATCTCAAAAAAGAAATCTAAGAGAGGAGGTGTGGTATAGTGGTTAGAGCATGGACACTGGAACCAGCTTGCTTGGCTTTGAATCCAGGTTTTGCCAGTTACTGGCTGTGTGACCGTGGGAAAGTTACTTAACCTCTCTGTGCTTTGGTTTCCTTGTCTGTAAAATGGGATCACAAGAGACTCTGCCTCCTAAGGTTGCTATGAGGATTAAAAGAGTTAGAACAATGTCTGGCACATAGTAAAATCTCTATAGGTGGTGTTGTTATTGTTAGTTGCTGTTGAGTCGATTCTGACTCATGGTGACCCCATGTGTGTGGAGTGGAACTGCTCCAGGAGTTTCAAGGCTGTGACTTTTAAGAAGCAGATTGCCAGGCCTGCCTTCCAAGGTGCCTCTGGGTAGATTCGAACCACCCACCTTTTGGCTAGTAGTCTAGTGCTTCACAGTTTGCACCACCCAGGGACTCTGATATGAGTGTTGGATATTATGAGATTATGCCAGTTCCACTTTCTCACTTGAGAGTTGAGGAAACTGAAACCCCAAAAAGGGAAATGACTTGCCCAGGATCACAGAGGGAGTTGGAGGTAAAACTAGAGCCTCACATATGTGAATCAATAAATCTTTGGCAGGAAAGGACTTACTGATTGGCTGCTTATCATGTGCCTAGCATAGTCCTGCACCCTATCTGGGGAACAACATGAGCCATGATTCCACCTTCGGGTTGGGATGAAAAGATGTGTACACGTGAAACTAGAGACCAGTGCAATACAGTTTGCATTCCTAACAAGGCAGCTGAGTGAAGGACGGGAGGTCAGGAACAGAAACAGCAGCCTGGGCTGGTGAAGAAGGCAGGAGGCCTCTTGGAAGAAGTGGAGTTTCAATCCGGACCTTTAGGGTGGACAAATAATTAGGATAGTGACATTCTATGTGTGTGTGTGCGAGAGAGAGACTGGGAAACATTACATACACTCTAACTCCACGGACTGCTCCTCCGCATTGCAGTACAGGTACAAGACCTTTGGAATCAGACAATCTTGATGGGAACGCTGGCTCCGTACTTATCACTTGAGTGGTCTTGGGAAAGCCACTTGCTGTCTCTGAGCCTCATTGTCTCAATCTATAAAGTGGAGGTAAAAATACCTGGCTCACTGGGCACTGAGTTGTCGTGGGACCAAATAAGCTTATGCATGAGAGACACCAGAAGATCAATTAAGACCAATCCCTCCTTCGTCTCCTTCTTCTTTTTTTATTTGTCTCTCTTCTCTGACTTACCAGATTGCAGATTCCTTTAATCTTTAATAGCGCTCTAGTGAGGAATGGTCTGCAAACTGGATTCAAAGAACAAATCGGATTAAATAATTAGAAGGGTTTAAATTATCTTCCCTTTAGACTAGCTCTGTTTTTGGCTAGGGTGGGAGGTGTTGAGGATGGAGGGAGCTTAAGGCTTTGGAAAACAGTGTAGTGAGGATTCCAGGGGAAGGGCCCAAAAAGGGCGAGATGAGCACTGAGAACATTAGGTATGGGTGACCCGCAGTAGGGGCTGAACTCTACAGTGTTAGCTTTTCTTTGGTGGAAAGGGAGGTGCCAACATTTGTTGAGCATGACTAAGTGCCAGGCTCTGTGCTAAATGCCAGAGGACAGCCTTGAACTATACATGACCGTTGCCGTAAGAAGCTCCGGTCTTCCACAAATATCAGCAGGAAAATAAATCATTATAATGCAAATAATTATAATGAGAATAAGATACGGAGATAGCACAGAAGACAGCATGATTAATGCTATGAGGGAGTTATATGGAAGGTGGGTTTTAAGGCATGAATAGGAGTTCACCAAGAAGGCTACCTAAGAAAGGGGGAATGACATGAGGTTCAGAAATGCTGGAGTGAAAAATGGTGGGAAAGGATAAGTGTGAAAGATGAGGCTGGAGAGGAAGGTAGGAGCTAGGTGATGTAAAGACCATGCTAGTCTTTATCCTGGAGCAATGGCAGGGGGCAGCGGGAATGAAAAGTTTTAAGGAATGGAGGACTATGTCTAGTATTCATGTTCAAAAGATCCCTCTTTGCAGCAGAACGCAGTGGGAGTGGAGTGGGAGCAAGCCTGGAGGCAGGACCCCAGTTAGGGCACAGTTTATGGTCCAAGAGAGAGGATAAGAGTCTGATACAGAAAAATGGTGTGGCCGCCTTCTCCCAGGCTCCTCAGCCACATGCGATCTTGTCCTCTTCTAAACCCAGTGTGTGGCTTCCCTTCCGCGTGGCCCTGTGACCCTGGCCATGTGTTGTGATGATCTGTGTATCTGTCTTCCCTCCACTGCCAGTCTGGGAGCACATTCCCTTCTCTGCATCCCACGGCCCAGTGGCTGGGTCACAGTTGGCACGGATATATTCTGAGGGTCATGGGGATGGGGAAGAGCAGCCTGGAGTGAGCACAGCATGTGGTCCAGTTCCATAAGCCAAACAGGCCCTCCAGGCCCTAGGCTCGCTCACTTCCCCTTCTCTATTTGTCCTTAATCAAACTGTGCAAAGAAATGTCTTAACTGCCTTCTGTATTGTTTTGTGAATCAACAGCAGAGTCAAAACCCTTTCTCTTGCGTGTTTACCAACCCGAGCTTGAAGGAAATAACACATCATCGGGGAGGAAAGACCAGCTGGTGGTAGTTGGAGTTTGCCTGCCTAGTTGTTTATTTCCCCTCTAATAGATAACCTGACAGTGGTTCATATTTTTGGGTATTTTTTCCAGAGGTGAGTTTGCCAGTCCACAAAAACACTTGTGTGCGGTACTATTCCTTCCCTTGCTCTTCCACAACTTTCTCTTTGCTGCTTTCTGTTGCATCTGCGTGGGCGCAGACAGGGCGGCTGCAGGTTAACTGGGGCCGAAAAGTTGTTATCACCCGACATCTGCGCCAACCGCTTGTGTAAAACACGCTGATTCCAGCAAGCACATGTCCCAGGCTGGAGCCGGCCCACCACTGGCATTCGCCAGGCGCCTGGGAGCTGCGCGCTGCCAAAGGGCCCAGAGCAAGGCAGGGCGAGGGCTGGGGCCACGTGGGGCGCTGGAAGGAACTGCCTCTGAGAAGGGCTGGGACATGTGGGCAGAGGAGAATCAAGCAAGAGAGGACTGCGAGTCCCGGGCAGCACCTGTTTCCAGGGAGTAAATAATACTTTGCCCTTGTGTAATAACGCCTGCCTGTCGCCGAGCAGGCATGCAGTTCATCCTTCATGTGGGCCGCCAGCCTCGCACCAGCATGCTGGCTGCTGGTTGGAAATGTGCTTTGGAAAAGAAACAGATCCTTTCTGCTCTCTGCTCCCTGTTCAGCTCCGTGTCCCTCCCAAACCCCTATTTCACAGCTGCTGCCCAACTGCAGGGCTCCCAGGGTGGGTCTGCCAAGTATTTGGATCTTGGTGCCCCTGGCTCCTGACAGAAACGGGTGATGGGGGCAGGGATCCTGAGCCTGCACTCGGCTGTGGTCCCAAGGGGACAGGTGCCTGCGGCTGCGGCCTCCTCCTGTTCCCACCCCCTTCCTCTCTTCCCCTCCTGCTCGCCTCTCTGTTTACAGTCTATTCGCAGATTTGAAGAATTCTAAATATGGGCGTCATCTCCCAAGCCTGAACACCAGGCCCATTGTGCGGAAGGAGAATTAGTGAGCTTAGAGACATGGTGGAGACCAATTGGTCTGTTTGGAAATGAATCAGTGTTCTGTGATCACTTGGGCTGTGAAAGAGCATCCTTTATTGGTTTGAGTAATAGTGCAATGGTAAAGAACCCAGACACGCGGGTCAAACTGGCTGGGTTCCAATTCCAGCTCAGCCACTGACCAGCAGCAGGACCTTGGTGAATTCCTACGTCTCTGTTTAGAGGGTGACCTACTCATCAAGACTTTGAGTGCTGAAAATCCCCCCAGTCCTGGGCATACCGGATGGTTGCTCATTGCAGAAGGGGATAACAGGAGTGCTCAGCTTCCGCATTGTGAGGTCTAACCGAAGAAGACTCATGCGGTGTCTGGTTACAGTGCCTGGCACATAGGGAGTGCTCCACCAGGTAAGCTGTGATGATGCCATTCTGAGTATCCGAAAGTCTTGGCTGCACCTGAGATCCCAGCCGTGGCGTGCAAGGCACACAGTGGCAAACCCACCTGGAGCTGCTCCAATGCTGTAGCATTTATCAGTGGCGCTATCCCTATAAAGTAGCTCGTGTCTTCTCTATTTTACGGATGAGGAATAGCTAGAAAGGGAAAGACCTAGATCTGGAACCCAGGTCTTCTATATCAAGCCCTGAGTCCTCTCCCAGGCTACTCTGCCCCCTTTAGGCAATTCATACCACATATTAAGTAACACATGTCATAGGCCTTTGTTATAGAAGCCCTAGTGCAGTGGTTAGGTGCTCAGCTGCTAACTGAAAGGTGGGCAGTTCAAACCCACCAGCTGCTCCGTGGGAGAAAGATGTGGCAGTCTGCTTTTGTAAAGATTATAGCCTTGGAAACCCTATGGGGCAGTTCTACTCTGTCCTATACGGTCACTATGAGTAGGAATTGCCTTGACAGCAATGGGTTTAGGTTTTTGGTAAGGCTTTGCTTAAACCATCCCCTCTTCTGGAACACCCTTACCGTACTCTCCTGGTCTCCCAGCTCTCCTCCCCTTCACCTAGCAAATTCCCAGTTCCCCTTTGATACCCAGCTCAGCCATCACCTTCTCCAGGAACCTATCCTGACCCTTCTTAGCTCAGTTAGGTGTCACTACTCTGTGCTCTCTTAACACCCTTTGTGTATCTCTGTTGTGTAATGATTTGCTAATGGATTGTCTCCTGTAAGCTCCTTGAAGGCAAGGATTTTATCTTTCCTTTCACCCTCCCCACCCCCAAACCCAGAACAAAACACATTTCCTGGCAAATAACAGTTCCTGTAAACTATTCAGTTGTGAAGCTGACTTGAATTCATTAAGGTGTGACATACTTGTTTTGCACTTCATAATAATAATAGCTATTGTTACTTGAGCACTTACGAAGGGTCAGGCACTACACTAAGCAGGTATTATCTCATTTAATCCTCACAAAAAGTTCATGAGATTTGGTAAATGACAGAAAGAACATAAAGCTTAGAGAAGTTAAATAACCTACCCAAGGTCACACAGTCAGTAAGCAGCAGACCTAAACTTTGAGTGCAGGTCTGCCTAACTTGAGAGTCCACACTCTTAATCCCTGGGCTCTTCTACTATTACCTGTGGCAGTCCGGTTCCTTGCACATATTAGGCACTCATACTATAGCAAAATCTGTAAAAGACAGAACATGTGTAAGGCAGAAACCTGTCAGAGAAGAAAACTCAAATGTTTTCTACTAATAGAGAGCGATAGAAAAGTGGTAAGACAGCACCCTGCAAAACTGTAAAATTTGTGAGACCCAGAAAAACGAGGCAGTCTGGTAGAGTTCCAGCTTTCACAGGCTTCACTGCAGTTGCCAAGTTGGATGGTGTGGGGCAAGGATTGACAAGCTCTTCACAGGAAGTACAGCACTGGGCACAGGGTCATTGTCCTTGGGCCCTCACAGGCCAGCTGTTGTCTTTGGTGTTTTTTCAGAAGCTGCCAGCTCCCTGAGCTGGCACCCAAAGCCTTTCCTAATTCCAGGGCTCATTTTCACCCTCATGCCTTCCTGGCCTTTCTCATCCTCCCAGGACAACGTGAGGTCTGAGGAAGCTGAGGAATGCAGCTGAATTGTCTTCTGCAAATTCTTAACTGATAAGACCTGGGGGAGTTTCCAGACAACACTTTATGACTGTTCGGCTAAGAACATCGGCTGAGTTACAATGACTCAGTCCATGGAAAACTAAGGCTCCCAGGAAGTCAAGTTGCTATAGACACCTCTTCTTCCAGCCAGGGCAGAAAATTACAGGCAGCCCCAGGTCCTCAGAGCCCGCTTGTGGAGAGGACAGGCAGAAGGATCTTAAGAATGAGCTCAGTCACCTGGATGAGAGAGGCTCAGTCTGGAAGTGCCATTTTCTCCTTTTACCACTAACTCTGATCTATGACAAGCCTTGGGCATGGACATGGAGTACAAGTCAGGTAGGGGTAAGCCAAGGGTCTTGCCTTAGCCAGACTTGAGCCATAGTCCAAGCAGAGTCCCGACCATGCTACTTACTAGCCGTATGACCTCAACAGGTGATGCAGACTTCTGAGCTTCAGTGTCGTCTCTGCAGAAAGGGAATGACATGAAATTTAAAGAATTAATACCTACAAAGTGCTGAGCTCAATCACAACATAGACTTTGTTGGTCTTAGGTTCTGTCAAGTCAGCTCTGACTCAGAACAAGATGTTGTGCCAGCCTCATAATCGTTGCTATGTTTGAGCCCATTGTTGCAGCCACTGTGTCAGTCTATCTCATTGAGGGTCTTTCTCTTTTTTGCTGACCCTCTACTTTACCAAGCATGATGTCCTTCTCCAGTGATTGGCCCTTCCTGATAATGCGTCCAAAGTACATGGGACGAGGTCTCACTCCTCCCTTCTAAGGAGTATTCTGGCTCTACTTCCTCCAAAACAGATTTGTTTGTTCTTCTGGCAGTCCAGTTCTTCTTTAGTCTTCCTTTTTCATTGTCCATCAAGTAGGCACTTGATAATGGTAGCTATTATTATATGAGTGAGTGTCTTAGTTATCAAGTGCTGCTATAACAGAAATACAACAAGTGGATGGCTTTAACAAAGAGAAATTTATTTTCTCACAGTCTAGGAGGCTAAAAGTCTGAATACAGGGTGCCAGCTCCAGGAGAAGGCTTTCTCTCTTTGTCGGCTCTGGAGGAAGGTCCTTGTCATCAATCTTCCCCTGGTCTAGGAGCTTCTCAGTGCAGGGACCCTGGGTCCAAAGGAAGCCCTCTACTCCCAGTGCTGCTTTCTTGGTGGTAAGAAATCCCCATGTCTCTCTGCTCTCTTCACTCTTTTATATTTCAAAAGATATTGACTTAAAACACAACTTAATCTTATAGATTGAGTCCTGCCTCATTAACATAACTGCTGCTAATCCCACCTCATTAACATCATAGAGGTGGGATTTACAACACATAGGAAAATCACATCAGATGACAAAATGATGGACAATCACATAGTACTGGGAATCATGGCCTAGCCAAGTTGACACACATTTTTGGGGGACACAATTCAATCCATAACAGTGAGGGAAGGAAGAAACAGTGAGTGGAGCTCCCAAAATATGGGACGGTCATGAGTCTAGCCAGTTCTTCCCCGCTCACTGGTTATACTTGCTGTGGCGCCTTTGATTGTTCCCAGGTCAAGCAGCACGTACTACATTCCCCTGACTAGCAGGCTTCCAAAGCGTGTTTTCTGCAGGCTTGTATCTGCAGGAAGGACTGGTTTACCCCGAGCCTATTGTGTTTGCAGCGCGTGTGTTTTGCCTTGGCAAGCTGGAAGTGCATGACCCTACAACATTGTCTCAAGTGGACTTTGCCTCCAGAGGTCAGGCTGGGTCTGCTTTCCTCTCCAGCAAGGGCCTTGGCTTTGGGAAATTTCCTCTGATCACATGGTGTGGAGGACTCATGTGTTCTACCATCTCTGCTGTGTCCCCCATCCCATACCCCCAACACCAAATGTCTTAGATACCATATTTTCTCCTCTGACCTTGAAGTGTGTCAGAGAAAAGCAGTGGCCTAAAACTGATGGTAAATAGCTTTTTAAGTGCAGTCATACCTTCTTGTCAAGTCAACAAGTATCTAGGAACCTGTGTTTGAAGACATTATAGACAGAAAGCCTTGATGTCATGAAGACTTTATTGAGAGAAAGCCCTGTGGGACTGATCCAACAGTTAAGAAATTAAAACCTTGAGAGAAGAAGTGACATTTCCAAGGTTACCAGCCAGCTGGGAGAGAAGTAAGACTTAAATCCAAGACTCTGATATTTGACTTAATTCTTTCTCCTCCTCCTCCTCCTTCTGGAGCCCTAGTGGTGAAGTGGTGAAGAACTCGGGCTGCTAACCAAAAAGTCAGCAGTTCGAATCTATCAGGCGCTCCTTAGAAACCCTATGGGGCAGTTCTACTCTGTCCTATAGGGTCGCTATGAGTCGGAATCGACTCAACGGCATGCAACAACAACTCGTTCTAATGGCCACCCCTTAGTGTCATTGGTATAGCACTGGGCAGTATAAGAACACTGAGAATTAAGAGGAACTCGTACTGCATTGGAGGACTTGTAGCCTAATAGAAAAACCAGAAGGTTAAGCGATAAGAACATGACCCTTGGTAACATGGCACAGGGAAAAGAGGAAAGGCTTTCGTGCCAGACAGACCTGAGTACACCTCCATGCCCCACCATTCACCATCTTTGTGACCTGGGGTAAATTACTTAACTTCCTGAAGCTCAATTTCCTCATATAGAGAGGATTACTTTTCAGGGTTGCTGTGAAAGAAAGCATTAGGAGCCCTGGTGGCACAGCGGTTAAGAGATCAGGTGCTAACAGACACATGAAGAAATGCCCATGATCATTAGCCATTAGAGAAATGCAGATCAAAACTACAATGAGATATCATCTCACCCCAACAAGGCTAGCATTAATCCAAAAAACAAAATAATAAATGCTGGAGAGGTTGTGGAGAGACTGGAACACTTATACACTGTTGGTGGAAATGTAAAATGGTGCAACCACTTTGGAAATCGATTTGGTGCTTCCTTAAAAAAGCTAGAACTAGAAGTATCATATGATCCAGCAATCCTGCTCCTTGGAATACATCCTAGAGAAATAAGAGCCATCACATGAATAGATATATGCACACCCATGTTCATTGCAGCACTGTTCACAATAGCAAAAAGATGGAAACAACCTAGGTGCCCATCAACAGACAAATGGATAAACAAATTTTGGTATATCCACACAATGGAATACTACGCAACAATAAAGAACAATGATGAAGTCGTGAAACATCTTATAACGTGGAGGAATCTGGAAGGCATTATGCTGAGTGAATTTAGTCACAGAAAGACAAATATTGTATAAGACCACTATTATAAGAACTCAAGAAAAGGTTTAAACACAGAAGAAAACATTCTTTGATGGTTACGAGGGTGGGAAGGGAGGGTGAGGGTTATTCACTAACTAGATAGTAGACAAGAATTATCTTAGGTGAAGGGAAGGACAGCATGCATTACAGGGGAACTCAGCACAACTGGACTAAACCAAAGCTAAGAAGTTTCCTGAATACAATCAAACACTTCGAGGGATAGAGTAGCAGGGGCGGGGGTCTGGGGACCATGCTTTCAGGGGACATCTAGGTCAATTGGCATAACAAAGTTTATTAAGAAAATGTTCTGCATCCTACTTTGGTGAGTGGTGTCCCAGGTCTTAAAAGCTTGCAAGCGGCCATCTAAGATGCATCAATTGGTCCCAACCACCTGGAATAAAGGAGAATGAAGAACACCAAAGTCACAAGGAAAGTATTAGCCCAAGAAACAGAAACAGCCACATAAATCAGAGACTTCATCAGCCTGAGACCAGAAGAACTAGATGGTGCCCAGCTACTACAAATGACCGCCCTGACAGGGAACACAACAGAGTCCCCGATGGAGTGGGGGAAGGGTGAGATGCAGAACTCAAATTCTAGTAAAAAGACCAGACTTAATGGTCTGACTGAGACTGGAGGGACCCTGGAAAGCATGGCCCCTGGATTCTCTATCAGTCCAGAACTAAAACAATTTCCAAGGCCAACGCTTCAGACAAAGTTTGGACTGGACTGTGGGACATAAAATGATACTAACGAAGAGTGTGCTTCTTAGCTCAAGTAGATACATGAGACTAAATGGGCAGCTTCTGTCCAGAGGTGAGATGAGAAGGCAGAGAGGGTTAGGAGCTGGTTGAATGGACATGGGAGATCTGGGGTGGAAAGGCATGTGCTGTCACAGTATAGGAAGAGCAATTAGGGTCGCATAACAATGTATGTATAAATTTTTGTATAAGAGACTAACTTGAAATGTAAACTTTCTCTTAAACCACAACAGTAAACAACAACAAAAAAGAGATCAGCGGCTGGTCAAAAGTCTGGCAGTTCGAATTCACCAGCCGCTTCTTGGAAACTCTATGGGGCAATTGTACTCTGTTCTATAGGGTCACTATGAGTGGGAATCGACTCGACGGCAATGGTTTGGTTTTTGGTCTATGAAAGCATTTAGGAACCTCTGTGGCACCGTGGTTAAAGTGCTCAGCTGCTAACCAAAAGGTCAGCGGTTTGAACCCACCAGCTGCTTCACAGGAAACTGATGTGGCAGTCTGCTTCAGTGAAGATTTATAGCCTTGGAGACCCTGTGGGGCAGTTCTACTCTGTCCTACAGGGTCACTATGAGTCAAAATTGACTCGACAGCAGTGGGTTTATGAAAGCATTAGGTGACCTGGTGGCACCATGATTAAGAGCTCGGCTGCTAACCAACAGGTGGACAGTTCGAACTCACCATTGACTCTGTGGGAGAAAAGACCTGGCAATCAGCTCCCATAGTGATTTCAGCCTAGGAAACCCTATGGGGCAGTTGTACTCTGCCCTATTGGGTTTCTATGAGTCAGAATCTACTCGACAGTGGCACACAACAACAACAACAACATGGAAGCATTTAGTTCCTGGGTGATACAAATGGTTAATACGCTCAGCTGCTAACTGAAAGATTGGAGGTTCGAGTCTACCCAGAGGCACCTCAGAAGAAAGGCCTGGCAATCTTCTTCTGAAAAAAATCAGCCATTGAAAACCCTATGGAGCATAGTTCTACTCTGATGCACATGGGGTCACCTTGAGTTGGAGTCAACTCGACAGCCCTGGTACTGGTTAAGAAGCATTTAGCATGGAGCCCAGCACACACTAGGTGGTCAAAAAAAGGTAACAAAATAAATAAATGAGTCCTACAAAAATGCCACCTCTTCCTGTTGTGCCTCCTTATAGGCACCTCGTCCTTTGCAAAGTAGATTTACATCTTTTTTTTCCTTCAGTCCTCATAAGAACCTTCCCTCATAACCAGGGAAGATTATGAATAAATATCCATTGAATAAATGGTTAAATGGGTGCATGAATAATAAAACTGACATGCACAGAGCACTTACCATGTGCCAGGGACTATTCTGAGCACTTTTACCTTGTTCTATGTAACATATATCTTCATTTTACAGATAAGGAAACTGAGGTCCAGAGACATTAAACAACTTGCCTGAGGTCATACAGATAATAGGCAGCTTAGCTGAGAATGAATTCCCCTTTGCCCCCTCCCTCTTGCCCCTGATAACCACTACTAAACTTTGGTCTCTATACATTTGCCTATTCTAGATATTTCACATAAGTGGGATCATACACTACTGTATATGTCTTTTTGTGACTGATTTACTTCACTCAGCATGTTTTCAAGGTCCATCGATGCTGTAGCATGTATCAAGACTTCATTTCTGTTTATGGCTGAGTAATATTCTATTGTATGTATATACCACATTTTGTTTATCCATTCATTTGTTGATGGACATTTAGGTTGTTTCCGCTTTTTGGCTGTTGTGAATACCATATTTTTATGTAAGTAATGCGTGCCTTCTACATTTGTCGGCCAACCACTCCCTCCCACCACAAGGTATTCTCTTTTCTTTTTTATTGTACTTTAGATGAAGGTTTACAGAGCAAACTAGTTTCCCATTAAACAATTAATACACATACTGTTTTGTGACATTGGTTGACAACCCCATGACATGTCAACACTCTCCCCTTCTCGACCTTGGGTTTCCCATTACCAGCTTTCCTGTCCCCTCCTGCCTTCTCATTCTTGCCCCTGGCCTGGTGTGCCCATTTAGTTTCGTTTTGTTTTATGGGCCTGTCTAATATTTGGCTGAAGGGTGAACCTCAGGAGTGACTTCATTTCTGAGCTGTAAGGGTGTTTGGGGTTCATACCTTTGGGGTTTCTCCAGTCTCTGTCAGACCAATAAGTCTGGTCTTTTTTGTGTGAGTTAGAATTTTGTTCTACATTTTTCTCCAGTTCTGTTTGGAACCCTTTATTGTGATCCCTGTCAGGGCAGTCAGTGGTAGTAGCCAGGCACTATCTAGTTGTTCTGGACTCAGTCTGGTGGAGGCTGTGGTCGTTGCGGTCCATTAGTCCTTTGGACTAATCTTTCCCTCCCACAAGGTATTTTTGTAAGCACCACTATGCCAATTTTTTTTTTTACATGTTGCTGTTAAAAAAAAAAGACTCGCATAGCACACTTACAAAAATATCTCCCAGGGGAAGGGAGCAGTTGGCAAACAATCGTAGAAGGCATACGTTATTTGCGTAAAAATACGGTAGTGCTGCAATGAACATTGGTGTACCTGTGTTTGTTTGTGTCGCTTCTTTCAGGTCTCTTGGGTATAGACCTAGGAGTGCAATTGCTGGGTCATATGGTAGTTCTGTGTTTAATTTTTGAAGAGCCACCAAACTTTTCCCACAGTGGCTATACCATTTTGCATTCCCATGAGCAATGGAAAAGGGTTCCAATTTCTCCACATCCTCACCATTTGTTGTTTTCTATTATTTTGATCTTAGCTATCCTAGTGGTGGTAAAGTGGTATTTCTGTTTCATTGTGGTTATCATTTGCATCTCCCTAATTGCTAATTGGAGCCCTTGGGACGCAGTGGTTAAGAGCTCGGCTGCTAACCAAAAGGTTGGCAGTTCAAATCCACCAGCCACTCCTTGGAAACCCTATGGGACAGTTCTACTCTGTCCTATAGGTCACTATGAGTTGGGATCGACTCAACAGCAACAGGTTAATTGCTAATCATATTGAGCATCGTTTCATGTGATTGTTGGCAATTTGTATCGCTTCTTTGGTGAAATGTCTGCTCAAGTCCTTTGCCCATTTTTTGATTGGTTTGTCTTTTTGTTGTTAAGTTATAGGAGTCCTTTATACGTTCTGAATATTAAACTCTATCTGATATAAAGTCCTTTGCTGAACAAAAGCGTTTAGTTTTGATGAAGTCCAATTTATCTATTTTGTCTTTTGTTTCTTGTGCTTTTGATGACGTATCTGAGAATCCATTGTTAAAAACTACATCCCGAAGCAATACCCTTGTGTTCTCTTCTACGAGTTTTATGGTTTTAGTTCTTACGTTTAGGTCATTGTTCCATTTTGAGCTAATTTTCATACATGGCGTGAGGCGTGAGTCAAGCATCATCCTTTTGCATGTGAAAATCCAGGTGTCCCAGTATCATTTATTAAAGAAACTATTCTTTCCCCATTGGATGGATTTAGCACCCTTGTTGAAAATCAATTGACCATAGATGTATAGGTTTATTTCTGGACTCTCAATTCTATTGCATTGGTCTAAGTGTCTATACCTACCCCTCACTTATCAACTATCTTGTTATTGGACATTTTGCATTTACGACAACAGTAAAAAATCTACTATCTGACTACTTTGCACATTAACGATGTACATCTGGCAGTAACAAATGACGAAGTGCAAGGCAAGAGTAATACTGGCTGTGATGGTTAAAGTTATGTGTCCACTTGGCTGGACCATGATTTTCAGTGATTTGGCAGTTATGTAATGATATAGTCATCCTCCATTTTGTGATCTGATGTGGTCATTTTCCATTTTCACATAATGCTGATTTTCACATAACGACCTGGTCTTTGGAAACTAACCATGTCAATAAGTGAGTTGTGAGTGTATTATTATACTAGTACTAAACTGTTTTGATTACTGTGGCTTTATGATATGTTTTGAAATTAGGAAATGTGAGTTATCCTGCTTTGTTCTTCTTCTTTAAGATTGCTTTGTCTATTTAGGTCTCTTGCAATTTCATATAAATTTGGTAATTGGTTTTTTTCTATTTCTGCAAAGAGCATTGTTGGAATTTTGACTGAGTTTTTTTTTTTTTAATAATAAACTTTTAATTTTAGAACAGTTTTAGATTTACATCCTCTCTTCACTTAGTGACATGGTTAGGTTCCAAAGACCAGGTCGTTATGCAAAATCAGCATTATGTGAGAATGGAGAATGACCACATCAGATCACAAAATGGAGGATGACTACATCATTACGTAACTGCCAAATCACTGAGAATCATGGCCCAGCCAAGTTGACAGATAACCTTAACAATCATAGCCAGTGTTACTCTCACCTCACACTTTGGTGGTGGTTACTGCCAGACGTACGTTGTTAGTGTGCCAAATAGTTGGATAGTAGATTTTTTACTATTGTTGTAAACGCAAAATGTCAGATAACAAGATAGTCGGTAAGTGAGGAGAAGGTATAGTAAATTATTTCAAAGGTAGTACAGAGAATTCTTGTATACCCCACAGCCAGTTTCCCTGTTATTAACATCTTACATTAGTATGGTACATTCATCACAATAATGAACCAGTATTGATACATTATTATTAATAAAGTCCCTACTTTGTTCAGATTTCCTCAGTTTTCCCTTATTGTCCTTTTCTGTTCCAGGATCCCTTCTAGGATACCACATTGAATTTAATTGTCCTATCTCCTTAGGGTTCTTGTGATTGTGAAAGTTTCTTGGCTTCCGTATTTTTTTTTTTTTAAAGTTCCACAGATTCTAATATGCAGCCAGGGCTGAGAACTACTGGTCTAGAGCCATGCTATCAGGGGTTGAATTCTGGCTCTGCTATGTAACCTTGGTCAAGTTATACAATCCTTTGGGGCCTCCATTTTCTCACATGTAAAATAGGGATATTAATACTACCTATCCCATAAGTTGTTGTGAAGATTAAATGAGGACAGTGTTTCCCAACTTTTTCACATAGGACACACAGAGAAAACGCGTAGTATTTATAGTTGGCAAAGAATATTGAATATACCATGGACTATCAGAAGAATGAACAGATCTATCTTGGAAGAAGTGCAGCCAGAATGCTCCTTAGAAGCAAGAATAACTAGACTTCATCTCACATACTTTGGTCATGTTATCAGGAGGAACCAGTCCCTGAAGAAGGACATCATGCTTGGTAAAGTAGAGAGTCAGCAAAAACGAGGAAGACCCTCAATGAGATGGATTGACACAGTGGCTGCAACAGTGGGCTCAAGCATAATCACGATTGTGAGGATAGCACAGGACCGGGAAATGCTTCGTTCTGTTACACATAGAGTCACTATGAGTCAGAACCGACTCGATGACACTTGACAACAACAACATTTATGGTATATATTGGTATAATACGTAATGTAAATTATGATGGCATAAATGGATGAATTACTCATGGCTAGGGATGAGGGGATCAAAAATCAAGGTGCATATGTGACCTGTAGCATGCCATGGTAAGCCATGTTAGAAAGCTCTGGGTTGATACATGTAAAGGCACTTAGATTCTGCTTGGGCCAGTGTGAGCCCTCCATAAATATTTGCTAGAAATACAGAGGAGGAGACACACCTGTGAACAGTAAGAGGCACCAACGAGTAGGGCAGTGATAGTGGTAAGCCCATACCCAGCAGAGGCCCATTTGTCTGGCCTTGTGTTTCTTTTCGAATGGAATGTGCACGTGCGTGCCTGCTGTCTCTGCAGGAGGAGGGACCTACTCTCCCATCCTGATGGACTCTGACCAGCTCTCGACAAACCGCAGGGCACCTCGTTACACTGTGAGGAACGAGAACAGCTAGGTCGCTGACACTGAGGAATGCAGAGCCCCTGGAAATTAAACACTGGCACTTGGAAAATGAAGACTCAAGATTTCACTTTGGGAGGCTACAGCTCAGTGAATCCCTCCTGCTGTCTGCCTCTCTGGCGCCACCGTCTGGTGTCTTCCTGGTAGTTCATGACTTGTAGCACCTACCAAGAGGCTGGTCATTGTGACCAGAGTCAAGCTTTGTTACCTCAGAGTTGATCTTTGGATCAAGTTCCTGGTTCAAGTGTTCCAGTCCATCTTAAGTAACAAGAAGTCTTATTTTCTTCACATTTGCTGGGTGTGTATTTCCTGAGGCTGAAGAAATTAGACATGTGTTGTGGGCCGTTAACTCGAGATGGGTTCTCTCTGCAATTTGCCTGTAAGTATGTGCCATCCTTATTCAGTTTTTGAGCCTGAGAGATTCATGGGTGATTTAAAAATACTAATAAATGTTGATGTGCGGAAAATATTTTTCACCGTTAAAAAGCATTTCTATATTTCTCACTTTGTAATGAAGTGCAAGAGTTTATAGTTGACAGACGGGAGTTCAAATTTTAGCCCTGCTGTGTAACCTTGGGTAAGTTACTTAACCTCCTTGGTCTCCATTTCCTCATCTGTAAAGTCGGGATAAAACAGTGCCATCCTCACAGCATTGTGTTGGGAGGATTAAAAAGGATGTTAAGTGCCGAGCAGAACGTGTGGCACAAGGTAACAGCTCAGTCAATGGCAGCTAGGGTTGTGATTATTCGCACCACAACTTTGAGTGGCAGGGCAAGTATTCTCTCCACTTCACAGATGAAGAAGTTAGATGAAATGAGCAGCAGAGCCATTTGGGGCCCAAACTCAGGCTTTCTAGACACTGAGTCCAGCGCCCTTTCCTCAAACCGCATACGAACTGGCAAAGCCTGCCCTTCTCCCTGCCCCAAGGTGACAGACACCAGGCTGAGGCTGAGAGCGTGTGGCTGCAGAAGCACCCACAGTCAGAAGAAGCCAACGCAGAGACTGGGAGGTCCACCCAGCAGGCGTGAGCTGTATGCTCAGGGGCGTGAGGAGCAGACACAAGGGTGCTGGAGATTCCACACTGCTTCCCTGGGGAGCGCTGAGGTGTTGCGGCCAAGGTTCTTGGCATTAAACGACAAAGGCCATGAGCAGCCAGTGAAGGCTGACTCAGAATGAGACCAGAGTAAAATGAGAGGCCACAGGCTCTGAGACAAGGAAACATATGAAGAGGCTCAGAGACAGACAGAAATAGAGGGAGGAAAACTCTATTGGAAGGTTCCAAGGTAGCATTAACTAAGGATCGAAAACAAACCAAACCAGTTGCTATGGAATGGATTCCGACTCATGGTGACCCCATGTGTGTCAGAGTAGAACTGTGCTCCGTGGGGTTTTTCGATGACTGGTTTTTCAGAAGTAGATCACCAGGACTTTCTTCTGAGGTGCCTCTGAGTTGTCTCAAACTACCAACCTTTCAATTAGCAGCCAAGCTTGTTACCTGTTGCACCACCCAGGGACTTTTTGGATACAGCATGTGAAAACTACTTGCCTATGGTAGAGTCAGTTAAGAGACTTTTTAGGATGTCTTCTAATGACATACACATTAAAAAAAGTATCTGTCCTTCCTTTCTTTGGCAGACCAAACAACATTCCCATCATCTTTTCCCAAGTGCAGAATCAAATGATTAGCTGGGAGGAGTATGATTTGATCTGGGATGTTCTGGATGTTCACATGATGTGTCCATATTAGGTCCACATGTCAGTTCTATAGAAGTGACCAGAATCTTTTTAAGCTTTGTCTTCCAGAAGTTCTGGAGTCATGGAATCTTAGACTGAAAGGTCATCCAGCTCAAGTTTTCCTACAGTGTATGAGCTTTCCTTCCAAGAGTCTGCCAGGCTCTGTTAGAACACCTCTGGAAGCAGGGATCTTGCTACCTCTCCAGGTAACCCTTTATATTGGACAGTTCCAAATTTTAGAAAACATTTCCTTATTATATTACTTAGAATTTCTTCAGTTACGAGAGACAGAAAAGCCCAACTAAAACTGTCTTAAGCAAAAAATAAATTAACAAATAAGGGATATATTGTTAGTGGACCCTTAATGTGCCACCCACATCTCCCTCCAATGAAGGACTTTTAGTCCCAGATGCTGGAAATGCTGCCAACAGATAACCTTTAACTATCAGCTCCTTCAGGCTTTGCTTCACTGCACTCACCTTGCACAAGACCACGCCCCTTCTTGAGGACACCCACAGCCAATGAATGATCATTGCCTGAGAATAAAGGCCTGGCCATCTCCACCCAACTCAGATAAATCTGGAAGACTATTCTCGCTCCAGGGCTTTCCCAGGGGATTGTACTCAGCTTAAGTCCTCCCTCTGCACTCTTCTGCTTCCTTCTCCTCCATTCCTCAAGTGTTGATTCCCAAAGACATACCCTAGTAAATATCCTCCATCCTAAACTCTGTCTCTTTCTCCCATGGAGCCCCTGGGTTTGAACCACCAACCTTTCAGTTAGCAGCTGGTTTGGGGCAGTTCTACTCTGTCACTTGGGGTCACTATGAGTCAAAAATCAACTTGACAGCACTTAACAAACCCTGGTGGTATAGTGGTTAAGTGCTATAGCTGCTAACCAAAAGGTCAGCAGTTCAAATCCACTAGGTGCTCCTTGAAAACTCTATGGGGCAATTCTACTCTGTCCTATAGGGTCACTATGAGTCTGAATCAACTTGCTAGCAATGGGTTTGGTCTTTTTGGCCTTTTTAACAATAACAAACTCTGTCTCAGAATTCATTCCCCACGGAACACAACCTGAGACATATTGGCTCACACAAGTCTGGGGATATCAGGCACAGCTGGCTCCAGGGGCTTAGCATGAGACAGTCAGGCATAGTATGGTCCCTTCTTTTGGTTTTGCTCTCCTTGTGTTGACTTTACTCTCAGGTGGGCTCCCTCCAGGATGATCCCCCACATCACAAACATCCATGCTGCCAACTCTAAATTAGGGGGTGTGGGTGGCTCTTTTTACCAACAGTTCTACAAAATTTCAAAGTTTACTTTTCATTAAACTGATTTGAGTTACAAGCTGGTTCTTGGACCAATCATCATAGCGAGAGATGATGGGATGTGTTGATTGGCTTAGGCTAGAGTCATATAATCACGTTGGGGTAAAGGATGGAATCAGACTACATGGACCAAGAGTAGGGGAGAGGATGTCCCCTGAGCAAGATATGGGTTCTGTTACCAGAAGAAAGGAAAGCAGAGACCAAGGAGGCAAAACCACAAAGGTTTAACACAATTATGCCATGTGGAAATAGGTCTGCTTGTTGTTTGCACCCAAGTCTAAGCCCTCTTCCGCAGGACAGCCAATCACAGGTTTGAAGACCTCCATTCTACTCCTGCTTCCAGTTCCCCCATCCTTTCTCGGATGCAGGGCCTTGAGCCCTCCGTGCTCTCAAGACATTTTCTTCTAAATACAATCTATTTTTTGTTTTTGTTTTTGTTGCAAAGTGAGCTGCCCAGAATGAAATACAATACTCTGAGAACAGTACAAGATTTTTGTTTCCCTCCTTCTAGATATTCTAGTAATGGAGTCCAAAATCAAAATAATGAGCTTTCTTTGGCAGATACAAAAATCGACTTATAACAAGCCTATTAACTGATAAACTCCCTAAGCTGCTTACTCAAGTTCTAGCACTGTTATATTTCTCCTCATTCCACGTTTGTGAAGTTAGATTTTTGAACAATATTGTATATAATAAACCACAGTTCTGTGTATTTAGGGATTAGATACTAGAACACGTTATACTTTGACTGTCTGTGTGAGTGTGTAAAATTATATGAATGAGAAAGCGTAATGGATGGTAACACCTGGATTCAGGTCCTGAGCTCCAACACTCATGAGCTGTATGACCTTTGGTAGGTCACTTCATTGCTCAGTCTCTGTTTCATCATATCTAAAATAACTTAGTACTATCTACTTCACATGGGTTTTAGACATCAAAATAAAATTTGACGTATGAAAATGCTTTGAAAACTATATATATGTGTGTATATACACAGTGTTACAGTTTAAACAGTTTTTCGTAGTGTAAGTCAGTGTACAAAATTTGAAGGAAAAACTACCCCTTGCCATATCCTCCAAAGTGCCAGGACCTAGGCTGGTCTTACTCACCATTGTACACAAACACACACAACTGAAACAAAAATTTCATGAAACAATACTCATTTTTATTATATATCATTAAATAAAACTGTAACAAAGTTAATATCAAACATGATTTTATTAATGTTCAAATACAACACAGGAAAAAATATCCTCAAATAAACAATACAAAGACCAAAAATCTGTACGCAACCCACTCCAATGATTTTGTAACTCAGCAATGGGTTGCAACTCATGCTCTCAGAGACACCTGTCTGGTAGAAGAGACAGAGGAATAAATAGCCATTTTAATAGAGTGTGCTAAATGCTGTGCCAGGGAACAACACCTACCCCCATGAAAGCCCGAAGTGGGGCACCCAACTGAGACCCAGGAAGTTAGAAGGTTTCCTAGAGAAAGTGACATTTAAGCTGAAAGTTGAAGGATGAATAAGAGTTGCAAAGGCTGAGGGTGAGAGAGGCCTAGACAGGCAGGGAGAGCCACTGGCAGAAGGATCTGCCTGGGCAGAGAGAACACAAATACCACTCATACCTCTGCCGCAGAAGGGAAGAAGAAAACAATATTTCCCACCTAAAATATCATGGTGAGAAAGAGCAATTGAACTGAATGATTGCAGATAAAAAACATCTTAAATATTTAAAAATTACAGGTATATGTGTATATGTATGTACACACACTATATATAGATACATATACACCCACTCCTCACTTATCGACTTGGTTAGATTCCAAAGACCAGGCTATTATGTAAAAATTGGCACTATGTGAAAATGGAGGATGACCACATCAGACCACAAAATGGAGGATGACTACATCATTACCTAACTGCCAAATTGCATCATTACATAGCTGCCAAACCACTGAGAATCGTGGCCCAGCCAAGTTGACACATAACCTTAACCATCACAGCCAGCATTTCTCTTACCTCAGCATTTGTTACTCTCAGATGTACGCAGTTATTTTACTATATAGTTGGATAGTAGATTTTTTATTACTGTCATAAATATGAAATGTCAGATAATGACAGAGTTGAGACGTGAGATAGTTGGTAAGTGAGGAATAGGTGTATATATGTATATATACCATAACATATACCAAAAAAAAAAAAACCAGTTGCCATCAAGTCAGTTCCAACTCATGTGTTGTAGAGTAGGACTGTTCCATAGGGTTTTCAAGGCTGTGACCTTTTGGAAGCAGATTACCAGGCCTTTCTTCCAAGGCAGCAGCTCTGGGTGGGCTCAAACATCCAACCTTTTGGTTCAGTTAACAATTGAGCACTTAAACATTTGCACCACCCAGGGAACATATATATATATATATATACACACACACATATATGTATGAACCCTGGTGGTGCAGTAGTTAAATGTTAGGCTGCTAACCAAAAGGTTGGCAGTTCAAATCCACCAGCCGCTCCCTGGAAACCCTATGGGACAATTCCACTCTGTTCTGTAGGGTAGCTATGAGTCGGAGTTGACTCGACAGCAATGGGTTTTATATATTCCAAAACTCTTAATAAATATGCAAAGACAGTAATTATGATCAAGATATTTGATAGGTGGAGTGAACTTCAAGGTTACTCTCTCACACTTCCTTAGGGAGCAGTGAATTGGGCACAGTTTATCTAATTGCTCACACATACGTCTAATCTCTGTGGAAATGCAACTACTGAAATTGCAAAGGTGATCAGGCTTTGAAAGATGTAAACAGGTGTGGCTCCCCTTCTCCAGTGTGCCCACACCCCCTGTTATGGGTTGAATTGTGTCCCCCAAAAATACATGTTGTAAATCCTAACCTCTATGCTTGTGGTTATAACTCCATTTTGGGTTGTCTTTGTTACGTTAATGAGGCAGGATTAGTGTAGGGTATATCTTGAGTCAATCTCTTTTGAGAGACTGGGGGGCAGGGGATGCCAAGCCACATGAAGATCGCCTAGGAGCAGAAGCTCAGAAGAGACAAGGACCTTCCTCCAGAGCCCAGAGAGAGGAAGCTTTTCCTTAGAGCTGGCACCCTTAATTCGAACTTCCAGCCTCCTAAACTGTAAGAACATAAATTCTTGTTTGTTAAAGCCACACTCTTGTGGCATTTCTGTTACAGCAGCACTAGATAATTAAGACCCCCCCCCCCATACACACACACATACATGTCCTGGCCCTCCCCACCCACCTGCCATTCTAAGCATTACTCACACCTGCAGACAAAGCCCTGAGCGTTGGGCTGCAGCTCTCAAGAGGAGACAGGCCAGGACTATAAAAAGCGTCTCAGCGGCAGATCAACCATCTTCCAGCTGACTCAGCCTCAGTCTCCACTTTCTGGCACTCCAGTAATTGGGCCTCTGACTTGACCTGTCTCCTGGTTCTGGTCCACCTCCCTCATGCCAGGACTTGGCTCCTCGGCCTCACCCCCTCTGGTGTGACATTTCAGCAAAGTCTTTTCTTTCTCTGCTTGGTTCAAGCCTGTTTCCTCTCTGCTAATCCTTCGACAAACCTGCAACCAAGTTATTGCGAGAAAGATCCTGAGAAACCAGAAGATCTGAGAAAGAGCCCACGTTGTCATTCATTATTAGCATCCAGAGCCCTTTGGAAGGAATTAGCTTTTGGGATTCACTAAGGAAGTTCAGTGGGATCCAAACAGGGCACAGAATAGGCTTGTTTTGAAGGGCCAAGTGGGCCAGGGTGGGCGTGAGGAAGACTAGAGGTCTGTGCAGAAAGAGAGCTCTGGCTGCCAACAGGCAGCCTAAAGACAGAGGATTTAGACTGACAGGATGATGCAAAGAAAGGAAAGATCCCACAAAACAAAACTCTTTGCTACATTAACATTTTACTGCATTTAGCAAAATGTAGCAGTCTTTTGGTTCCTCTAACTGACCAACTCCTTCCTATCGTAAGTGGTTCCCTCTGCCTGGACTGTCTCCCCAACCTGGCTCATTCCTATTCATTCTATTACAGGTCCCCTGCTCAGGAAGGTCTCCCTGGATCTTGAGGCCAAGTTAAGGTCTGTTGTAAACCCTTATCCCACCCTTTCTTTTCCTTAATATCTCTTATCAAACCATGATTACTATATTGAACTCACCATTACTTGTTTAAATGTCTCCCTTCTCTACTAGATTTTAAGGTCTGTGAAGGCAGGGGCCATATCTAGCTTATCTTTCTACACCAATGACAAGCACAGTGTCTGGATTCTAGCACATACTCGATAAACATTTGTGTAATAAACGATCAGATGGATGGAGGGGTGGATGGATAAGGGATAAATAAACAAACCCTCCATTTAAAGTCTTCCATTGCCACCCCAGTAGTCATGGCCAGCAATGAAACGTCAGAGAAAGTGTTTTATTTCTAACTCAACTCCTCCATAACCATGAAGAGCCTACTCATCACACCACTACTGGAGGTGGTGGTGAGCCACAGTAAGGAGGCAACGCTGGGAAAGAAAATTAGGCCCAAAGATTGGGGAAAGCATGTGGGGGTGAGCAGACAGCAGCAAGAAAAGGGAATAAAAGGGTCACCAAAGCAAAATCCTCACCTATGGCATAAGTCGCAAGAAGGGACAGACTACTAGTGAATACTAAGTATAGAGGGGCATTCCCCAGTGAGGATAGATATCACTGTCTTGTTTTACTAATGAGAAAACCAAGCTTCAGAAAGTTGATGTAACTTGTTTAGAATCACACAGCTCCAAGTGGTGCCAGATACAAACCCAGTTCTGCCTGAATACGGGGCTTATTGCTCAACCTGTTTGCCTGAAGACCTTAGCTCAGCCCTTGGTGGGAAGCCATAAGCCTGGACGCAAATGGTTTCAACTGCAAGTGGGGCTTGTGATGGCTGGGGAGATATCATGAGGGATGGGCAACCAGGTATTGACAAACTGAGTCTAAGCACTCGTGGTGCTCTATGTCTGCTTCCCTTATGGGTGAAGTCCAACCTGCTCACCTGAGTTGGCCTGACTCCTGATTGCTGTCTTTGCTGAGTGAGTCAGCTCAGTCCTCCTGACCCTGGGCTGGACTCTGACTCTAATTAACTTGGCCGCAGCCACAGTGTCTCAGTTGAGAGGGCTCACAAGCAGTTCTCGGACACCCTGCCTACTCTGAGATGAGTGATCTCATTGAGCATAACAAGTGTACGTGTTCTTGTTTCTGCGAATATCCCCAAATCTCTCACTGTCTGAATCCTCTGGTGAAAATACAAACTTGAGCTATCTACTGCTAACTGGAAAACTCCTTCCAGGTGGGAATGAAGTCTAACTCAACTTTGATTCCTGGTACCCAGTGCATTACCTGGCTAGAGTCAATGCTCGTGGCACATTCAATGAAAAGGTAAAACCAATAAATGCACAAACGATGAGTAAAGCTAGAGTCTTTGAAAACTAGAATGACACCAGAAAAAAAATCACTTATTTGTTCTACCCTATCAGGAAGATCTAGATTTAGAATATCTTTTATTCATTTAACAAATACTTGTTGAGGACTTGCTAAGTGCCAGGCATTGTCCTAGGTGCCAGAAAGACATTACCGAAGGTACAGTAGGTACAGTCCCTAACTTCGTGGAGCTTATGGGTTAGTGGAGGAAACCAGTATTAAAGAAATTGTTCATCAAATGACTGCCATTATGATAAACAGTACAGAGAAGTATTGTTGTTGCTAGTTGCCATCAAGTTGGCTCCAATTCATGACGATCTTATGGATTACAGAATGAAACGTTGCCTAGTCCTGCGCCATCTTCATGATCATTGGTATGTTTGAGCCCATTGTTATGGCTATTGTGTCAAGTCATCTCACTGAGGATTTTTCTTGTTTTAGGTAGCCCTCTGCTTTACCAAACATGACGTCCTTTTCTAGGAATTGATCTTTCTTGACGGCATGTCCAAAGTAAGCAAGATGAGGTTTTACCGTTGCTACTTCTAAGCAGGGCTTCAAACCGGTTGAAATAGTAAGTTTTGAGAACCACCGCTCTACCAGTTGTTCTCGGAATTGGAACTGGTCTCTAACCAGCAGCATTAGCATTGCCTAGGAATTTGTTAGAAATGTAAATTCTCAGCAAGGATTCAAACTGAAACCAGTTCAAAGCCCTACTTCTAAGGAGCATTCTGGTTGTATTTTTTCTGAGACTGATTTGTTCATTTTCTGACAGTCCATGATATATTCAATATTCTTTGCCAGCCCCACAGTTCTTCTTCTGTCTTCTTTTTCCATTGTCTAGCTTTTGAATGCATATGAAGTGATTCAAAATATCATGGCTTGGATCAGGCACACCTTAGTCATCAAAGTGACATCGTTGCTTTTTAGAAATTTAAAGAGGTCTTTTGCAGCAGATTCTCCCTATGCAATACGTTGTTTGATTTTTTGGAGAAGTATGGTACTATACAAGTGCATAATTGGGTACTAATCTAGTCTCAAGTGTTGTGGAAGTTTTCCTATGGAAAGAACATTTAAGCTGGAACCTGAGATATTAATGGGAGTTGCCAGATGTCATGGCTTGAATTGTGCCCCCGAAAAATATGTGTATCAATTTGGTTAGGCCATGATTCCCAGTATTGTGTGATTTTCCACCATTTTGTCATCTGATATGATTTTCCTATGTGTTGTAAATCCTATCTGTATGATGTTAATGTGATGGGATTAGTGGCAGTTATCTTAATGAGGCTGAACTCAATCTACAAGATTAGATTGTGTCTTAAGCCAATCTCTTTTGAGATAGAAAAGAAAGAAGTGAACTAGATGGTGCCCAGCTACCACCACTGACTGCTCTGACAGGGATCACAACAGAGGGTCCCAGACAGAGCTGGAGAAAAATGTAGGACAAAATCTAACTCACAAAAAAAAAAAACAGACTTACTGGCCTGACATAGACTGGAGAAACCCCAAGAGTGTGGCCCCCAGCCACCCTTTTAGCTCAGGATTGAAGTCACTCCTGAGGTTCACGCTTCATCCAAAAATTAGGTGGACTCATAAAACAAATGAAACTAAAGTGGCACACTAGCCCAGGGGAAAGGACTAGAAGGCAGGAGGGGACAGGAAAGCTGGTAATAGGGAACCCAAGGTCGAGAAGGGAGAGTGTTAACCTGTTGCGGGATTGTTAACCAATGTCATAAAACAATATGTGTACTGTTTAATGAGAAGCTCATTTGTTCTGTAAACTTTCATCTGAAGTACAATTTAAAAAAATGCTTAAATCTATATATATAAAATAAAGAAGAAGAAGAAAAAGAGAGAGAATTGAGCAGAGAGACAGGAGGACCTCATACCACCAAGAAACCAGTGCCAAGAGCATAGCGCATCCTTTGGACCCAGGGTTCCTGTGATGAGAAGCTCCTAGTCCAGGGGGAAGACTGAATACAAGGACATTCCTCCAGAGCTGACAGAGAGAGAAAGCCTTCCCCTGGAGCTCATGCCCTGCATTTGGACTTCTAGTCTATCAGACTGTGAGAGAATAAACTTCTATTTGTTGAAGACATCCACTTGTGGGATTTCTGTTGTAGCAGCACTAGATGACTAAGACACCAAACAAGAGTAAACAACTGCTGTGACAGCAGGAAGGAGCTCCATCCACCTGTGAGTCTGAGGAACTGGAGAAGACCTGCGTGGCAAGGGCAGCAGCAGGGCAGAGAAAGGGGGCATGGTGACGCTGGGTGACACTGGTGAGAAGCGTGGGGCCAGCTCATTCAGGGTACTGTGAGCTGTAACAAAGGATTTGAATTTTTTAATAAAAGAAATAGGAGACCACTGGTGGTGTTTAAGCAGGGGAGTGACATGATCAGATTTGTGGGTTTTTTTAATTTTTATTTTTTAAATCTCTCTGGCTGTTATGTGGAAAATAGATTGGAGACCAGCAAGAATGGATGTAGAAGGATTTTGTAGTAGTCCAGGCAAGAGACTATGGTGTCTTGGAGCAGGGTGGTGGTGGTGAAAATGGAGAGGCGTGGACAGATTGAGAACTCTTCAGGAAGTCATTGAATGGCAGGGTGTGGTGAAGATCCAATCATCCAGTGGGATGGGGTGCAGGGGAGAGGATGTGTCAATAAAGACACCTCTCAGATTGCTTCCTTGAGTATCTAGGTAGCAGGTGGTGTCATCCTGTGGACAGGAAACCCTAGAGGAGGAGTGTTTGAGGAGGCAGCCAATGAATTCACCTTAAACAGGTTGAGTTTGCAATTTCCACCAGATATCCAGGTGGTGAAGCCAAGTAGGTGGTTGGGTACGTGGGTCTGGACTCAGAAGATAGATCTGAAATGGAGATATGAATGTGGGTGTGGTCGTGATAGAGGCGGCATTAGAAAATGTGGGAGTGATGAGATCACTTGGGGAGAGACTGGAGTGAAAAGAGAAAGTTAAAACTGTCAGGAGCCAGAGTCTAAAATAAAATCTTCATAACACCATCATCAACAAAACAAAGGCTCAGGGAGGGCCCGAGGTGATCATGTGTGCTCATCACTGATCCTTCATGTGGGGCTTAGAGCTTAGGCGATCAGCAATGGGTGAAGGTCAGCCAAGCAATTTGGCAACGCAGCCTCAGGCAGAGGGAGAGAACTGCATGTTCATACCCTGATAACCCTTAAATACCATATTTTTACTCAAATAACTCCCCCCTCCTATGTTTGTTTGCCAACCGTGCCCCCTGCGAGATATTTTTGTAAGCACACTATGCTAATTTTTTTACAGCAACATGTTAAAAAAAAATTGGCATAGCAGCACTTATGAAAATACCTTGAGGGAGGAGGGCACAGTTGGCAAACAAACGTAGAAGACACGCATTATTTTCGTAAAAATACAATAAGCCAGTTCCCAAAATAGCACTATTGGAACTCCAAACCTCTCTCTGGTAAAAAGCTCCGTGCACATCTGTCTTCTGTCCTCCTCCTTGCCATTTCTGCAGCTTTGAAATGATGTGCTCCTACAGAGTTGACTCCAAAAGCCAAGGAAATCAAATCGCTCAGCTATTGGAGGGAGTTTGGCCCCTGAATAGGAGTCCCCAGGTGGTGCAATCAGTTAAGCACATGTATACTGACTGAAAGGTTCATGGTTCTAATCCACTCAGAGGTACCTTGGAAGAAAGGCCGGGTGACCTATTTCCAAAAAGTCACAGCCATTGAAAACACTATGTGCAGTTCTACTCTGAAACAAATGAGGTTATCATGAATCACAATCGACTCACTGCAACTGTTGTTTGTTTGTTTTAGGGTGCGGAGGGAGCTCGAATGTCTATGCTTGCATAGAAGAGCTAACCCAGGGAATCAAGTTGTTTAAATATGAACTTGCCCATAATCAGCAACTATCCAGTTGTCAAACCTCCAAGTCCCAAACTGAATTATGTAACCTCAGTGGATGTATTAAAGCTGTTTGTCAATTTAATAGCATAAAACCAAGGAGGAACCAGATTCTTGACTGATGCTGGCAGTTTTATGCAGGGTCTGACTCAGGTGCCTTTTCCCTGCAAGCTCCCTAATAAAATGCCATGGCTGACAGAAACCTATAAATATTGTAAGAAGATTAGCTTGTACTTTAGAAGTGGCGCCTCCAGAAAATAAATTGCAAGAATCTTTTTATATATGTACGTATACATGCACGTACACACACACACACACACACACACAAAGAGCCCTGGTGGCACAATAGTTAATCGCTCAGCTGCTAACTGAAAGGTTGGTGATTTGAAACCATCCAGTAGCTCTGCTGAAGAAAGACCTAGGGCCTGCTCCTGAAAAGATTGTTGTTGTGGTTAGGTGCCGTCGAGTCGGTTCTGACTCATAGCGACTCTGTATAACAGAATGAAACACATCATTGGAGCCACTGTCTCAGTCCACCTCCTTGAGGGTCTTCCTCTCTTTCGATGACCCTCTACTTTACCAAGCAGGATGTCCTTCTCCATTATCAGTCCCTCCTGATAACATGTCCAAAGTACACGAGGCAAAGTTTTGCCATGCTTGCTTCTAAGAAGCATTCTGGCTGTACTTCTTCCAAGACAAATTTGTTGGTTCTTCTGGCAGTCAATGGTATATTCAACATTCTTTGCCAACACCATAATTCAAGTGTATCAATTCCTCTTCAGTCTTCCTTATTCTATAAAGATTATAGCCTAGAAAAACCCTATAGGGCAATTCTACTCTGTCATATAGGGATGCTATGGGTTGAAAACGACTCAACGGCACCTAAGAACAACACACACACACACACACACACACACACACACACACGTGTATGTGTGTATAAGTACACATATATACATACACATGCATAGTTGTGCACATACACATCTATGCATATACCTATGTGAACGTTTGCTGTTGTTAGCTACGCCTAGTTAGCCCCTGACTAATGGTGACCCCATGCACAGCAGAACACAATGCTGCCCAGCCCTGTACTGTTCCCATGATTGGTTACAGATCAGACTGTTGTGATCCACAGGACTTCTATTGGCTGATTTTCAGAAGTACACCAGGCCTTTCTTCCTATATGGATAGGTAGATGTGTACAAATAATTTCAGGAAATGAGAAAAACTTTAGCAGGAATGAAGTCCTGAATTCTAAGTCTGCACTGTAACTAATTCTCCTCTGCACAATTTGCCGTGTGTGGGTGTGTGTGTGTGTGTGCGTGCGTGTGTGCACCTGCACATCTAAAGAAGCCAAGTAAATAATGAAAACAATGCTGTTTTCCTGTAAGGGTCAAAGCACTTGGTTCAGTTCCTAGGCCACTTACTGGAAAGGAGCAAGACTTTCTGAAGAAGGTGGCATCTGAGCTGGGCCTAGAAGGCAGCCTGGGTGCCAGCAGTCAGGAGATGGGTGGGGATGGCATTATAGGGGAAGGGAACGGCTTGAGCAGAGGTGGGAAAGGGTAGTGAGGACCTTGGGGCACATCAGGTTTTCACTAAAGTACTGAACACATCTGGGAAATTATGGAAGATAAAAATGGACAAGTAGGTTGGGACAGGGTCTTGAATTTCAGATGCAATAATTGGGGACATAATCTGTAGGAGATGGGGAGTAAGAAGTATTTGAATGTGACAAGAGAGTGAATGATCAGGGTTATGCTTCAGGAAGACTAATCTGATAGCAAGGTTGGGAAAAATTAGAAAAGGAAAATAGAAGAGGTCGTCACACCGGGTCAGGCCAGAATTGAAAACAGTGATGTTGATGGATATCTATTGACATGGAAAGATGTTTATAATAAATAAATTTCTAAGCTTATTTAGGAGCCCTGGTTGTGCAGTGGTAAAGAGCTACGGCTGCTAACCAAAAGGTTGGCAGTTCAAATCCACCAGCTGCTCCTTGGAAATCCTATGGGTTAGTTTCACTCTGTCTTATAGGGTCGCTATGAGTCGGAATCGACTCAACGCCAATGGGTAAGCTTATTAAAAAAAAAAAGAATACTGTCAAGTCTATTCTGACTCATAGCGACCCTATAGGACAGAGTAGAACTGCCCCATAGGGTTTCCAAGGAGCAGCTGATAAATTCGAATAGTGACCTTTTAGTTAGCAGCCGACCTTTTGGTTAGCAGCTGTAGCTCTTAACCACTATGCCACCAGGGTTGCAAATTTATATTATATAATCTCATTTTGTACACATAAAAATATATATCTGTTACACCTACAGAGAACGGGTATGGAAGGATATATAGCCAAATGTAAATATCGATTGACTGTCTCTGGTTGGTGGGATTATGGGTGACTTTTATTTTTCATTTGATTTCTGTATTTTATATTATTTCCCACAATGAACATTTTCTTGTGTTAAAAAAAGAAGGGGTGGGGTTAGAATCTGCCTCTATCAACCAAAAATGTCCATCCAAGTGTTTTCCTAAACAATAGAATCATCTACCTTGGAGTTGAGTTGTGCCTCTCCCTCATTTAATAGAGGTCATGGTGACCTGAGCAAGGGAGGCAGCCACCAGGACGGAAAGGACATAATATTTTCCTTCTGAGATTTCTAAGCACAGTCAATTCTGGCACCCGAGAGCCATACAATCTGGCTTGGGTGATGAGTGCCAACAGCAATGAATCTGGGCTTAAAACCGGGCAGGTCAGTGTTCCACTGACAGGCTGAGAATATTTCATTACCAGAAGAGTTCTTAGGACCATTGAGACTGACTCTAGCAGTGAAAAATACAATTGTGAGAGTTAAATGACTTGATAGCGTTTGTTGTAAGCTCTAAAGCACTTTATAGCTTAGTGGTGGTTAGTTCAGACTGTATCAGAACCACCACACACCCCAACACCACCCCACTCGATGATTCTAATTCATTCACAGCAAATAGTTTATTAAGGTCTTACCATGTGCTGGGCACTGTTCTCAATGTTAGAGGCCCAGCAATGATCAGAACAGATTCTGTGGGTCAGACCTTTTAAGTGTCATTTCCTTGAGGACACCTGTTGTACTTATTCCTTCCTCAAGTCTACCTGCTTGGCTCCTACTATTTTCTGGAATGTTAGCTTCATGATGACTGGGATTTTTACTGGTTGTTTTCTGTATCCCCAGTGCCTAGAACAGTTGCCTGGCGCATAGTAAGTTCTCAATAAATAATTGTTGAATGAATGGTCTTCACACATGCTCTGCCCTCTTTGGGGAACATGCTTCCCCTACATTTTTGCTTAGCTTACTCTTACAAATCCGTCTTTGCTCAACTCAAACATCACGTTCTCTGAGAAGGTTTCTGGGATTAGCCAGACTCCCCTGTTAGCGATTCTCTTAGTATCCTGCACTTCTCCTTTTAGCACTTACCACCCTTGTAATTATGTAATTACTTGATTTAATGTCTGTCTCTCCTGTTACTATGGAAGCTGCACAAAGAATGGGACTGGACTGGTCTCGTTCACTACTGTATCCCCAGTTCCTTAACACAGTACCTGGGAGTTCTCCATGAACAGTTGCTGTGTGACCCACTGGCTGAATGAGTGCCTTTTGATAGTTTGGTGACCACTGAGTCCTGGCTGAAAATGGGATGATTGTCATTGATGCTGTTATTGATGAAGATCATGGAGAGCAGTGGCAAAACCAATCACACAACCAGTCTAAGCCCCGGCCAGAGCATTTTCCACCACCCTGTGCTGTTTCTGAGAGCAGATTCAGCAAAATGGGGGATGCACTGCAGTCTCTGATTCATTCAGTAAACTTTAGGTGTTGTTAGGTGAGGTACAAAGATGATTGCGGCAACGTCTGCTTTTGAGGGGCATATGGTTTACTGAAAGGAGCCCTGATGGTGCAGTGGTTAAAGCACTTGGCTGTTAACCAAAAGGTCAGTGGTTCGAACTCACCAGCCGCTCCACAAGAGAAAGTTGTGGCAGTCTGCTTCAGTAAAGATTACAGCCTGGGAAACCCTATGGGGCAGTTCTACTCTGTCCTATGGTGTTTCTAAGAGTCAGAATCGGCTCGACAGCAAGGAGTTAATGGGTTATAGTTTTCTGAGGAGTCCCTGGGTAGTGCAAATGGCTAATGTGCTCAGCTACTAACCAAAACGTTGGAGGTTTGAATCCACCCAGAAACACCACGGAAGAAAGGCTTGATGATTTGCTTCTGAAAAATCAGCCAGTGAAAACCTTATGGAGCACAGTTCTGCTCTGACACACACGGGGTCACCATGAGTCAGAGTCAACTGGATGGCAACTGGTATTTATAGTTCAGTGGGGGCAAGAGACCTAAAAAAGATAAAGGCACTGATGTGTTGGAGGCAGTCTTAGAGAAGTCTGCTCATGGCTCAGTGGGGCAGCAAGAGAAAATCATCCACTCAACAGGGGCGGGGCCAAAAGAGGGGTGCAGAAAAGGCTTCTCAGAGGAGGTACACCTTGGACTGAGTCCTGCAGGATGAACAGATATTTTCCACGAAGCCCTGATGGAAGTGGGGTGGACCTATAGTGTGTGGAGAGGATGGGGTGAGGTGGGCAGGAAGCAGATCACAAAAGACTTGATGTAACCACGGTTGGCTCTGGATGTCCCCCAAGTCCTCAGCCTTCTGGGCTTACCCTTTACTTCAATAATCAAATGGAAAAGGCTGAACCATGGGAAGCCCGGTATCTCTTAGGATTCACTGTGGTTCTGGGGGGCAGGGCAAGGCCAACTGGTCCCCCCGCCTGTGGCTTCCATGTCCCTGGGGACTCACCGCCGCTCTCAGCCTCACTGAGCCAATCTTTCCTCTGCATCCCCTCCTTTTCCTGCATTCCCCAAAACACCACTAACCAAGACTGCTGGCATGGCAAGCTTACACTGCAGGCTTTGGAGAGTAAAAGAAGAATACAGTTTATTATTAACACTAACTGTAGTGGTCCCCAACTCACCTTGGCCACCTCCACTAAAGGAAATTTCTTACCAGGTTCCTGTGTCTTCTTAGGCTTCTGTGACCACCCAACATCTCTGTCTCACCGGTTAGAATCACTTGGGAAGCTTTTTAAAAAGACCAATGTCCAGGACCCACCTCAAACCATTTAAGTCAGACTCTGTGGGAGTGGGGCCAGATAGGTATATTTTTTAAAAACCCTGGGGTTTCTAAAGTGCTGCTTAGGTTGAGAACACTGCTCACATCTACCCCCACTCCACTGTCCTGGCAGCCAAGGAAAGCTCCAGTTTCTCTTACTTTATTTTGCAGAGCAATTCCTCCCACTCACTTTCTTCTCCTGTCTCTTTCTCCATCTCTACCCCTCCTCCCCCTCCTCCTCCCCTGCCTCCTCCTTATTTTTCTCTCCCTGCTTCTGTCATGAATTGACTTGTGTCCCCCAAAATATGTGTCAACTTGGTTAGGCCATGATTCCCAATATTGTGTGGTTGACCTCCATTTTGTGATTGGAATTTTATATTAAAGAAGATTAGGGTGGTATTGTAAAACCACCCTTAGCCAAGTCACATCCTTGATCCAGTGTAAAGGGAGTTTCCCTGGGGTGTGGCCTGCACCACCTTTTATCTTACAAGAGATAAAAGGAAAGGGAAGCAAGCAGAGAGTTGGGGACCTCATACCACCAAGAAAGCAGCACCAGGAGCAGAGTGCGTCCTTTGGACCTGGGGTTCCTGTGCAGAGAAGCTCCTAGACCAGGAGAAGATTGATGAGAAGGACCTTCCTCCAGAGCCAACAGAGACAGAAAGCCTTCCCCTGGAGCTGACGCCCTGAATTTGGACTTTTAGCCTACTTTACTGTGAGGAAATAAATGTCTCTTTGTTAAAGCCATCCACTTGTGGTATTTCTGTTAGAGCAGCACTCGACGACCAAGACACGTTCTCTCTCCTCTTTCTGTCCCTCTCTCTTCCTCTCCTTCTTCGTCTTTGCCTTTGTCCTCTTCACCTTCTTCCTCTTCTCTCTGCCCCTCTCCCTCCATCTCTTTCTTCTTCTCCTTCTCTTCCTCCCTCTTCACCCTCTCTCCCTCCATCTCTTTCTTCTTCTCCTTCTCTTCCTCCCTCT